>NC_071285.1:41900075-42055431 GCF_943735745.2 Anopheles bellator | reverse complement strand
TGTGGACCATTTTCGACCGCTTTTTTGTTGCTCAACCGTATTACTCACATGATGCTCGTATCGGGCGGCATTTCCGGGACCTTATCGAGTTGCTGCTTGATACAGCGCACCGTCCGCTGCTGGCAGAAGCACTTGTCCGGGCAGCGGACTGCGTCGACCATCGTCGGCATCATCGCCATGGCAACGCAGAGCGACGCGATAGCGGCAATTAGCAACAGCCTGCTGCTGCTGCAACCGCTAATCAACACCCGTCGACACTGCTGCTGCTGCTGCTGCTTCGCTGGACGCCTTCGTTCCATCTTGTGACCCTCGTTTTTTCGTACACGTGTCAGCAAAGGTCACTGCTTCTTCTGGAACGTTAACTTCAGCCGATAAACATGGGTGCCGCCGGTCGGAGTTTGCTTCCAATGACGGTGCGATTAACACGGCACGTCACGGCGGTTGCTAGGGAATTTTTTGATGTATCACTCTTAATTTCTTTTTGTGTCGGATTCACGGAGTTATTTCCAAAGCCAAGCACTGTCCAAGTTGCCTATGTTGAGCTGTCCTGCAAAACGCACCAAATAAAGATTGATTGATAAAGATTGACGCACTAAATAACCTTCTAAATCATCTGGGCAATAACCGGGTCCAACACTTTAGACTGCTCCGTTCACAACTTTCCCAATAGATTTCCCATTCCTCCACAACTTTCTCGGCGCGCTTTGTTCTTCCATTTTCCAGTCCAGAACTTTCATTGCACAGCAGCTCCGCCTCGTTCCAAACCGCCGTCACTAAACGCTGCAACTTAACGAATGTTTCGGGCTCAGCCCGAAAAGTTTCCAGATTGTTGTTCTGGAACGCGCTCTCGGTACGGCAGCGGTGACAACGCGCAGCGATTGAAGTATTTCGCAAGACAAACAATTTTCCAGGCCTACTCTGAAAGGACCGTCCTTTTTTTTGTTTTGTCACTCGACACTTCCAGAGGAAACTACTGGGCAGCCTGGTAAGAATCCTTTCGGTGTCTGCGCCTCGGGTCGGTCGGGACACGGGCTCCGGGCGTCGAGTTCGTTTTTAATTAGCAAAGTTTCCGGGTGCAGCAAAGTCGGACCGGAAATTAGATCGACCCGAGAATGTTCCAAGGTACCAAAGGGCCGGGGCCGCGGCCATAATTGCATATTGACGCAGCGACGCAGCCCGGGTTGCGCTTTTTGGCAAATTGTTTCCCGGGTGTCCCGGCCTGCGTTGGCATGCCGGACCCAACATTCCGCCGTGCCCCCCCCCCCGGTCGGTCGGTCGGTGTAAAGTAGTTCCAATTTGTGGAATCGCTGGCGAGATGGCTAATTAATTGGATCCACATTCCGAGCAAGGAAACTTTTGCGCTCTACTCGGCCGTCGGCTGGAATGTCCTCCCGAAATACATCGTCCGGAAAGCCGGAAAGGTATGCTACGGACCCGATTTTTACGGAGCCATTTGGGCGGCAACGGAAAAGAATGCCTTCGGCGGCGGGGATGATGAAGGCCCCAACCACAAGGACATCATCCTTGTGGACGTATCCTTGAAGCGCACCTCCACCGGAAAGCGCAGGGTTAAAGCCCTAGGACAGCCCGTATCGGGGATGGCAGTGGCCGAAGCGTTCAATCAGCAACGGAATGACTAGATCCGGCGGACGATGACGGCCACAATAAAGTCACCGGACCGACCGTCCAACCGCGCCGATACCGAAAAAGCCGGTTCCGACCCCAGTGTAAGTTCCGATAGTGTGCCTACCCTTTCGGCCGTTTCCGCCGGATGCGAAGATAAAAGCATCGGCAGCTCGGAATAGTTGAGTGAGCCGCAAATGGGGCCGGCCGCAGTGACTTTCGGTGCTTTTGGGACGACTTCTAAGGAGTGGAACGGAGCGGACAAAAAATCCCCCATGCGGTCCGCACGTCTGCGAGCGCTTTATACAGCCTCCAGATAAAAGGATTACGTGGGGATGAGGCACAAATACACACCGAGGCCCGAGGGCTTAAGGGCGTTTGGGGGTTTCCCGTGCACTTTTAATCGAATTACGGAGTAAGCTCTTAGAAACAAATGATTCCTCTCGGATCTTGTCAGTTTGGTTGTTTGTCTAAAAGACACAAATAATTAAGCCAAGACGCTCGTGAAGCTAGAGGTCCTTAGTTGAGACTGATCCTCTTAACCGTGAGAGTGGAGCCCGACCGAGGAGCCTTTCCAAAGCTGAGCCACTATTCGCCCTGTTGGCAGCAATTCCATCGAGAGCCACATTTCACATTCCGGCACCGGCTCCCGGTTAGGATCCGCTTTTTATTCGCCCGGTTCGCCCGTCGAAGCGCAAAGTAAAGTTTGACCGTCCACTCGCCGTCCACATCGGTAGGACGTGATGGAATGGCTTTCAAAGTTTGGTTGGTTTTTGGTCCGTTCCCGAACCGAACCACGGCTGATGATTCCCGGCAGCCCACTAACCGAATCGGAGCGTGTGGCCGCGGAGCGTGCATATTTACTTTCGATTTCCACTTTGTTTATGATCTCGGAGCGGTTGCAAAGTAATAAAGTTCGGTCGAGCGAACATCCGCCGACGCGGCGCTGATGATTGTTTTCTCTTTCAGCATAAAATTCAATTCGGACGATCGGGCGCTGATAACCGAAGCGACAGTGTTTCTTGCGTGATGAGTGCGTTTCTTGCGTGAACTCAGACGACCACAAGCCACCGGCAGTCTGTTGAATTGCTAACTAATTTGTTGTTTAAGAACGTTTGATTCGATGTTTGATATTCGCAATCGTTCGTTCGGGACCACCACAAGCTAGGGTTCTTTAGATGCTTTTCAGTTTTAATATTATAGAGACCACAAAGCACTCCACAAATAGTTTAATCCTATAGGAACATGATTGAAGGACAAAACCACACACGCGAGCACTGAACTGAACGGCAATCACCATTTAACCAGTCAACCGATCGCAAAATTCTCCACGAACGCTCATGTGCCGGATAACTAGACAACTAGAGCACCGACCCTGACCACAGATTAGCACATTAGCGCCCGACATTGACCGGCTTTCCTGGGGAGGGGGTGGGTTCAAATCGACCCCAAGCTGGCAACCCGCCACAGCACTAATGTGACACACTTTCGGCCGACGGCACCGGCCGTCCGCAATCTAATCTAGCTCCGGATCCGAATCGTTTAGTTAAAATTCTTCACCGACCCGACAATGCTCTGAGCATCTTACCGGAGGACAACGCAAACGATGCTGTCACTCCACCAGGCGGTCTAGCGGACACTGAGCACTCAGTCTCTGGTAGGCAAAACGCTTCACGAGAACGGCTTCGTTCGTTCCGACATCCGGCGCACGCACATCCAACTCCGAGCTCTGGTTGCGGCCGACTGTCGGAGTCGCACTCTGGGGCGCTCCATCGCAGCATCGGAACTTCCTTTTCGCATGCCATCTCTCTCACGCGCCCTTCCGCAGGGTAATCCTTTTCGCTCACGAATCCTCTCACGCTCCCCGGTTCCGTATCGCGCGCTCATCTGAGAAACTGCATCCGTATACTTCCTTGTGGGTGGTTGGAGGCCAGACACTGGCCCCGTGCATCGGAGTTGCTGTCCGCTGCTGCAGGGAATGCTTCACACAAAAAGGTCATCTGGCTCTATCTCTCCGGCCGGATGCCGGCGGTTCGACTTCGGAGAGCGAAACTGGCCGAGCAGACAGGCAGGCAGTTGCTCGGGTCAGACTTCGGCCTGCATTTTGTTTTATTTGGGAGAAACATCCCCAAACAACCCCCTTTTTGTCGACGGCATTTTCCCTGTGCTGTCGCTGATTTTTGACACTTGACCACCCGGCGAACCAGGGTTGTAGTCCGGTTAGTCCGATTGGGATCGGGCCGGTTCGGAGTTATTGGTTAATCCACCGGTAAAGGGTGCTGCACGCACGGATTACGGTCGAATTTTGCAGGACCTTTCCCATGGTGTGGATGTCAGGACTTAATCATGCCGAAAGTTGGTGGAATTTACCGACAATATTATCATTGTTATGCTGGCGAGGGTTGGCTCTCGATTGGCGTGGGTTTTGGCCAAGGTCCTTTAAAAAGGCGTAAGATAAACGGTAAATGTCAATGGGCCTGAAAGTTGAGGTGATGCTAATCGTCTTGCCGTTAATCGGTGCCAGAACCAAGAACGCTCTCATCAGGTGAGCTCAGCACTCATTGATGAGAAGACTCTCACTGTGAGAAGATCGATCTCACTATGCAATAAGACGGTTCTGAACTCTATAAGAGTTGGTAAAATAATCATTTTGACTGCAATTTTTACCGTTTGCGAGGAAAAGTTGCCTATGACGTCTTACTGTTAATGTTTCCGCCTGATCGGTCCATCCATTCGGGACTTAACGGACTCTCTATATTATTTCACAAGAGATTCCCCTCTGTCCAGTAATTAACGACCGAAACCGTATAAAATTAGTCAACGATTCCGTGCAGCTCTCGGCAGACGGGCGGGATGCACTTCCGCGTATCTCCCCGTTCCGCACGTTTCGCACTGAAATTCTTGCATAAAATACATAAACCCCTTTTCCGGTTGGTATTCTTCCTTTGAAGTCTTCGTGCTCAGCTCGGACCCGCCGCTCAACGGCACGGAATGCAGACTTCATTCGCCATGACACTTGGAATGCAAGTGCACCAGCCAGTGAGTGGGACATCCGGACGGGGATACTTATGCTCCGTTCTTTTTATGATGACACCATCCGACCCAGTGGTCCCAGTTTTGTTTCGCTCGCTTCCAATCGATTCGACGGCAGTCGGTCGCGTTTGCATACCGATTAACGGAAGCAACCTTAATCCGCGATTTCTTGCGCCACGACCGACTACAAAGCGAACCGAGGACGAACGATGTCGCGATCAAATGTAAGGCCCCACAAGTTTCGAGTGGCCTCTCGAATGACACAAAGTCCGCCGGGCCGCCGGGCCTTTCTTGGTCGGGAGGGGCGGAGGAAACAGCTGTTGGGTCGTGCCGGCCCGTGCCAGTTCCGGTCGTGCCGGAGCCGCTTCCGGCAACAGCACGTGACAATTTCCCAAAACACTTGAAAGCACTTCAGCCTCAGCTCTCGGTCCTCGGCCCCCGGTTCGGTCCGTCCGGTCGTCGGTTACATCGTGTTAGGGAAGGAATTTACCCCAGGAGATATTAAATTACGGGCGCCCGTGGGAACTGTGAAGCGGATTCGGAATCCCAACCGAATCCGGAAGAGCGACTGTCGGTTCGGGGAATGTGGTAATTCAAATATTTGCCAACATTTTATACCGGGCCGCTGTTTGAAGAAACAGTTCTGGAGGATGCACTTCATCGATGGTGGCCCACCGGGGAAGTGTTTGTAAATTACAAACTACGGACCACCTGCGGACCGAATCGGTTGGCTTCCGCATCCTTCCGGCTGGCCTGATATCGATTGCGAATATGGAATCCGCGGGCCAGCTTTGTGGTGATTGTGGGACACATTCTCGCGCTAGAGCCGAAGCCGGTCCATCTCGAGAGATCAACGTGTATCCTGCCTCTCGTGGTGGTTCTTTGGTGGCCGCACACGATCTTACAACCAACCCGCAACCCGGTCGGAGCTTGATAAAACTTTCATTAACTAACTTTTGGCCACCTCCAACGGAGAGCGCTTCCGCATTTGTGGCGCAGCACTGTTGGCAGCAAATAAATTATTTATATTTTCTTAAAACACACCAGCGCCCTCCGAAAAGTGGTCCAGATAAACTTTCGTTTGTTGTTCGCGCGATGGCCAAAAGTTTTCCACCAGCAGCGGGAGTTTTTACTTGCTCGGCCTTGTTTGCGGCCTAGTTTTGCGGGTGACCCACAAAACATAACACAACAACGGCACGCGCGAAGGTGTCCCATCGGTTTGGGGAATTTCGTGGCGCTTTTGACGGGAAAACTGCCCCATCCCTTTTTTGTTTTCCAATCGGCCTCAAGGTGACGGGACCTTTTTCACTAGAGCGAAATAAAACGAGTAAATCGCACGGTTTGATTGAATCCGCAGAAACAGGTTCGGCCGTTCGGCAAAGGCTTCACGTTGCATCTGTCCGTTGGCGAAGCGCAGAATCGAATCCTTTGGAGAACTCGCTGTAGAAAAGCCGGTGGAAACACGAACCACCTGAAAATGAGGCAAAAAAGCTGGACACTAATTCGATTGCGCCGGCTTTCTTGTTGCTTCCGTCGGTTTCTTCGACAGACAAGCCGTCTGGCATTGGCTTTGGCCCTTGGCTCATTAGTCGCGCTTAAACTTTCCTCCTCTCTCTCGTTTTCGCTGAAGCCACAACTTTACAGCACAAAGTTAGTGTTCTGCGTTGCAGGTTTTTTCTTATTTCCAGGAACCCGGGCAGTTATCGGACGATTTTTCAGTTCCGCTTTTTTCCGGGAACAGGACATTCGAAGCGTTGCGAATGGTGATTTCTTTTCATTTCACAGCTTCCCTCATCGCCGGCGGATGCCGGCGATTTACAGAGTCTTTACATCTTTTGCTTCATTCGAGGCACAAAAGCGATTTGCGTAAAACGATTGCGCTGTTTGGTGTCGGTGGTGCCAACATTTTTTTTTTTCGCCCACAAAAAAACCCTTTCACGGAGCGTTGGCCAATGGCCATGGATGCATCCCGCCCGCAACGGATGCTTGCTGCAACCGCAAGTGGCGGACGTGTGCGGTTCTCGGTTTTGGGGGGCGAACGAACTGACGATTGGCTTGGCGATACCGGACACCGGAAGTGGGTGGCACGGGGAGTGTGTTATTATAGGCCTGGGGTCAGTTAATGAGTTGTGCGTGCACTCGAATCGCATTCGTTGCCTCTTTCGCTGTGTGGTGAAAATTGCATTTTACGATCGCCCGTTTTGGCCGGTGCTCAGGCGCTCGGTTTCGATTAAATTGTGCCGGTGCTGGTGGGGGGTGGGAAGTGGCCAGTGGAACGAATTCGTTCGGGTGTGTATGTGTGTGTAATTTTTATCGTTTTGCAACATTAATGCAGTCTAGTCACATACGCGCGCTCGTTAGCCGACGCCGCGAACGTGAGCCGGCTAGCAGAGACCGGCACCGGAACATGCGTTCCTGCAACACACTCATGTGCAGCAGGTCAACGTACTAAAAGCGGAAGTGGGTCTGCGATGGGCCATCTTATTTCAGGGGCCCCGTGAATTATCGAGTCGATAAAATATTTAAAACCATCGCATTTTCAGTGACTGATCCATTGACAGAGCAAAGTTCTTCGGAAAATTGATTAATAGCGGACGAAAACTTCATCCTTGCTGCCGATCGCACACCTACCTCCCTTAGGTGATCCGGAATGTCTGACAAACGCACACTGACCGCCACGGGGGCGTTCGATGGTGTGCGTGCGAGTGACCCAGCGCGCTGCATCAAAGTCGCGGCGCAGCAGCAGCGCATGCATCTCATAAAACTTTTAATGGCCACCAATGGGCCCACGGGGCCACGGGTCCTCGACAGCGACGGATGCATTATTAAACATTCATTCATTATCGCCATGTCGCCCCGACTCGGCCCGTTGCTCTCCGCCGTGTCCAGTGCCGGCAATAATGCTGGTCCACCATTTGGCCGCTAGTTAGCCAAATGGTCGGCGTGTGAATTGTGGACAGTTAATATTTGATTATTGACACCGGTGGGCCCCGTAGCGCCGAAACTGCCAGAGCCGACAGGGGCAATAAAGGTGTTCGGTGCCAACTGATGCCCAAACATGGTTGCTATTCCACGGTCCGGTCCCGGGGCGTGATATCGTCGCCATTTTGCCGGCGCCCGATTATTTGAGCTGCACCGAGTATTGCGAAATATTTGCACAGGTACTGCTGCTGTTTACGAAACGCGATCCCGAGTCAATATTGAGTCCGAGGAAGTTTCCAGAAGTCAATCACCGTGATGGATTGGGCCTGCTCGTTCTACCTTCACATGGACACCTTGGGTGAAATAAAGCGGGCCCAATGGGCGCTTTATTGTTTTTCGCTGCCCATTAAAAACCCAAGCGACAAACGGGCGCGGTGAGTTATTTAATAAAATACAATTCACTCGACCCCGACCGGGTGAAGCAATAAAGCTCGTAACAAATGTCTTCATATATCCATTACAGATGACAAATGGTGGCCACGTTCTGGAGTTTATACGCGTGCCGCTTAATCAATTCCGGTGCGCCGGATGTCTTGGATTTGGCTAGGATTTGGCCTGTTTGGCGGTGGTTACAAATTTAGCTTCGGCGCCAGGGGTCACCGAGAACATTCCACCCCGCCCCGGAAAGAATGTTAATCTCCATTTTTGAGCAACTTCACGTACCACGGCGGAAGCCGAAGCCACCACACATACACGCATGTCGGTGGGAAACCACCGGAAGGATTGTGGGTTTTCCGGGCGGTGGGAGGCAACCCCGGGCATCCTTCCGGGTTCCGGGTCCAGAAGAAACCTGCTGCCAGCTGCGCCGGGCCGTAAGGGAATCCGAAGAAAAACAACGCTTTGCTTGGCCAAAACAACACCGCACTTGCAGTCGAGCGCATCGAGCGGTGCAGGTGCAGGAATTTTAGGGAGGGGGAGAACCACTCTCCGTCTGCCGGACGGTCGGTCGGTAGTTTGCCGGCAAAAGCGACTAGCACGCGGTCTATATTTTGGGCTACGAGAAGCCGAAAACCTCAGGAAAGCCGAAAAGGACGAAACAATTCAACATTCTCATAAAAACCACTCAACCCAAAAACGAGAGCCGTTCCATCAAGGGTTGGCGAGGCTAGCCCCGGGATACGGATGCCTGTGGGTCTTCTTAGGTCTGGCCCGGTGGTCGGCGGCGATTGTGAAGAAGCCAGCCAGCCAGCCAGCGAGAAGGATGAAAGAAATAACCAACCGACTCTGTGGCTCTATGCGGTGGTTTCGGTGGCTTCGGAGGGCCATCTCTTTCGGGAGTCTTTTGGGAGCGCCTTAGCAGATGTTTGAATCAAACCGAGTATGTCGTAGCTTCGGTAGCAAAAGCCAACAATTAGGTATTAGGTCAAAACGGTGCAGTTGCATCACTTTTTAAAATGTGACACAAAACAACTAGTAAAGCTAGTAAAGAAAACGAATACTAGGTTGTGTATTAAGTTTTGCGGGTCGATACCAGAGGGCGCTGCTACAAGCCTATTTTTTTTGTTATATTGGTACACTCTTCAAACGAACGTATGTGAAGTTTCATTTCAATCGGTCACATACCCTTTTTTTGTACAAGTCATTTAGTATCGACGTGTCACAGGACCTTTCAACAGCAGTTATAACGTCATCATTTGATGGAAATCGTTTTTCACACATGATTTTATTTGAGTATGAAAACAGATGAAAGTTGTCAGGGGCCAAATGTGATGGATACGGTGGATATTCTAACAATTCCAACTGTAATTAAGGGATTTTTATCATTTTCAAAATGCTCTTGTGACAGGATGCATTGCTTTGATCAAAGAGGATGTTTTTCTTTTTCAAACCGGGTCTTTCTTCACTAAGTTTCACTATAAGTAGGTCTTAAAGGTTGCAACAGTAATGAAAATGCATTGTTTTATCAGTTTGCAAGTAATCCGGTAACAAAATTCCATTCGCATCCCAAAAAACTGATGCTAATATCATTTTAGGCAATATCTGGACGGACTCGTTCCGGAACCGAAGAAAGAGATTCACACATCTCTTTAGCCTCTTGTTTTGAATCAGGATCATGGTGATAGACCCAAGTCTCTTCCATAATGATGATTTAAAGCACAAACCCCACTTTATCGTATCGAAAACGCCTTAAATGTTATCAAGAAAGATGCATTCGAATGCGCTTTTAGTGAATGCGGCACCCATTTTGCAAATAGCTTTTGGGAAACCAAAACTTCAATGAAAATATTGGTTATACTCCTCCATGAGATGGCTAGGCTTTATACTAAATCTCTGTAAGTGATCGACCCGCAGAACTTAATACACAACCTAGTAATTTGAAATTGAATTGAGAACGTTAAATTTGGTGAAAAGTGAGCAACAAATTGGCATGTCAAGAAGTAGAGGAACGCAAAGCAATTACTCCGAGCACCTTAATGAAAAGATATTTCACAAAGTATGAAAACCACGCCGGTTCCGGGCCGCACAAAAGAAAATGTTTAACAAATTACGCCACCAACGCGGGGTTGAAGGTAATGCAAAAAAAAATACGAAAAGCAAAGAATGTTTCCACCCGAAATGAGATGAGTAATGAAAGGGTCCAATACATTAGAAAAGAAACGACGGGGAATAAAGCAAGGATTCAAGTCAAACACACTCAACGGCACATCATGCGGGCACACCCACACGGATTTCAAGTGGAAAGGACGAAGAAAAAAATTAACAAACTAATATAATGAAAATTTATTACACTTCTTGGTGTGCAATGAAAAGAGGTAATTTCGCCGCAGCACAATGGCACCGCGGGATATCCTGGCCTACCGTCGGTAACCTGGGAGAGCTCCTTGGTGTATGAAATAGGAACCTTTCGACGCTGCGCACAACAACAACAACCACTGGCGGTGCTGCACTGGCGTGAAAATTACATCAAGCAGCGTTCCTTTCAAAGCGAAGGACCCCCATTCGGCTTTCTTTGTGACCTTCTCACAAGAAGAAGGCTTTTCTCAAGCACCACTGCACACTAGATGTGCTGGTGCGGCATCAAATATATAAGCCACGGCGATAAATTGTCTTACCAGCCGAGAAGAAGGCCTACGAGTGGCCTACTCAAATCATACATCGGTCGGTCGCTGGGAAGAAACATAACCTCAAAACCACCGACCGACCGACTGTCTCTGAGTTGGTGCATATCGAAACCGATTTTTCATTTTCCATCAACCGAAATTCTGTCCACACGAAGCGTTCTCGCACGACGTGGTGCACGTGGCCGGGCGTGATTTGCGCCAACGCGCCACCGTGCATAAGCCGGCCGCGAAAGCCGCCGGAAGAATAAAACCTAATCGTCATTACGTCCCAGTCTGAAAGGATGCTGCTGTTTAGCGGAGGCGGCCGGCCACTTCTGCGCTGGCTGACTTTTTGATTTACGAGCCCCGCGAGCCTTGCCCGGCTCCTGGCCTGGAATTCCTTCACTCACCCGGAGTGATGGCCGGGTGCTTTTGTGGCCATTCCGTCTTGCTTTTTTTGTTGTTGTTGGCCCTTCGTGGCATAACCAAGTGCTGTCATCCGTCACTCCCACGAGGCCAAGAGCCGGCATATTAAGGCGTCAGTGTTTTCGTTCCACCCTAGGCTTATTATGTTGGATGTGAAACGAAAAAAAATAAAGGCACATCTTTCCAGGAACTGTTTCCATTTCTTGAACCCCCCTCGATACGGGGAAGTCGTAGGGATAGGTCAAAATGATTTCGTGCTGATTTTGATTACGGCCCAATATCAGTGCGCTGGAGCAGCGAGACGTTGCTGTGGATGTGGATGAAATTAAGAGATCTGCGGATTTGCGTGGAACCACCAAACTGGCACTCTCTGGCTCTGTCTGGCTGGTTCCTAATGCCGGCCACACAACTGGGGGCTACGTTTTGGCAGCACTTTTCCTCTTCATAACACGGGGTCGGGGTCTTTGGGTTCGGTTTCATAACGCCCAACTGCTTTCGGCTTGATTGCCACCCACTTCCGACCACGGTGGATGACCGCATGGTAATTTATTCAATTATTTAGTTTATAATCCCATACCACAGTGCGGACGCCACCCGCTGATGATGATTGCGATGAGCTGGATGATTTTTCGCTTCCGGGTCAAAGACGGATGTCCGCCTGAACGGGGCAGCCATCAAAAGTTAATTGAACAAATCGTCCCATCGAAACCCGCCATTCCTTTTTCCTCCTCCGGCGTTCCATTTAACTTCCGGTGTCCGGCATCGGTTATGGTTTCCCCAGCGAAAGGATACGCTCTGTAATGGGCCATCATGGGCTCTGCATCGATCGGATCGAACAGTGGCGCGCACACAGGTAGCTTTTCAGATCCTGCCACACGGACGCTGTTCGGATCGAACTTGCGCAGGACAATAACCGTTAAGGACATTGCTCCCCGGAGAGAAAGGTCCCGTACGGTGATCAGATACTTGAACCTGTGCAATTTGCAATCGATCGGGCCAGCTAGCGATGCAGTTGAATTAAATGAGCCATTTAGACTATTGAACGTTGCATGTAGCTAACGCGTTTATGAGGACCTGCTTTCGGTCCTTACTTCGTCGGGGAATAACGAAAATTAATTTCTGTTTAAACTCACTGTTTTCTATCTGGGAACATAAAACTCATTATCATAATTTATTGGCATTCAAATTAAATTAAAAATTTGGGGAAGATTTCGAATCAAATAGTTCCACAAACACAATTGATCTATGTAAAACATAAATCTAGAACTAGAAATAGAAATAAGAAATGAAGCAAAAATAGTACTAACTCTGCAGTTACTACTTCTATCAAAATCATCATTCATTTCTCGCTGTTAACATTCTATGAAATGTTCAATTGCATGCGGAATTGTTATGACATCCCATTTTTATGTTTTTTCGTTCCCTCGCCAATCCCAAACTCAATTTACATTCCCCTTTCGCGGCGTCTGTCCCGTTACCCAAAACAAAACGGCCAAGATATACGGTCCACGTAAAAACACGGCCCTTGAACGACTTTTTTACGCCCTAACCGAATCACTGCAATCCATATGCAAATACTCAATGCCGAGTTTTGATGCGTCTACCGTTCGCTAGCATCGCCATCGCCGGATCGGCACCTGCAGTCTAGCGGACACACGGTGAATTGGAAAACTTTTTCTAGCTCTCCCGTGTGTGTCTTTTCCCCATTCATCAATGGCGCTGGCGGTGGTGCGCTAGTTTTGGGCTCTTGACACTTATTTACCGCTCATCCACAGTCGCTCACTGTCTAGCTGTCCATCGAGAGACCGAGTGTCCATCCGTCCACCGTCCGTCCGCCCGTCCGTCCGTCGGTCTTTGATAGCGGACGAATCCAATTTCAGCTCGCGACCGGGTACACCGGTCTGCTCAAACCGGCAGCACCGGCAACCGAAAATGGGAAAATCGCCCCAAAAACACCTACCGACGGATGTTGCTGTCCATCAAGCCGGGCCCCGTGACAGATGAGCGGCGAAATTCGAGCTGATTGCTGACTTCTGTTTCGATTTGTGTTTTCTCAATTTATGCGCTTGTTTTGCACCACGGGACGAATTATCTGCAGTGGCATCGGGGTGCTGCGGACGCGGTTTTTGGGTAGGGTACCAAAATCAACCCACCCTTCGTAGGGGACGATGGGGCTCCAGTGCAGCCTTTGTGTTAAACTGTGCAACGCAATGCTACAGAAGCCAACTCTAAAATACCGTGAACGATGCAATTGCATTCTCTTTCTTTCGGTGTTTCAACACCCGAAGTCCCTATTATGACGTCGACACCGATGGAGGCGCCTGGCCTTGCTTGACTCGAAACTAACCAGGCGCCTCCATCAACCATTTTCTCGAGTCGCTTTTTCAATGTCGTGCCTGTCATGTTGCTAACATTACACTTTATAGCAAGGGGTTCATGGTGCGTCACTCGGTAAATTAAGCCTATCAAGGCTGTGCGCTGTAAGGACCCCACAGGACCCATTTCCAAACCCGGCCGTGGAGAGTTTGTGTTGGGAAAACAACAATCAGCACCGTTTTGTCAACCGTTTCCCGGTGCGCACACTAATAACCGTGAACGAGTTCCCGACAGACACGCAAACCGTCGGTCTGGCTCCAGCCAGATATGATACGATTCAATAAATGGCGAAACTTAATCTCCGGCCCATTATCACGTACACGACGAACTAACTGCCAGCTCACGGAACCGCTCCTGTAGAGGGGCTCTGGAAGAACGCCACGGTGTTACCACGTAAGCATCTGTCGGTAACGTGATCGTGCGCAACACGCACCGCACTTTAATGGCCAGGAAGGGGTTTAGCCTTGTGGTTAGAGAATTTTCCTCAGCCCAGCCCCTATTGTGCAACGCTCCCAGCGGGATATGGTTTATGAACCGTCGCGCAGAAGTCAATTTCGGTAACCGGATTGAAATAGTAGAGACACGACACATTCTTACAAACGATTCTACGACTTTCTTATCTGTCGTTCGGTTGAATTGAAGCCCGCTTGAGGTTAAATTGTTTATCACAACCAACACTGTGACTTTGGTATCGCAACACCCGTAACCATAATCTCCCGGCCAGGTGCCACACGGGGACAGATCAACGAACAGAGGAAAAAAGCGCAGTACCTCCCGAGTGCTTCACCCGAGCGAAGGCACTTCCATGCATATTTTAATTAATTATGCACTATGGATGCAGAAAGCCCGTTTTTATGCTCCGCCTTTCGGTACTTTAAGCGGGAGACCAAGCGGCGTCCGTCGCCTGCACCGGTCGATCGAAATTATTCCAACAATGCATGCACATTACGAAACTCATAATTTAAATGCACATCACGTACGGTGCGGTCTGGCCACGGTGGTGCCACGGTGCTGCTCTGTCGGTAAGGAGGCCACAACAGGGACAGGAAAAGAAACGCGGGGAGAGAGAGAGAGAGAGAGGGCCCGTTTCTTTTCGCTCAGTGACATGTGTTGTATGAATTAAAGATGAACATGTCAGTGCATTGCACTCCGTTGGGATTTGAGCACCATTTAATGCAGTTTGCTTTCGCTTTCCCAAAAACACGATCTAAGTTTCTTCTCAACGAATCCCTCTTTTCCCGATTGCACTCGGCCATGACGCAGCCAGCCAAGCGAGTTCAAAAAGCGATTCTAGTTTCCAAGGCTTAATATCATCGCGGCAATCGATTTAATCCATCAAACGGATGCGCGTCTTCGTGTGATGAACTGCGCGTGGCGCTGTGTATCCGACCCCAGAGCACGTAGCGACTTCAATTAGAGTAATTGCAGCACGCCGAGGGTGCAGCCAGCAATTTATCATTCGCTAGAAGTTTGCAGTTTTGTTTGTGCACGGCGAAGGACATCAAAACGGTAGACGATCCGTTCGATAACGTCAGCGCTTCTGGTGCGTTTTCAGAATGGGTGCGCTCAATATACATTTTGAGAACAGTTAACACTAACTACAATTGTTGGTTATGCGGAATCATAAACAAACTCGAGGCAGTGCAACAGTGTTACATTGCATTCTCGAGGCAGCCCTCGAGGACCGTAGAGGAACCGTTGCCTTGGGCGTGACGGCGTCGTTCGCCCGGCTCGGCAGTCCCGGTTCGTTAAGTCCTGCATAAATGATTAATTTATCGTGTCCAATTTGTAGCGGGCCAGCGCGGCCTTCTTGATGTGTCCATAAACGGCCCGGCGTGGTCAGGACGGGACCACGTGGTTAGATTGGAACTTATTATCACAGCAGCGAGCTTCGCGCGACCGGCCACTTCCGTGTGGCCGAAGGTGTAGTCTATGGCTGCCGGTCCGGGCACTCCACGACCCGAACGGACACTCGGTTGCCGTCGAGTTAATGAAAAGATACCTACGGCGCTGGCTGTCAACCGCGCACGGTGGCAATCTGTGCTCCGTCATGCTAGCGGCCAGCTACCAGGGTGATGGGTGTGTGCCTCCTATACGATGGTCTTATAATTGAAATATATGGCAACTGGGCCCGGTCTCGCTCAGGGTCTTCCGGGCAAGTGGTTACCCGTCATGGCATCCCGACCAATCTCAAATAACCCCGGGGTTACGGCACCAGGGCACCAGAAACGGCAAAATATTTATCATCTTCGTGCGCCACGGCCCATCCGGTTGCTGTAAGATGCTGTGCATCGTTCTGCAGTTCACCTTTTTGAGCTTCACCCGGCGCTCGGTGCAGTCAACTCCTTGCGCTGGAGTGGATTGAGCCACACCGAAGCGAACCTGCCAGACGATAATTGGGTGTGTCCCGTGGGAACGGTGAAATCGTCCTGCAGCATTCCCGGAGACCATAGCTACACATACACCCGACGCACCGAGGGATACATCATTCAGGTGGTACGATGCCATCTTAATGCAGATTGCATATTGATCCGTTATGGTGACGTTCCTGGACGCTTTCTTCGCCCGTAGGCCAACCGAATGCTCGCTCGCTTTGCGATGGGAAATATTTTAGACCCAGAGTAGACCCCAAGTCGTTTATTAGAAACATATTTTCGTTTCCAATCGTTTCAAATCGAACCACGTGAGCCAGCCCAGGGTCCCAGGGTTTAATTTTACACACCATCCGGTTCTGGCATAAAATGTTATGTAACCTGCTCAGGCACGCTTTCCGGTTCCGGTTCGGCTGCTTATCTGCCGCACTGTGAGGTAGCATTAATTTTATGTGTGACTTCGCTTATGCTTTATCATCCGCGTCTTATCGGAAACATAAGCCTGCCGCATCGGGACTTTCTGAGAAGGACTTTCTGTGTGTTCACGAATGACTCAAATAATTCCAGTGCAGGGCTGCCGGTGAAAGAGAAGCTACCCTCCACGGGGTTTCGCGTGGGGTTCCGCACATAAATCCGCACCGATTTTCACGATCGCACGCAACTCGCCGTCGCGAGTGTTTTATGCGACGCTTCATGCGACAATGATTTTTATTGTGCTGCCGGCTGTTTAAGGTTGAGTGAGCCCAAGAGACGCCCAGGAGACGGGCTCCAAGTGCGGCACAGCCTGATGCCACCAACGCCATTCTTGCCGACGACGACGAAGTAAATTTGCGCGGGTGAATATTCTTTTGTGACATTTTGTGGATGGATTTAATTAAATCTTACTTTTGCGAAAGGGTTTCGAGTGGCCCACGGTTTTTGCGAGCGCAGACGGAATGCTGATGCTGCTGCTTGCCTGCTGCGTCTAATTCCGCTCAGCAGCAGCAGCAGCAGCCAGAATCTCGCTCCGAGATCACAGCACTACTGGATTATGCATACTTCGAGCACTCATAATTCATCACGTTTTAAGAGCCACTTTCGGCTGCTTCATTCAAAGCAATCCATAATCATTACCCTAGAACCCTGTAAACGTACCTTAGAGTCTTGGTTTTTGCCTCAAAACTTATGCTCCAGATAATGTTTGCTATCTTCTTCGCTTGCCAACATCAACGTAACGTGCATCAACCACATCAGACAGGTTCTGTGCAAAGTTTGGTAAACAACATTTAAGCTATCCGTTAACTTCCCACCGCTTTCTGCTCACCTCCCGGAGTTTCACGTCTGAGAGGTGTTCCCAAGCAGCGCAGGTCGCTGCAGGCACCCCCAAAAAAAAATGGTGGTTAAACCCGGAAGAAAGTGCATCCGTCACCGACGATCCTGGTGCGAAAGTTTTCGACACTCACGAGGGTGACAGAGTTTACTTGGGCAACCACTGCCCGGCATGGACCAGGACCAGGACCCGGGAGATAAAGGCGTCTTTTTACCAATATATCATACGTGTCAAGCCCGGGCGATGGGCGATAAGTTATGGTGTGAAAAATGGATCATTGTCGTCATCATGTCGGAGACCAAGTATCGGTGCGGAATCGGCCCCCCTCGGGGGTGGACCCTTAATGATACACAAAACTCAAAGGACGAGTAGCGTGGCAAGAAGCGAACCGGAAAGTATCCGTTTTTTAATACAGTTCATGAGATGGTTGAAAGCGATGATGAATAGTTTCTCGAAGCAGCTTTGCCGGACGGGCTTTGTGGGTCCTTTTTCGATATTAGAAAAAGGTCTGTTTTTTAAAGGTCTCGTAAGGTGACTAAACAAAAACCAAAGATGCACACACAGCGTGTTGAGCGTGTGCGCATTTTGTGAGATAAATTTGGGTCGAGGATTTCTACATTAAAATAATTCGAGTCCAGCAAATCCTTGAGGCCTTTAAAGCATGGTCCACTTAGAATCGGGAACAGTTGAATTAGCTCTATCTCGGGATTGGTTTGACTTAGGAAACATGTCAAGGTGTCAAAATGAAGGTATCTCGGTGGGGTTCTCGACGTTCTGAAGGTACGTGGGGTTCTCGACGTAATTGTGCAGAATTATTTTTCTTCTTTTGAGTTCCATTAAGCATAACTTTCTATAAACTTCGCGTACCACGATGAAACTTTCAGCACTAAAAGTCGAATATTTACTTAAGACATGACTATCAAAACATTTCAAATCCAAACACCAGAGGCGCTGCTAGAAAACATACAACTTTTCCTGATTCTAAGTGTGCCATGCTTTAACTGAGCCCTTTAGATGAGCTCCTCCTGCGTCGTATATTGTCGGTTCCGTAGGGAACATTAGCATCCCACCATTTATGAGCACAAATTCATGCAGTTGATTGCACCGGTTTTGTAATCAGCAAGTTGAGCAATAAAAATGAATACTTGAAGTATTAAACATCGGATGGAAACATATCATTATCACCACCGTAATGACATTAACATTTCACGCCACCATAATTGACTGGGACTGGCGCATCCAAATGCGCCACTGCATGGACCCTGTTGCAATGCGATTTTATGAATTATAAACGAAACGGCAAAAAACCGGAGCGCCGCTGTGCTGCGCAAGCGCTGCGTAAGCGCTTACACGCAAGCCGAACGAAATTTATCGCCACAATAATAACACTATTTGCCACCAGCCTGGCCTGAGCCTGGCCACGCCCGGCGACAGAACTGAAACGAATATTATTCAAATCATTGCAACATTAATGTGCACCGCTCCCAGGAAGCCTGGATCCTGAATCCGGGGCCCCGGGTTGAACACGTACACACGGCATTCGTTATCGACTGCCTGTGTCCCGACCTGCCCCCCAATCGCCCACTGCTTGCCCTGCTCACAATCGCTTCGTTTATGAAATATTTATTCATTAGCGAAAACGCGGCCACTCGATGCGGATTGTCGGGACAAATCGGCCTCGGATCGACTTTCCACCCAGGATCAGCCAGCCAGCCGGCGGGATTGCGGGATAAATTTTGCAACCCACCTTTCCGTCACGAATGAATATGTTGTGCAAATTGATTAGCGCATCCCCACCCCGTGGGAGACGCGATGCTTTTGGGCCGCTGCGCTGGCAACGCGCTGATTGAAGTGCATTTGTGGCGCCGAACGGAAAGGTCCTCAAAAAAGCCGTGCGCGCCATCAATCCGCTCGATAACCGTGCGCGACGTTAATTTGATGCGTACGCCGCGCACACGGTAATTGTTAACGCAAACCTAATTATGATAATGTGTTTTATGCACAGTTATGCTGGGAGCCAACATGAACCCATCTGTCGCGCCATTGGGAAGAAAAAAAGCGGCAGAAAGCTGCCGCACGATTCCCGGTGTCCCGGTGTGTCCAATTATTGTTAATTGGAATTTATATTATCACACTTTGTTGCCGGAACCGGAATCGAAAATGGAGGTCCCTGCCCCCGTGTGTATGAATTGTGTTAATTAAAAAACAACACATTTTTGCCTCACGATTCCCCTATCAACACAAACGTTGCATAACGCAAAAAGGCGCCAAAGTGTGGTTCACACATGCAGAGACAAGTGCCTATCAGTGTTTGTGGGCGCTGAATCTTTAAACACCACTCTGTCTGAGGTTTTAAAAATGGAAGATCCAACATAGACGGTAAGCGCATTCCACGTTCCACGCTGACACCGGGATCCTGGCCAGCCACGAAACGGCCCAAATCCGATCCGAGCCTCGGCCACAAAGCCAACCGAAGCCCCAGATACGGATCTTGGGCGTCGAGTCGGAGGGATTACAAGGAGTAGCAGCCATTCGCCAGCCAGCCAGCCAGCCAGCCAGCCAGGTGGCCAGCATGAAGCAAGGTCCGGAGGTGGAAGTGGTGTTTTCATGTGGTCAAGCGGAACAACTCCACCCCGTCGAGAGTCCGGGAGTTTGCTGGTATGTTTGGTTTGTGGTTCGGGTTCTTTTATGCTGCCCGCGCGCTCTTTTATAGCCTTGCCACCGGACCGGACCTGGGAAATGGGATAAACATAAGCCAGCATATTTCACTTAGCTTCAGCAGTTTCACCACACGGGGAGGGAAAAAAACAGAACGTTAATGAAATGGCTGCACCTGGACCAGGATGCACTCACACGGACCGTCCACGAACGAATGCCGGGAGTGCAAGTCTTTTGAACATGGCATTTTGTTTTTCTATCTCTGTGTACCTTGCGACAGGAAACGGGACACGTATGCACAGCATCCGTGCCACCCCGGGACCGAACCCCGGGCGTCATGTTATACGATTATTTATTGTGTAATATTTTCATATTTGCCAGGACCATTACCCGTCCAGCGGGGGAACGAGGGGAATTGATGTTGTTGCTGCGAGCCCAACAGGACAGGACTCGTCACATACACAGTGGGCAAACGGAACTCGTTGGGGCACTTTTCCAATCCATAGCGCTTGGTTCGTACTATTTCAAAGTCCCGACGCACCTGTCGACACCCGCATCGGGAATGGGTGGACTCGGGGAGGGAAAAATGGAACCGGACACTGGCACGTGTTACGACCTGCAGTCCCTGCCGCCTGCTGCTGCTATAAAATCGTCCAAAGGAATCGTCACCATGGTGTGCTCGGAGCCATTATATCACCACCCTTTCGAGCACTTCGATATGTCCTTTTGCAACAAGTTCCCCCCACAACACTTCCCTTCTTTAATGCTGTTTACTTGGTTTCTGTGCCCCCGGCGGGAGTCGGCCGGCCATAAATTGCCGTTAGCAACGTCATCCCGGTTTTGCAAGGACTCGATTTTTCTGGTGCACCTCGATCGCTTGGTGCACTCGCTCGTAAGTAAGTAAGATGCCAGGGCTCGTCGCAATGGCCACCGCGCTCGTAAAGACCCGTAAAAACCCGGGTTTCGTCCGCGGCCCCCGGTATTGATGGGTTCCGATGTTCCGTGTGGCGATATGCTAAATTGGATTTCTCTTATCTGCTGCCCGAGAACGCGGCGAGACGAGGGCTACACGAATCGGCGGCACCGGAGTTCCGGTGGTCCCGGGAACCGGGATGAATCCAGAATAGTATCACCACGTAATCCCATTGCTTCGGTTTAGTGTGGGTGTGTAACAGACCAACAAAACCGAAAACGAAGCCACCGAAAGAAGGAAATTGTTTTTCCCTTCCGTCCGAATGGAACCGAATGCTTTTGCGCCACCGGCACGTAATTGGAAAGCGTAAAACCCCGTGCCGAGTGTCACTGGATTACAGTTTTTTTTAAAGGTTATGGAAAATAGTTTTCAAATTTGTGTATGGCCACCTGCAGCGCGGCGCCATGATGCGCTTTTTAAGGACAGCAAACAAGCGTTACGGATTCGCTTTCGTCCTTCAACTCAAACAAAGCTATGCCTCTGTTCTGACACTTCATTCTGGTGATAAAAATGCTGTAATTTTAAATCGCTGACAAAATACAATTGTGTAGAATAAATGGAATCTTTGGAATCCAACTAACTAACTTCTCATTCACTCAGCTGAAGCGTTAAAACCCGACATAGCTTCAGTGGTCTGCTAACGCTTGGATCTACAAGAAAGTCACCGCCTACTAGATTCCCTTTTCGTATGTAGAAATATTGATTTGCTATTTTTAAGAGCTCCTATTGGCCAAGAGAATTCTCTAATGTCATTGTTGGTAGTTAGGCATACATATTAAAAAAAAAAACAGAATTAGTTTGTTTCGGCAATTCCCAATTTGGTTAACATTCATAGTATTATCGGTCCCTCTTTGACAGCGGATTTTGTGAGTGAGCAGAGGACAAAAACACACCCAAAAAAATTGCTCATCAAGATTTGGTTAAGTGACTGGTGGAATTAGCTTGAAACCATTTTTTGAGCTACTATCTGAATAAAATAACCGCCATAAAATGATCATCAATGACTAGTAGGTCTAAGAGCGCCGCAAAGCATTGTAATTTAAAATCGAAGAAAAAATCATCTCAAAAGAAGCTTCTCACCAGTTACAGTCACAGGACACTTCTTCACTGACAGTAATTAATCGACCTACATTAAACAAACTCTGTCTCACTGACAGCTCCAAAACAGTAGTCGAGAACAAGTTCTGGAAGTACTCACAATACTAAGCTTCGCACAGTGCTTGTATTTTAGTGAGGACAGTCAATAAAGAGGATTCCTGGCTAATCCTAAAAAATGGTACATATTTGAACGAACGAAAGAAACGAATAAAATACAAATGCAGTTTACGCCACATCTCATTTTATGATGTCGATAGAAATGCACCACAATCGAATCGGAAGGAATGGCCCCGAATCAAAAATACAACCTCGGATAACGGCATCAGTTTATGGCATCGAGCAGAGCGTCTTTGAAATTCAGAGTAACCGATTTTAAATCACCGATTGCTCTTTTACATCTTTCCAAACCCATTCCAAGTCAGCAACAAACGGTGGAGTTTGTGGGGCCCCCGATACGCCATCGATTGATGCCTTCCAGAAACGAACCTCTTTTCTTCGCCGTATTTCACATCAAGCGCTTCTCAGCCCACTTTATTACTTTCCTCCCCCCAGCCGTGTTGGCCGGTGCCACTTGATTGTACATCCGGGGTGATCGATCGGAGAGAGAGAAAGAGCGAGCGATGCTTCCGTTACAATAAATGCGCAGAAAATGGTCTGGTCTTGTTTGCATCAACCGCTTGCACCGAAGCAGCGACGGCTCTCGACAAAGTCGAAGAAAACAGCCCGATTACCGGGGTTTTGGATCGGATCGGGTCGCAACGCGCATTCCGTTGACACAATCGAAATCGTCAGCTTATTTCCGCTCGATTGTTCCGTTTTCCAGCCAACCGGAAACATTCTTCGGCTTGCGAGTGCCGTCAGCAAGCGAGCAAGCCAGCTGGCCAATCAGTGTGGCCCCGGGCACCGTGTGAAGGTATGTTTTAGCACCGATCAAAGCTCCTGGACGGCCGGTTTATGTGACTCCTTGAACTTTCTCCCTTTCTCCGGGCCATCTTGTCGGGACGACCAGCCTGGACCCGACGAGCCTGGAAGGCGATTTAAAAAATATCGATTCATCCGAACGCGCTTTGATGTTTTTGCTGTCTGTGTATTTCCGTTTTCCAGCACCCCACGGCGTCCTGGTATCGGGTTCCTTTCGAGTGGAGAAATTGAGCAAAAATAAACTTTGACACACAACCGGTTTCGGTGTTCCTCGTCGCACTTCGGCGAGAGCAGAATGTGAGTATCAATTTTTAACAACACGAACTCTCTGCTTCATCGAGCCGGGGAATCCTTCCGAGCATAGCCGGACAGACGGAAAACGAACTCCGAAAAGAAGTCATTTTTCTGTTCGCCAACTTTCGCTAAACAACGGGATGGTCCGGGAGCAATGGCGAAAGACACTTCGAATTCACTAACTAGCGACCAGCGTTTGCCGGCGAACCGAACTTTGGCTTTGCCGCTGCGTAAAAAAGCTTTGGCCTGGGGTGTGCCGTAGACGGGAACGGGAATTGGCAACGATCATCGGCAAAAATTACGCCCCACATTAGTTTATTGACGGAAAGGATTAAGGATCCTGTAGCAACCGTACCACACTCCACCAGTGGCTGACGGCCCGGGGCATTACAGTGGACTCTGTGCAAATATGAGAAACTGATTCAAACTGAAGTAATCCCGGCGAATGGTCACATTTGCAGCACAGCTTTCGCTACGGCTTTCCGGGAAAAGGACCTCCTACCCGAGTGGGCTGTGTGGCGTAGAGAAAGTTTGGCCACCAACGAAAACACTGCTTACATCCGGCGCCCCCCGGCCCGCAGTCCGGCTCCACCACACACGTATGGTATCGATGAGGAAAAATTTAATTTGCTCGCCCACAAAACTTTCCCATTGAGCTTGGCACGGTGCCACCCTGATACTGCTGCTGCTGCTGACCTGGAAGGCGCTGGATAGCTTATCTTCTGCAGTCCACACACTTTTCGCCGGCACCTGCAGCCGGTGCCGGCAGCTTTCCCACCGAAATCCGACACGGCGGACCAGAGTTTTTCTTTTTCCGTTGCCAATAGAAGTCACCAGTATTAACTGTCTCTGTCTCTCTCTGTCTCTGTTCTTTCTGTCTCTCGTGTTCTGTTCCCAACACGTGACAGTAACAAATGGAGCAAACAGTGGCCGGTTGGTCTCTGTTATTGAGGCGGTCCCATTCACTATCGCGTGTTTGTCTCAACTTTTTTTCCGGAAAGTTCTGCACTGGTTCGGGAAAAATCTAAACTCATTCACTCCAGACAAAACGGATACCAATTGGTTTGGTTCGCCAATAGAACAACAAATCCAGTATGGCAGGCACCAAAAAATTGTCCTATTTCACGCAGACTCCCAAAACTTTTAAATCCTCCCATTGTTTGTGTTCGTTTCCTGATCATTATTTACTGGTCCCGTCTGCCGTCAAACGCTACCGCGTTTCGCGTTTGCATACATTTTTATTTATTCACGTACAATGATCATCCAACGATCGTTCCACGCCATCGCACACGCTGGCAGTAAATAACTTCCGCACGATTACACCCGAGCGTGTTACATCAAAGTGCAGTGCATCAAAGTGCATCGTGCGGGCAGATAAAGACAGCGAGCCGTCCCAAATGCACTTTGCCGCCATTTCCGTGGTTATTTCCGAGCGCTCGTAAACGTAAATATCACGCCGTAAGCCCGCCAGGGGTCCGAGCTTCATTTCCAAACTATAAAATTTAGCACCACCGGCAGACAGGGCGCCTCCGGCTGGGGCTGATATAACGTGCCACGGAGGGCCAAAAGAGCGCCATCCAACACCGCAGCCAGCAAAACATTTTAATTACCGATTCGGCCCCAAAAACAAAACGCTTCCGGTATTCGCTTTTAATTGGCCCATTTCGGCTCACGTTCCGGCCGGCTGTGCCGGGTTTAGGTTCCCGGGTGTGCCGGGAGTGAAAAATCGATCGACCGACCGACCGAGTGGCTGGTTTCCTGTTTTTCCTTTTTTTTCCCTGGTCACGGCAAAGCATGAAAAATTAATGCTTTGTATTTTATTTCCCCATCGCCGCTCGCCGTGCCGTGTTTATGGCAGAGGATGGCACGGCTGGCAACGAATCGGAGGCACGGCACATAGGAAGCCCTAATTAATGGGTATGTCGGATTGTTGGAAAAATACCATCGAAATCCCTTCGGATGACACATGTTTCGCGGCGTGTTGGCGTTGGCGAAGGACATAATTTTGGGGCTTAGAACCGTGGGGATTGCTGTTGGCTGAATGAATATATTTTAGACTCCCCACCCGTTTTGGGGTGCGTGATACGGGACCAAAAGAATTCCAATTCAGGCGGACACAACCCCAGTTCCAACACGGCGCACCTCACGGTGCTCGCATCTGAAGAATCCTCGCATTCTCGCGAGCCTTCTTCACATTCACGGCCCAGCATAAATAATCGACACATCTTATGAACCTTCCCCGGGGGGTGGGCCGCTCGGTAATTAATTCGCCCACCACCCATAGTGGCCACAATCAATCTGGCCGGCAAAGATTAATCTATCCCGATAGCGAAATGCCCACTTCTATCGCTCAGCACCATTACCGCAGGCTCGTTACCCCAAAAACATAGCTCCTCGGGCGAGACACCACGGTACGGATAATTAGGCTCATTTGCCGGAGAGAATTATCGAATGCCACGAAAGCCCATTGGTCACACTGGCAAACCCAGCACACCCGGAGAAAAATGTTTTCCATTCGACCAGTTCCGCCCGTCCGATGGGCCAGTGGTATTTCCTGTTCACTGCACACTATGCCAGAAAAAAAATATCGACATTCCACTGAAAACCATCCTCCGGTCGGCCCAAAACTAATGATCCGGCGAGTTTTCCCGAGTGCCACGAAGAAGGGGAACAGAGACCGCCGCCGGCAGCTGATGGCAGAAAGAAATGATTCAATTTAAAGATAGTTGCCCTTCGGCATGTGAAGTATGCTGGACGTCGTTCTCCGGCACACATTTGGTCCGGTTTTGGTCCCACCAACACGGCTGATTGCAACAAGACGGAGACGGTCCAACGGAAATGGTTCCCCGCTGCTGCTGCTGCTTTCGGCGCATATCAAAATGTCAACTAAATTTGCTCTAATTTTGAGAACGATTCAATTCAATTACTGCCACTTCAGGGCGAAATGTGCCATGCCGACGTGCCAACGAAAACGGGACATCGGAATGCTCGTCAACATGGCCACACATGGCTGGCGCTGGCCCGCTCTAGAATGCGACTTAAAATAAATCCCAAAGAAAAAGTCGGTCGACAATTCTTGGCTCTTCGGGCTCCTTCGGCGAATTGCTGCCGCGGGCCCCCAAAGCCGCCGGCTGGGAAGCGCGTCGAGCGCGCCGGCATCAGGTTAATTCCATTAGACGGAGTATGCACCATCCTAGCCGACAGCATATTTTCAGTTTGCAACTTCAACGCTCTAATTTTGTGCCACCCCGCCCCGATATCAAGGATCCACTCACACAGCTGGTGGTCCTGGTTCCGTAAACTTTGGCCGTTTTTTTTGGCTTTGTTGCGATAATACCATCGGAGCGTCCTTGAGCATCCTGTGGCCCGAGTACGTGACCCGAGTGCACAAGGAGCGTTCGTTCGAGCGAGCTCCCTAGCGTGACAGTATTTCTAGGGCGAAAATCTCACACGGCGACCGTTTAACCCAGCGACCCCTCGGCTCGTTGTTGGTTTTTTTTTCCCGTCCACTACTGTTAGCCACGTAAACTCACCGTTTTCGGAATCGCCTCACTCACGCTCCGCTCATCGGTGTCTTGGAATGTCTCCCGCATGGGTGTGAATTTACCCTAAGATCCTGAACCAGTCCAATTTCCGGCGTTCCGCTACGAGGAAGAACGGGGAGCTCAGAGCAAAAAAAAACTCAAACATACAAAACCTTTCGCTTTCTTGGCCCACGGTGTCCATGATGAATTTTGGGTATCCTTTTTTGACTGCGTCATTGGGTCGATCCGAGAGCCGGTGACCGTGTCTCGCCGAGAGTGAATACTTATTCTGCCTCGGGTGCTCAGGATTCCTGGTCCGCACTGGAAAGAGGAAAGGATTGTTATGTTGCGGCTTAGATTGGCAACGCGTGCCACGCGTCCTTATGACTTGCATCGTTTTTTTAAGGCTTACCAACGCTCGATTCGCTTCGGTGGCTGACGGTGATTTATCTTGACGCTTTGAGCGACATTTTACAAATTAAAACCCTTGGCTGGCTAAGATACGGTGTGTTGGCTCTTCTGCTCCGGTTGGACTCCGGTTATCACACGATTGCAGGAAATGGGTGAAACATCACTTTGAAGCCAACGAATGAGTGGCTGCAGTATAAATGTCCTTCGGACACGTATTTATCTGCACTGTCGGCCTACTAGATTTTAAAATAATGACATTGCAGCAACGTGTACAATTGTGACGATTACGAACAAACATCGCAGAAGGCCGACTCGCTTTCTGTTGAGCCGTCGGAAAATATTCGCTCCGCAGCAAAAATTTATGTAAAATCACGAATCCCCCCCCTCGGCAGATAGCGAAACAAGATGAAATCGGCAAATAAAATTTGGCCAAACATCACTTTTGGCGCTTTTAGTGAGCGTTAACTTTTCAAAAGCATCGTTTTGCAGCCGCACAGTAACTCATCGCTTTTCGCAACTTTCCTCCTTCCGCAAGGACGGGTTGGCTGGCTGGCCGGCTTTTGGGGGAAAAGTTTTCGAAACGGAATATTCATGTTTGCGCCACACCAGGCGCCCGCGGGCCGGCTCGGTCGAGTGGTGAAATATGTTTCGCAAACATGGCTAATATTTTGCACCACTTCCGGTGAGCATCGCGTGTACCGAAAACTCGGTCGCCGATCGGAAAAGTTCGCCCCTCGCTGAGCGATGTGCACTACGAGGACCTCTTTTATCTTGTGATCCTTCCTTACTTGTGTTTTATTTTTCGGCTGAGGAAACTTGTTGAAAATGTGGAACTTTTTGCCGGAAATACTAGCTATCATTTCCCGTCACGCGATCAGCATTTTAAGCTTAGTTTCGACCGACATCCGAAAGGTACTATTTTGATTTCCATCCTAATACAAAGTAGAAGGCAACACAAGGCTGGCCGGGGGCCTTCCCTTAATTGAGATAGAAAAGGGCAAAAAGCTTCCTCGAAAGAAGAGGTTTTCCCAGGCTCTTGTTCTCCGGCCCAATCCGCGTGTCCGTGCCCAAACAACTTACAGAGCGGAAAGAATACACCAAAAGATCGGAACGCTCGTGCTCGTAGCCATCGAGACAGGCATAAATCTCGTTACAAAACCACACGTTGATGAGCTGCTGCTGCCCGACCCGGGGCGTACGTGAGCTACTGTTTTCTGGAACAACCTCGCCAGGCACGGTCCGCTCGGGTCTTTGCTCAGGACCCGTCGTTGCAACAGCAAACCCGTGAAGTGGTACGCACCGGGCTACCCGGGAATTTATGATTTTATGCCGTACGCGAAAAGAATCCTAGCTAAGGATTCGGGCCATGTAAAATGAGAGGGCGGTACGCCACGCTGGCTGGCCGACTGAAAGGTGATGATATCTGTGCGCGTGGAGCGTGGAAACGGATAATGCACAATGCGCTCCATTTTCGGGAGCCACATTTGGTGTTCCGCTGTTACTTCCCCAAAAGTAAGGCGGGCCTGCCAGTAATCCTACGGACAGGCCCTTCAGACTCTGCACTCGTGCGCCCGTCTGGTGACAGGCTCGCAATTTAGGGCCACCGTCAACATCCGTATGTAAATGAAAGCGAATTATCAACAAACCGAAAAATTAGCTTAACAGCTGAGCTGAGCTGCTGCTGGCTACGGTTGCTAGTGACAAACGGTGGTGGCCGCGTCGCTGACATTACTTGGCTTTTACTGCTCGGCTGTTTTGAATGCATTAGCCGTATTCATGGAGCCAGCGACTTGAACCGAAAACACGATTAAACCTGCTGCTACTGCATAATTTGCAGCCCGAGCCCTGTGAAGGTAGATGCATGGTGGGTTTGACATCCGACAACACGATCATTCGGCGTGTAAGCGAAGGGAATTTTTTAAATACTATACATTGATTATCACAAACACCAATTTTACAGCAAACAGCATTATTTACACGACCTCGAATAAATTGCTTTATTGCTGTTCCATCTTAAAGCATCCTCGCTTTCAGCAGGAGTTGTTATTAAGTTTCAGTCAAGATAAGTATTTTCCGAATTAAAAAGCTCCAAAAGTATACAAAAGTATGTACAGTAAATATAAAAAAGCCTTTACTGTTTTTCTCCCGATCGCCATTCGATGTAAATGGTCTGTAAACATGCGATGCTCGTTGTCTAAAGCCGGTGAGTCGAACACGGATCACCCTATGGACTCCTGCGGCGGCTTATGGCCATTGTTAAAAATTCGGCTGAATTAACATTTTTATTGAATAGGCATCCGTGGAATAGAAAACATTTCATGCGAACGAGCACAAAACGCAACTGTCGCCTGTGGTCGGTTCCAATCTAAACCACGGCGAGCATTTGTCGCTGCGGCACGCGGAATTATTAAAATCTCCCAAAACATTTGTCATGTTTGTACTGGCGGAAACATTCTCGTCCACCATCTCGGATGCAGCGCGGGACATTTTCGCGTCGCTTAGAAAGTCGCCCCCATTCTCACTAGGACCGAGCCAACATGGGGACCGCGCCCGTGTGGACCAAGTTTGCAGTGATTGATGACAGACGATTGTGGGCCACGGCAATTTGGGATCCGGCTTCTGCCGGGCCGGATGCCGGAGTAACATTTAGATCACCGTGGGTTCGCTTCTCACGAAATATATTGAGAAAGCCACTGGTCCACTGTTTGCGATCGCCCGCTCCGCTCGCTCTTGGCGACCTGCATCACTATGCAAATGGTTTTGCATATCAATTTTTTTTCTACTATTCTTCAAATGCATTTGTGATGACATCAGCACGCCCGAGCCCGAACGGGAAAGGGTCCCGGTCCAGGCACCACAAGTCAACTCTCCGGCAGCGCGGCGCAGCTCAGCATGGATCCGGAAAAACGGAGCATCGGTGCAGGGGCAGCAGCATGTATGCGCGGCCGCGTGAAGTGCACATAAATCTTGCATCATTCAAAACCGGCGCCCTCGATGGAGGCGTTCGGTGTGCTGCCGAACAATGCAACTGCACCTTGCAATCTCCCCGGTGCATAGTGCATTCGCGAAACACGCCTGACGTTTGTGTTCGCTTTTTGCGGGTTTCCCGAGAGCAAACGGTAAACCTCATGCAGTGGCTCGAACGCGAAGCATCACAGAATGAGGCAGTCGCAGGCCCAAAAACAGGATTGTTTGGGGCGCGTCTGAAGCTCCGTTCATTTGCCAAAAACACAAAATGGCACAAATGCACCAGCGCAGTGTTTTAGAGCACTATCCGGACTTGCTAAATGTTTCCAAGTATTTGTTGGAAATCTTAGCAGTAAAAGCTTTTTCCTACTACATTCTGCTGAGCGGACTTTCTAGCAGGGAAGAGCTTTTAAAAGATTTGGCATCGCATTTTTATGTACGTGTGTTGGAAGTATCATACCATTTTTTAAAATAATTTACCGTTTGCCGTATCCTTTTGAACTTAAATTAATTTATAAAATGAGAATGATGAAACTACATCTCCGGTGATCCGGAGCGGTCGTTCCTTTGATATATTAGACACTTCATTTACACAAGGAACGCTACTTCACACGGCACGGCCCAGTGGTATTGGCAAGCTTTCAAGTGTCCTGTCACCAGCCACCCCGGTCGCGAGCGAAAAGAATCTCGAAAACAATCGTTATCTCTGTTTGGTCCGCTTTAAAAGTTCACACGGATGTCGGTAAGATCTTTTAATTATTTTCGCCCGTTTAAGCTTTCAATTTTCGTTCGACCAAAATTCATTCACGACCCGGTGGCCCGGAAGCAGCCGAAGAAAAAAGGGGATTAAGGAAATTAATTGCCTCTTAGTTGGCCGAGAAGAAAATAAAACGAAGCGACCGCTGCTCGTTCTAAGCCAGCTCGCCGGAAAGGGCAAGCTTTTTCTTCTCATTACCTTTGAGCTTTTCTTCGAGCTCGGCAAGGAATTGGAGCGGAAAGAGCGAGAAAATAAAAACCCTGGCCAATCATTCTCCGTTTGCCAATGGCACTGTGGACAGCGTATCGGTTCCGTTTCGAGTACCGCAGTACCGGGAAATCCAATCAACGGTACAAGATTAATTAGTGACAGCATTTGCTGGCCTGCTGGCCGGTGCGGGCCCCGTTTACCTACTGACAATCTCCCATCGGGTCCGCTCGCTCCGAGCAATTAATAGTAATCCAGTCAATCGTGGGTTTTGATGAACCGATGGAGGTCTACGCGGAAGACCAAAATGTACTCTTACTGTCGGCATTTGGCACGGGACCATCAATCATGTTGGTGGGACACTAAAACTACCCAAAATCGAACTGAAAACATCGTATATCACATTTGCTTAACTTAGGCTCGCACTTAGGTGAGACACTTCTTCAACAAAATGTGTGTGGTTGAAAACAAAACACAATTTTCCCTTACAATACAAAATTTTAAACAAACAGCAAACTGTAAGAAAGAATATATTTCATTGCAGCAGCATGACTTATTTTTATGTGCATAACTGGCGTTTAGCTCAACTGTAAAAAACGATGAAGGAAACTGCTGAGAGCCACCCGTTCCGACGGAAACCTACGGAAAGTTACTCCATAAAGTGCAACTACGAAGCGCATCTGTGCAAGAGTTAAGTGCACAAGAAAAAGGGACTCTTCTACCGCTAATAAGTGCATCTGGGAGAGTAGTACTTCGACTACCTACACTACCTCCAAGAGCTTTCAGGAAACATCTAAAGCATTATTATTAAAACAGGAATAAAAGTTATTTCCACATTATTGCAGTCATTCAGACATTTGCGATGTTATAGAACTACGGAATAATATCTGCTCCAAAACTCCCGTAGATAACAACCACTCCACGAACAAAGTCCCGTAAAGGCGTTAAAAGCTTTCCGTCAGAGCGGGAACCTTTGCCGGTGCCGTCCGAACTTTCCGAGTGCCCGAATCTCGAAGAAAATTAAACAAAACAGGCGTGAACCCGGCCACCGGAAAGTTCGGTTACAGCACCGTTGGTTAGGTAATTAAATCAAATGCTAAAGTCACTTTCACTCCCCCGGAGGGTCAAACCGGTGCCAAACGAACAGCACACCGAAAAGGATACGCCGCATAAAAAGGAAGCGCCCCCCTTTGGAAAGCTAATCCTGCGCCATCAACGCTCGAAGCTCGGTTGCGAAACATAAAGCACATCGTCCGGGTCGTCCGAGCGCCGGTGCACTTTAATGAGGTCCATTCGGTGATGCCGAGAACCCGGGGCTCCATCCCTGTCGTACTCCATAAAAGGCTTCACCTGGTTCCACCTTACGCGAATCCGAGAGCCATCTGGCAGCCTGACGGCCACACGACGGGACGGAGGCTCCACACAAAGTCCACCCGGGGACGGCGCTCCTAGAGTTTCCATTTATCTTTGGCCCGGTCCGGCACCCAAAGCATGTTTTATGGTTATGCACCACGGTCACATGATGCTGGTCACCTGGCCACTAGCCGTGGACGACCGTGTTGGCTCCGATAGGACGTAAAATGTGGTGTGCCACCCGCCGCCGGTCTCTGGGGCTCTGGGCCGGAGAGCCTGACAGTGGTAAAGCGGGCGAAAAATGTTTATGCTCCGGATCGCGCATTTGTCCGGCACACGGCGCTCCGGATGAAAGAAGTCTCGGGAGGATCCGGACGAAATGTGCCGGTATCTCGCGCGTGTGTACATTTCACACCATTTTACTTCACGCTACAGCAGTATGTGCATAACATTGTTTATTGGAGCGCATCCGACACAATGTTTAATGTGACTACATTATCGCCATGCGGATGTGCAAGGCGGCCAGTGTGTCACTGTTTCGTATGCGAATGAATGATGTGGATTAATAAACAGGATGCCTCTATATAAATTTATCACTTTGGGAGTAGAGACATGTCAGTGCAAGCAGGATTACGTTTTTTTTTCTCGATGGTTAGAATTACAATAGGAGAAGATCATAAATGAAGCATCGGAAAAGGTGGGGGCTTTTGCACACAAAAAGTGCTCTGCATTAAGCTATGGTAAATAAATCGGAAAATTATGTTAAATTGTTAATATAGAGAGCCTCGAATCGAAACGAGCTTCGTCTGATCGACATCGAACCAACTGCCGGATTAGTTTGGTAAGCATAAATTTATGATCACTATAAAATTGCAGTGTGTAGAAAGTCTTAAATAAATATTCAAATTTATCCCCGAAACAAGCTCCTGAACCGATCCCTGTAAAACACAAAAAATACCTGTACATTGGTCGATTCGATCGGTCAATAAGGGCACGATTCGACAACGCACAACGAAGCTTCGTATCGGAAATGGTGCCGAAACTGGAGCCGAAATCGTTTCCGGCGGATCCGCGACTGGACACCCGTTTTTTCGTGATTCGTTCAAAAGCTCAGTGCAGGGGCACCGCATTTTGTTAACCCCTTTTCTCCCCATTGTTCGTGGCCGCATTACGGTTGGACATGGTTGGCAGGATTTTACACGAAGCCGGCGCAATGCATACTAATGAGGGTCCTGCTGCGGAACGCATTTTTCAATTGTCGCATCGCAATTGTTGCAGCGTCGCGAGGACGTGACGTAAAAAACTAACGATTTGTTCCGAATCCACCGGCCGACGCTTTGCGGACTTAAAGCCGTTCCGTGGAGCGCACGGAGCTCGGAGCGCACGGAGCTCGAAGCGCGGGTCCTCTAACTCGATCCGAATATCCATTCCGTGCACCATTGGTAAACATCAAAGCGGTTCAAAGGCACCAAGCGACCGATAATTTCCGAACATGGTTTAGCCCAACCCACTCTATCGGGGCCATCAGTAAACGCATCAATTAATTATAATCGCAATTGATAGCGACCAATTGCCATAATTATCGTAGGCATTAGTGCCTTGTCACGGGCCAGTGTACGGCCTGCGGCCACAACTAACCATGCACACAAACACGCACAAACACACCTTGTGCGTCGGCCGTTTCACACTCTAATCCATCTCCTTCCGGTGTGCAATTTATTGGCGCCGAATGCGGAGCACGGAAATGCAAATTTCACCACCAATGTAAACACCCGGCCGGCCACAGTCAATGGGCGGGCATGGGCCACAAAACAAAATTAAGCTCACCAATAAATAGACATACGAACACGTGCCACAAACACAAACAGCCGACCGCTTGGTAGCTGGCGTGCGATAGCTGGATATCTGCTTATCAATCAGCTTCGGCAGCTTTCGGTTGCTAAATTATTTTCCATTGGGTTTTCCGGGGTTCCCAATTAGGCTACTTCGAATTGCTTTAACCGCTGACGCTAAACACTTGGCTTAGCCTTCATTCCGTTTCGTTTTTTCATGGCCGTCCCTCTCCGGAACCGAAACCAATCTCAAATCAAAAGGATTTAATGAGCTTGAAAACATTCCCGAAACCGAAACCGCAAAAACCCATTCATTCGAGCCCCTAGGCCTCGGCCCAACGTTCGAAGGAATGTTGTGAACACTTTTCCCGTCTCGTTTCGCTAGGCTGTGCTTTCGAAATTTGGAAAAGTTCCCAAAAGTTTCGGGTTCACGGGAAGCAAAAAAAACCGACGAAACATTCACATCATTTGTTTTCCCTTTTTTATGTTTTCCCCTTGTCTCACTAGGTCCTGTCTGGACCGCACCGCACACCGCAGGTTCCCGCAAGGGGCAATCCGAGCCATTCGTGGGACCGTTGGGTCGTAAACTGCTGACTGAACTTCCGGCTTCGGAGCGCGCAGCAGGATAAGAGGGGCCAGCGTACCGGTTGATACCGGAAATTAAAACAATAAACAGCTCAACGGTGCCAATCGGAACGCATGTTTGTTTTTTGGGGTCACGCTTTTACGCTTTTACGATCGTTCGTTTCGATCATAGAAATGTGTTAACCCATGTTTTCGGAACCCTGCCCGAAAAGGAGCTTGGCGAGCATGAAAGGAAAATGTGTCGGAAAGGTCCGACTACAATCCGACAAGTCGAACCCAGAACAAATTCGCGAAACATGTTTAACGAAACAATCGCGGCCAGTAGCACGATCAGGTTCACTAGTTCGCTGCCGGAAAGGGATGTAACCACACCCCGGTACCAAGAATTAATGTGGCCAGATCAGCTTGCCTGCAAAATCTTTGGCTCCGTGCAGATTACGTGGGCAGTACAAATATTGATTCGCTGGAAATAAATATTCCCTGCCGGAAGTGCGGCCACCAGCTGGGGCAAATTAATTGCATTTCAATCCCTTCGCACTTGCTTGCGCGTTGTTGTTTTTTCTTTGCCCCGAAGTCCGGAGAATTTATGTTTCGGCCACACGATGCAGCAATGCGAAATCCGGCGCACGTAGAGAGTTTTATGTGCGAACCGCGCTTTCGTGCTCCAGTGGCCCAAAAGGTGGCCCACACCGCAGCATCGACCCAGAGCAGCCATTAACTCCGTTTCCGTCGAGAGAGGTTAAAGATGCAGGTCACAACAGGAGGCCGTAGAAGCTTTTGCTGCGAAAATCGAAATCGGAATGCACCATCGATTGTTGCACTCAACCCTTATCCGCTTATTACACGGTTTTTGGGGGGACAAATAATTGTGACAAATGCACACAGCGCAGCTGAAAACAAACGGTAGAATCATTGCATTTCATTTTTTGATGCCGGAAGATTATTTTAACCATTGCGATATGCAAAATCTTAAATGAGTGCATGGATGTTTGCATTTCCCGACTGCAAATTCGCCATTTTACTATTAATGCCACTGTAATGTATGTAAAGTTTGTAACGAAAGTGAATTGCTTCGTCGGAGAGAAAAACGTTGAAGCAGAATAAAAATAAAAAAGTGCGCAGCCGGTAGGATTCGAACCTACGCTCCCAGAGGGAATCTGATTTCGAGTCAGACGCCTTAACCACTCGGCCACGACTGCCACGCTTATCGAGCACGCACGCACACGAGCACGTTCAGGAGCACGCACACGTAAAATTTGTTCAGGCAAACCCCCCTATCAACAAAACAACCCAAACAACCTTACACGCAATGCTGTCTCCAAATTTCCTACTCTCGCAACCGCCCCAAAGCAATCTTGTTTACTCCACTTGAAAAAGTTCCGAACCTCCAAGAACTCTACCGTAGCCCAGCTGTTCGGTTCACCCAAAACAATGGAAAAGTCCAGCACGATCGTCAGGACGTCGTACGGAGAAAGCGTATAATGTATGCGAAATGAAATATTTAAACACTCGACACTCGCTCGACGTCATTGTCTGGCCGGCTCGGCCTCGATTCGGTTCAGTTTTAGCGGTTTTCGTTCTCATTGCGGACTAAGAAAACGCCAGCTGACCCTCGTCAGCAGAAAGTTACGAGCTGCCAGAAATGTGTTCACTCCCTTCCCTGGCGGAACCTTGAACCGTGGAAACCGGAAGCACCGTACATGGACGGCAACAAGGGCGGGAGTTTGCACGAGACCTAGGCGAACGACATTCCCGGAACGTTTCGAGTGCACTGTACCAGATATTCTAAGTTAGCCCACTAAACGGTTCTTATCCTCGCTCGCTGCTTGCGTTAGCTCTCCGAATGCCCGCCAACTTCAACCTGCAAGCCTGCTAACGGGGCACCGGTTGTTTAAACTGTTCCATAAATATCAACACAAAACCCTGATGTCAATAATTGCTCAACCCGGCAATGGACCGATCTTAAGAGGCTGAGGAGGGTGTGGAGACGACATTGCAGAGCGAGGACCCCAAGCGGTTGGCTGTCTGCTTGCTTTCGCATCATGTCCTGGCCGTTGACAGCAGTGCATTTCAAAGCAGTGGTTCTGGCTCTTGTGATGTGCTCGAAATTTTATTATCAAACATGCCTGAGATTTGGTTAAATTGAAACACATTCCTAATCCAGTCAAAAACATTTCCTAATCAACAACATGATTTTAAGAAGAAAATTATACAAACAAAATTAGAATCCTAAACCTAGCCTAACAAGTTTTCCCTAATCAACGAAGGGAAATAATTTCTTTTCGAAAAAATGCGAGCTACAAAAATGAACCTGCTAAGAACCTCTGATGGCACAGTGCACCTCACCGGACCAATTACGATTCACGTCTCAAACGGACCCCCACCTAACCGTACAATCCAAATATTCATAAACGTTCCTGCCAGCCTGTTTTCCGAATGTATTTCGCAAACACTCCGTTCACCAGCGCAGATACGGACCCTGAAGGGGGCACGTGTGCAGAGCCGTGTGCTACCACTTCAGGGACCATATGTTTGCGCTTCACAAGACATTTTGGGAACCAATTTGCACGGGTTGGCCACAGACTGTGAGCTGAGCAAACAGTATGCATTCGTTCCCCACAAACTGCAATTTTGGGGCAACGCATAAATCCTTCTCCTGTGTTATGTTGCCCGGGATGTCTCGGTGGAGCGTAGTGGAGTTAAATTAAAAATTAAATGCATTTCGAAATTAGGAGAAAAAATTGAGATTTGATGACCAGTACGAGCAGTGGCTTCGACCGGGTGGTCTAATTAACATGCAGCCTCCAAGGGGAGCACCGTGCAAACACGACCCAACCCGGCGTCGTTTGAACCCAGCTTAATAATTTACTATCGACCATACACGCAGTCGGTGCACGGTCGCATAAAGCCGGGCACTGCAAGTCGACTCATTAATAGCCGGTAATCCAGGCGAACCAGGCAATGCGGTTCGGTGTTCCACAAACAGCGATAATTTAATTGCATACCGCTATCTAATATTAATATGCATCCCGGGTTGTGTGTATCTCGCGGATGTGCCTGGGTTATGTGGATCAAACTCGCCTTCGGAAACGGAACATACGTGCACCGGAAGCAGCTCGAATGTGATGGATCCATTTAGGGAGGGCCCCGGAAGCCGGGAAGCTAAATCCCGTACACGTGAAAGCCGACAAATCGTAATCAGGAACGGACAAATAATTCATCAAATTGTAAAGTAGCGACCCAAAGCGAGACTTCATATTAACTTCTAAAAAGCTTCAATACAGGGGGCAATTCAAAACTCACTTGATTCACTTTTTTGGCGGGTATTTATTAAATCCTATGTTAAATATAAAGTCAATATTTACAAACTGGCACTTATTGCATTAGTTCTACTAGTTGGTTACCTGTTCGGTACGCCAGCACGCCTCCATAGGAGCTGTGCAGCTATTTAAAAACAACCGATGACCATTGTAGCCTGCAATTCTTCTAGCATCATTCCCGGGCACCACGCACGTCGTAAACTTTCGTTACAATCGCGCCTTCAGGCCTAACCCGGCACTGGGCAGCTGGCACTTCCTCTCAATCGTCGTTGATCAACCGCATTCGCACGTTCCGCCCGAACAGACTTCGATTGTGATACTCATCGACCGCCCGTGCCGCGTCGTGACGGTTCAGAAACCGAATCATCGCTTCACCGGTCGGCTTTCCGTTGTCCAGGTACCGGCGGCGAATGTTTTCGAGCGGAAGGTCAAAATCACGGAAAAACCGCTGCAAGTCTTCCACCGTCGTTTTGTAGGCGAGATTAAGCAAACCGACCGTGCACGGTGACGAAGGTCTGCGATCATCGTCCGGTGTCCTCCCGTTATTCTCACGACTATCGTGCCGGGCGTCGCGCCGACCACCACCACCTCTCGGGCCATCCTGCCAGCGCGACGAGGACCCTTTCGTGCGCCCCTCGTTGTGCTTTGCAATCGCGTCGAACCTCTGCATCAGATCGGCCACCTGGCCCCGGTCGAGATGGCTGGCGAACACCTTCCGGCGGCCGAGATTGTGCGACGACTTCGATTCGGCGTGCGCGGCCTCACTCGGCGACTCAAACTCGACCAAACACTCGCCCGTCCGGCGCTCATTTTCGTCCCGCACCAACAGCACGTTCCTCGGCCGGAACCCATCCTGCACGAAGAACTCGTACACGTCCTCCTCGGTCACACTGAAGTCGACATTCCGCAGCAGCAGACAGGTGGTGCGATGGAACAGCTCGCTACTGTCGTTGCTATTATTACAGGGGCCGCCAACACCGGCACCACCAGCTGAGGAACTGCTGTTCTTTCCGCCCGATCCCCGGCGCCGTGGATCGCGCTGGCTGGGGCTCTGGAAGCCGCCACCGTTATCATTATCATTGTCCCGGAAATTGTGTCTGGTTTCGCTCGCATCACTCATTCGCGATTCCTCTCGGAAGTCTCCTAGGTTCGCCCGCAGCTCAGGGTCGTTCCACGGTGCCACCATACCATCGCCAGGTGATGCCATGTGATCCTGCGAGCCACTCCTCAATCCGCGTTGCTGCTGATCATCGTCTTCGGCCCAGCTCCTGCTCCTATCCAACAGCCAAGGAGCGGTGCTCTCTAGATATGGTTCGTTGAAAAACTTATTGTCCTGGTCGCTATTGTTGTCGTTCGAAGCAGAGTTGGCGGCATCTTGGCCGGTGCTGAACGGTGGGGGGTTACCGACACGGGATCCACCATCCCGATCAACGCGACTGTCCCCGCTATCCTGGCGGAAGTTTGACCCAAACAGGCCCATCCTTGCACTCCGACCAGCGGCTTCCCTTTGGGAAGCATCCTGAACTTGACTGTCGCACCGTGCATCCGTGTCACGCTCGTTGTTATCTGCGACCGGATTTTCGTACTCGTTCTTCGCCACCTCGTAGTCAATTTCAGGGCAGAGCCGCACCGTCACTCGCTTATTGATGATGTAGTGCCGGTTCTCCTGCTGCCAGGCTTCCCTGGCGTCCTCCTGCCGGTGGAATCGCACGTACCCGTCGAGCTGCTTCGGGAGGTGATGATTCTTCACGATCAGCACCTCGACGACGGTGAAGTCGGAGAACATCTTCATGATGTCCTGCTCGGTGGTGAAGGTCGGCAGGTTCCATACCAACAGCGTACTCGTCGGTGGGTGACCTTCGCCCGCTTTGCGGCCACCGTGCTGCTGTTGTCGCTGCCGCTGACCCGATTGTAGCTGCTGCATGCGCTGATCGTCGTGATCATCATCGATTTCGATCACGTCACTATTATCGTTGGACCGTCCACTGAACCGGCCTCGGCGGAATGATTCGCCACCGCCACCACGCTGGTCATCCCACTTTTGCGAGGGTTTATCATTCCCGGACGGGCGGTACGAGTCGATCGCTTGCTCAAACTCCTGATCTGTGATCGATTCTATATGCAGGGGTGCCCGCCGCAGAATCGCCTTGTCGCGCTGCAGGGCCGCCAGTTTGCCCTCCTTGCGTATGAACTGCAAGTACGCCATGCCCGTCCGCCGACCGTGCAGATCGTTTATCATCTTGATGCCCTGCGTCGAGATTGGCTGCTGTTTGAAGAAGCGCCGTATGTCACCGTAGCCGATGCTCGTTTCGAGGTTCGTGATGCGCACCGCATAATCGCTGGTCGGACTCTTGATGCTCTGATAAACGCTGTCCGGAAGCGGAGAAGTGCTGCGGAACGCAGCACCATTGTACAATGGCACCGGTGGCGATATTTTGCCACTGCGTGCCGGAAACACGCTGCTACCCTGTTGAGCCTGAAAACGTGAGCGCTGCTGGTCCATGGCCGTTGAAGTGTGCAGGCCAAAGATCGGTTCACTCTGTTGGTTCGGTACCCCAACACCGTACATTGGCTGTGTCGCCGCATTTCCGGTAAAGCCCTGCTCCATAGAACTCCACTGGTTCGGCGAGCGTGAGTCCCCGTAACGGTCACTGAACCGGGACGCACGGATACGGGTGGAGCGCCCGGGTTCGGTGCGATCACCGTAAGCATTCGTCTGTTCCCGGCTGTCAGTGCGATCCCGTGACCGCGAATGGCTTCGCTGGTGCCGGCCACGACCAAACCGATCGCGGCTCGAACTACGGCTGCGACTGTTGCGAAACCGTCGGCTATACTCGCGACTCGAACTTCGTGAACGGCGATCGCGCGAAGAGGAGCGACTGTGACCGTCCCGTTTGAACGCCCGATCACGGGAGGACGATCGACTGTGGCGGCGATTGCGGTCGCGAGACGACGAACGGCTCCGATGCTGATCGCGCCGTGGACCTGATGGCGAACGGCTACGGCGCGGCTTGTTCAGCATTTTCCACTGGCTTTCGCCCGTGCCCGTGGCGTACCCATTACGATCGCTGCTCAGCAGTGGCGTCGTGTTGATGCCGGTGGCAAGAAGCCCGGACCCAAACGCACCCGCAGTGTTCCATGGTAACTCATTTTTGGCTACATCAGGCGCCAGTGTCGGTTGCTGCTGGTGGCCTCTGTATTCATTTATCGCCGAGAGCCACCCAGCAATGCCGGAACTGTTGGCGGCACTGTTAGCAACGGGGACGGGGCCGGAAGTGCTGACCGTGCCCGATAGAAACGATAGACCCGGGATCTCCTGATACGACGAGTCTTGCGTTAGCAGTGGACTCGCAACGGCCGACGGTGCGATGAGTTCGTTAGTTTGCGCCAAGGTCCGTGGTGCACTTTGTCCCAAAAAACCGGCCAAACTGATGACCGGTGGTTGAGGCTTTGACTGCTGGTGCTGTGCTGCCGCCGACGGTACGCCGTGGGCCAGCGACGCCGACAACGACGACAGTGCCGCAGCAGCGACAGCACTGATGGGGGCCGCCATCGCGTTAAAGTTGGACTGACCCGTCGTTGGCGTCGTTAGCTGCGAAACCACCGCCTTCGGGGTGGCGACGGGTGTAGGAGCCACACGACTCAGCTGCATGTAGGCCAGTGCAGCTTTCCGGGCCTGCTCAATCACTTTCTGCATCTCTGCGCGCGAAGACAGCAGCAGCGATATTGTGACGCCTTTCATCTGGCGCCCATTAAGCGACATCGCCTGGCGGGCATCCTCGTCGGTACTGTTATCGTTCGTGTGTGGAAAGAAATATTATAAAAAGAAAAGGTAACATAAAAAACGCACTCATTTAAGACAAGAACACATAGAAACACAGAAAGTAGATCCACCCCGAGGATGATAGAAATGACGATCAATCGCAAGCCGGCCATTCTTCACTGTCCACGCGGTTTGTAACTCACGCTTAACAAGATCTGGTGCTGGATCTTACAAAACTTTTGACTTTATTTTCATCGTACATTCGGATACCACAAAGAAGGTATCCTTCACGAGATTCAAACTTACCCGGTACACCAAGCTACATTCGAATCTTCAACTCTTCAACTGTTTATCAAACGATTGTCTAATCGCCATTTTTCTAACCGAGAGAAGTCGTTTTACATTTACTTACGGATTCTTGCAACGAAAAATGAATATCAACCACCGAGAGCTTTAGTTTGATATGGATTTGAATTTTCTTTCTCGAAATATTGATTTTTCAGACTGCAAATCACCTCGCCATTCATTTTAATATTGGACCGCCATTTGAGCACAAGACAACTATTACTTTGTTGCCTCTGATTAACACTTGGTGGGCTGGTTCAAAGTCTATTGAAACCTCGCGAAAATAATCAATAGTTATCAGTGGGAGGCACTTTTGATAACAATTGACCAAATAGAATCATAACAATAACTATTGCAAGGAAAAACAGGTTTGAGTCTATCGGACTTCCACCTTTTCATCTTTGACTCTTTGAAAACTAACCAACAATGGTTTGCGGAGCAATGATTTGGGTCACATGAGAAAATTTTTTGTGTAATTCTACACTAGAGCCTTATAATGGCCGTTGAATAAAACGTTCCTTTCCATCAAATGTGAACTGAAGTTGTACTTTTCGTCGATAAATCTGAACACAGTCTGATTTTAAATTAAAAGTGCACACATGAACACTTATCAACATTTGGAGAAGAATTGATGAATTGAACGGTATGTAAAGATGGATTGGAAATCGTCGCAAGAAAACGTTGAGAAACGAATTGCGCCGTAAATCAAGCATCGCACAATCTCGTGGAATGCATGCTCGCCACATTATTATGGACTCACTGAAGGACTGGCTGTTGGCGCAAAATACTTCTCTTCGACATTATGGAATGCCACTCATAAGGCTTACGTTTCATCGTTAATTATTTGTCCATATTGAGCTGATATTGGCTTTGCTTGATTGCACGCCATACTATTGCTCTGACTGCAGTTCTACCGCGCATCGTGAATCACTGTCACTCTTTTACAGTACGGAGAAAACTCCCGATACGACCGTGCCGTTGATAACAGAGGGGGTTAAACGCACGGTGAGCCCTCCCCGAGAAGAAATAATCCAGTTTACGTATCGGCGGAGTAAAATCCGAAGGAAGGAGAAATACAAACCAACCACCGAACGCCGCCGACCAGGCAGACGGGAGCAGCCGTCCGGAGATGATCTCTCAACTCGAAGATCCAGTTTTGCGATCCCATCCATTTTTTCCACGACAAACTGGCTCGGTGCTGTCGTTGTCGGTGTCGTTTTGCTTCTTTCTACTGCGACCATTACCAGATCCCGACGCGCACCCGAATGAACGAACTTGATCGTGAAAGAAAGTACTCACCAGCGACTGTTCGAGATCATGATCGGATCGTCTACTCACTGCCTCCGGACGGCTTCCCACAGACGGCACCATACTGGTCACAATCAGCTTTTTGATGTGCGCGGTCGCACGGCAAGCACGTGTTCGCGCAGTTTTAACGTAATCGGTCGCTGGTGGCGACCCCCAAGGGATAGCGTGTCTTGAGGATACTGCAGTACGTGTTATAATATTAACTTATCATGCAATTGCACTTCCGACTAGGCGACACTATTGCGCGAGCGCTTCCGAGTGGGTTTCGCCGCTAGATTCGCTTACCGTCCCCGCTCCGAACGCAGCACGTGACATAACACGTCGGACTTGGGATCCGAGTTTCAACTAATAACTAGTTGGTTCAAGTTATTAGGTCCCGCACCCGGCGATCGAGTGGTGCGGACCTGTACGACTGCGGTACAAGGACCCCGATGATTCAGATTCCGGGGACCGGTAAGGTTTGTTAAAAAATTAACCGACCACAAAAATACGGTTCACCGGGGGGAACCGGGTTCTCATTAAGAACGACTTTCGCTCAAATGAGGAGCCTGTGCAAAAAACTGCACTGTGGCACATGGCAGGCAATATGGCGGGGCATGCAAAACTGTTGCACAACTGCATGCGATCTGCCGGAATTGCTGCGGCTGAATTTGTTGTATAACAAACATTTCCTACTCACCAGCAGGTTACGCGCGGTGCACAGCGTCCAGAGTGGCGCGTGTGTATCTTCTCCCCAGGCCCTGGACACCAGGAAATAAAATCTGACGACAACCTCGAACTGGACCGGTCGTCCGGCTTGCAATTGACATTGTTTTCTATCATTCACTATCGAAGCTGAAAGGCAACCGTTTCCGGTGGTGCGGGGAATACTACGGGAGATCGATGACAGTTGATGGTAACGTCTTCAGTATGTCCGGCAGTTCCCGCCACTCATGAGAAACTTTACCGGCCGAACCTTCCTGAAGAAGTTACTCTACCCACGATCATCGCGCGGTACGTTATCGTGGGGCCTCCACGAAAATATCTTCCACCAAAACCGGCCACCACCGGAGGGTCCACTGTGCGAGCAAAGTAGCTTAAATGCAATACAAACCTGAACGCAATGAACGCGTCGCCCAGCTCACCGCCGACAATATGCACGCCACCATCTGGAATCGCGAGCCCTTGGAAAAAGTTGCGCACATCGGACGCATTCGCCGTCAAGGGCAGGTTCTGCAGGCGAATGATCACACTCATGCTGCCCTTAAAAGCTTACGCGTTCGTGTAGCGACCGTCCGCCGGAGTATAGGAGAAGAATTGGGAAGCTGCGAAAGCTGCGCTCGATTTCCTTTTTTCTTTCGACCTATCTCCCGTGCTCCCGCCGTGACACACACTCACCAAAACCGAACCTGGCCGAATGCACAAGTTTCGTTTTCTTTTCGTTTCAAATAAATCGGTGCAGGGTTTGCGAGAGCGCTCGTCGGGCGCTAGTACACACTTGTCTTCTTGTCTTCAGTATGCGGATAATTGAACAAAACTAGTAACGATCTGCCGTGTACTACGAAGCGTTAGTCCTGTGGTCACTGCGGTCAAGACGCTACACAGCCGGTGTCCTCGAAGCGATGATGCGGGTGTAGTGGCAAAGAAGCTCCGTTCTTCCGCTGTTTCCTATTTGAGGGGACACCCGTTCGATTGCACCGATGTCGTGTCGTTTCTAAAATCGAGTTTAGGTAAAGAAAATAAAAAAAAACAAATGAACTATAGATAACTCAAAGTAGCGATACGGGAAGTGAGAACTGGAAAAACGTGTGCGCTACCAAAACTGTCGCATTAAAATAAATTTCAAATCTCGGATACATTGTAACGGAAGAAGCATTACCGGCCCTGGCTAACGGTGTGACACTGCCCGTTGTTTACTGATTCTTCACCCTCTACGATCGTCGGTGATCAACGGCTCGCTGATATCACATCACTCCATCAACCTATCAGAGCACAACAACCTGGTTGCCTCTCTCGCTCGCTGACGGAGAAGAAGAACCTGTTTTGTGCCCGTCCATAAGCATACCCGTATTTAGTTGTAAAGGCTCATAATCGCATTCGGTCCCGTAGTAAATGCAAAAAAGTGAAGCAGCTGCAGAGGGTGCACCGCAAAGTTAAGCTCAAAATGAAGTGGAACACATGTCTTAACTATCCATTTTGAATACGCAGATGTGTTCCGTTTAATGCACTCATATGTTTTCTTTCGCAAAAATTTGAAATGAAGATTGCATTTTCCGACACTAAAATCGCATCCGCGGTGTTCCTGATTTTCCTGAAAACCACCGTTACGACCGAGAATAGTGTAAAATGAGATACAAGATCAACTGATGGGGACGCATTCGATCACACTCGCGACGGCCGTTATAGTTTCTTTCCAGTCGACCCTCATACTTTTATTAGATGCGAAGAGACGTAAAGAAAGAGACGTAGAGAGCAAGACCCGCGAAAGAGACCCCCCACGGGGCCGATCGTCGTTGTGCTTTGAAAAAATAAGCCTAATCCAGCGATCGTGAATGATCTCTCACGACTAGTATAAGGACTAGGCTTCTCTCGACAGGGAGAAGAAGTTGGAAAATCCCTTTCCCCATTTTCACTTCCAGTTCGGGAGGCACACGAGCGAGGAACGGAAAAAGTGCGTCGAAACTATAAAGTGACTGTGATCGGACGGAAAATCGCACAGTCTCCGTCAGATCGACCTTCCGAAACGCCGTATACCATCATTTTCTTCTTGCGTACTCCTGGTGGCACACCATTAGTAAAGGCAACGTGTGGCAAACCCGGACTTCCCTTGTGACGACCATGCAGCAGTTAGTGAAAGTGAGTTGCAACCGCGTATCGGTCGCTTGTGAATATTCATTACTCCCTCCTTAAAAGGATGCCCACAGTGCACGTTGAACTACGTTCGGATTATGTGACATTGCTGGAAAAGATAAATTGTGCTGTAAACTAATGGCACCTTAAGTTATCGATAAACGTTCAGCCGATTGTCGCACGGGTTAAACGTTTCAGGCAGGAAATTCCGCGATTCTGTGGAAAACGCCATGGATCCGAATCCGCGCAAACGTTCCGCGATAACCAATCGATGAGACTTTCAGGCGTTCGGTTTTAGTAGAACAAATATATTTACAAAAGTAAAATGCAGTCAATGTGTCTCACACGATATTGGACCCTCCCGCAGCCTTTGAATCACCGCCCGTCATCAGCGGACACTGACCCTGCCGTCTCCGGTGGGAGGCGAAGTTTGGCCGCCAGTTCTAGGATGCGTGTAACCTGCTCCTCCGTTAGCCGCTCATCCGAGTCCTCGATCATGAGCTGAATGTGCAGCGGTGAAGATGGTGGATCGTTCACCATCATCAGGCACTCGTTCTTGGTCAGGTTGAACTGCTTCATCGCTTGCAGGAACTCGACGATGCCGACCTGCGTTTGCTCCTTGCACGCAGTGTCCTCCAGATACTGCACCGTCTCGTACGTGATGGTGGCCAGATTGCGAAGTCCGTACTTTGTTTTGTTGCTCTTCATGTTTTTAAGCGCCGCCATCACCTCATAATTCGTGAGGATAGCCGCGTTAGGATTAACTATCTCCATACTAAGGCTAGCGCTATCCGAGATCCCGCAATCGAAAGTGTGAGTGCTGTCGGTGAAGGATTACAACGTCACGGATTGAAAACGGGGATCGTCTAAACGAGTGGTCGCGGTGTGAAGGAAATTGATGTTTGCGCGTTAAAGACATGTTAAACTCTCTAACCGACTCTAACCAGATAAATTAATCAATCTTATATCCATCTTTTTTTGCTAAAAACAAAATCTTACGGCTTTTCCTTCCCTATTCCTTTAGGCCCTCCTAGTGTGGCAGGCAGTTTTCGCCCTCCGAGCAATCGTGATCGATGGCAAAGCGCTGGAAATTGAACATCCACACAGCTTTTCCGTGTTTAAACGAGGCGTCATGTTGGGCGATGTGTCCTACAGTTATTCGGCGACCGATATGGGGTCGCCGGAGAGCGGTCGCTACAAAACGGTTACGGTGATCAAGAACATTGCGATGCCCAAACCGACAAGCACAATGTTTAACGATCGCACCGAACACTTTTACGAGACGCTCGAAAAGGGTATCGCCGGTACCAAGAAGCACACCCAGGTGGAGTACTGGCCACCGAGGGAGGACAATCATTTGCAACAGAAAAAGGAGCAATCGGCCCCGAAGCAGCAGATCACGAGCACGCACCGTCCCTACCGACACAGACAGCAAGACTTTGGTGCGAAAACGCTGAATACGCCCGAACCAGCGGCGATCAAGGAAGTGTTCCAGGAGGAAGCTAAGCATCCGATCGATTTGCTAGAGTTGGCAAAGTCAGCCGCCCTAACGCTCAGCCAGAAGGCGAACGTTGCGTCGGGAGAGAATACTGGCCCGGTAACCTTCCCGCTTGATGGCGGAAAGTCGACGATGAAGAAGAAGATGAACGGAATCGTCAGCGTGGCCAAGGAGTACACCAGCGTACTGACAACTGATCCACTCGAGCGCCAAACAATCGTTAGCAAGTTGAAAACGAAAGTGGATCCACCGATGAAGGTATCGTTTAAGGAGTATCCCGCATCCAGCGGGTCTAGTGAAGAGATTCCACTGAAGGACTTTGAGCAGTCGGAGTACGTTTTCAACCACAAAACTGGATCGTTCGAGTTTCGGTCCGCATCGAAGGCACCGAAGGAGGTGCAGGAGTACTTGCGTGCCAGTCCGTATGGGTACCGGGAGCGACCAGTTTCTGTGGGCGAAGAGAAAACGATTGACTTTACGCTCAACACGAACACGTACAACACGCCCAAGGAACTGCTGTTTGCCGAGCTGCAGAATGCCGTGTCTTCGCGCAACGTTACCATGATCAAGTCGTTGGCTGGACAGCTGGAGGAAACGATCAACCTCGGAAAGATCAACTTTGAGTCACTGAAAACGGAAGATTTTAGCCGGCGGCCAGCGGAAGCTCCAGCAGAAACGACCACGGGGCGGTCAATGATCGACTTCGGCTTTGCTAACATGGAAACCACTACCGAATATCAGGAGGAACCAGTTACCGAGGCGCTTATCATGGCAATGACGACCCTGCCACCGACGACCACAACTACTAAACGGCCGGTGCGCTACATTGCACCACGACTGAGAGGCTTTAAGCGATTTTCCTCGAAGAAACAGAACAACTGACGGTGACAAACGAAAGACGATGCGTGCATCTCTAGCTAATCCTTTGTTACACTAGATTTAACTCAAGCAGAAGCCACCTGCAAAACCAGGCCACTATTCGCTAAAAATACGAACAACAGGTGACTCCGCGGGTATTTTATTTATTTTCCACCGGACGGACACGTGTGATGCTGGACGTTTATTAAGAAACCAAAATAACACGTAGTCCGGAAGAGAATCTCAGTTTGTTGTCCATGCTAAGAAGAGGATCGTTCCTCATTTTGGCGTTCTTATTGTACTGCTCAAGCAACCGAAATAAACGTAAATGCATGTCTTTTCATCAAATGTAACTAAACGTGATTATTGGTAGTGATCAAGCCTTGTGAAATTGAGAATCAATCGAGCAATTCCGTAATCGGTTAATAGTATTCTTTCGGATTTCGGTATCACATGGTATGAAGCACCTAAAAAGCTACAAAAAAAATAAGAACCAAACGCGGAACCAGCGTTACGGAGCAGTAACTTCCGATCAACTTTTTGCAACTCCACAAGTTCATTTGTTGATTCTTACCTAGAACATTCTGTTTTTCAACTCCATTAAATACAATAAATATCCATCAATAACAATTACTTAATATCACAACCGTGTGATATGGATGTTAGTTGAAACGTTTTACGCCTTGAAAGCGCTGTGATTGAAGGTCTTGGGTAACTGGGGCTTGATAAAGAGTCAAAATGGAACCGAAAGGGTCATAGGTTGGCACCACATAAAGAGCATTTCTTCCGGCCACCGTCAACATAACCGTCGACTTTCTGGATTAAGCAAACTGCGTAAACAGTGAACAGATTTAAATTAGTCGACGAACAAAAAGAAAATCCGTGTTGAGATATAAAAGAAAGCACGAGATTGATGGAAGTTTCCTTACTGGCATTGTGTTATTTTTAAAGCTTGAATATTTTGAGCCCAAATATATTCAACATATCGCAAACAGGAGAACATTTACACTAGCCTATGAATTCTTGCCACTTTGATGTGAAATGTATTCGTAACTCTCTGAACTCAGGAAATAAAAATAATAAATCTTATTAAAGCGTGGAGGTTAGCACCAAACAAAGATCAAAGGCGGTGCATAATATGTAAAAAAGCTGAAGGATTTTTGTAACTGTTTCCTAGAAACTGAGGTTTACGATATAGTTTACTAAACTCTTGTGCAGATTGACGACGGTGTTTTATTTGACTTCTTTGTGAAAGACAATGTGAATCATTAGACGCACTCGGTGGTCATGTTAAAATCAGTAATCAGCATTAAACGCAGTGAAATTCGCAGGGGCCACTTAGAAATTCTCAGTGTCAGTGTCATTCGCCTTCTTAGCCAATCTTACTGATTTCCCCCCACCTGTCCGAACCCGCGTTCTACGTCGGAACACAGCTGCGCACATTGAAGCTAACCGAGCCCTCACGGGTACTATGGGAATCAATAATCAAGTTTTTTATTCAATTTTTAATACTATTTCACTGTTTTCTTTACAAGATTATGGGCAACGTAAAGGGACTCGTTACGGCGTTCAGCTTACAAAATTACGCCGTTGCAATGAATACTTTGGAAAGGGTGTCGTTTCCGTAACTAGGAAATACATACTCTAGGCGCATACACACACACATGGTTTTTTCACGCAGAAGGTCGGGTTACGCGAACAGCAAAAGGATGAAGGTTTTCTATCTTTCGCTCGCACTGAAACTTACCTAAACACTTCGAAAACTTATATTCCACGCACTACAGTACTTGTTCAGTATATTTTCAGCGCCGATCTTGCGCTACAGTGAGATAGAAATATTAAATTTCCTCTGCTCGGCCAACGAAAAAGCAGCGAGCAAAGCGTTCCTAGCTTTTTGTGCCTACTGTCACGCGCTGCTTGCTTCGGGGCAATGTTGGTAGCACTGGGCCGTAACACTACCTGCTTCAAGCGTTACCAGTTGTCAACCCCCGTAACGCTAGCTGCTGGCGTCCCGCGGACCGGTACAAAACAAACCGGCATTTCCTTACGTCAACATGGGCGACCCGGATCCCGAACAGCCGATAGAAATTAAAACGGAACCGGGGGAAAGTGAAAACGACGCCGAAAGCGTACTACCCACACTCGAAATCGGTTCGTTGCGACAACTTTTGGACCGCGAAGTGGAGGTTATCGATCTGACGGAGGACGATTATCTGAAGGAATTTCAAACCTTCCTCAGCACACTTGCCGAGCGGCGCAGTGACATCGAAGCACGTTCGGCCACTACCAAACTTAAATCCAAAAAAGTCCGCTACGTGCTGGGTGTGGCAGTGGAGTATTTGGAAGAGATCTGCTTCCACCAGGATTCTTCAATATGCGAGCTGTTCGATTTGCAGTTTAAAAATCTGCTCATGTATGGACGTTTGGTAGAGCAAATTCAAAAAGAAGATATGACTATCTACAGCCTCGATGATGGAACTGGTCGGGTAGCGGTATATTACAAACATACACATGAGAAAGAGAAAGGTACGTTTTTCGATCGTTTGTGTCCGTGGCTATCTCACAATCCGCTTTGCAGGCATTCTCAGTAAACTGGACTACCTAGAGCATGTTCTACGCGACGCAAACCAACCGCTGAACGATGAGGGTGTGCCGGAGTCGGTCGAATTGAGGAACCATTTGAAAACGATAATTGAAATGACCAAGGCTAACTGCTTAAGACGTATGAATCACCCAGCACTCGAAACGCGATGCTTCGTCCTGGGAGTCCCGTTTATACGGCACGACGATACCGTTGCAATTTACGCCTTCAGTTTGTTACCTGAACTCGAGAGAGGTAAATCTAGTGAATTGTTTTGGAAAAGTTACCTGATATCCTTCTACGAACCGTACTTTACGGACGAAGAGAACGAAACATGCTCCGACGAGTCTGCTACCGAAGCGGAGGAGGTTAACGAAGGGGAGGCGGTTAGCGAAGCGGTGGAGGTCAGCGAAACGGAGAATCTTAGCCATGCGGTAGTTAGCGAATCGACAGAGGTTGGCGAAGCGGAGAGGGTTTCCGAAATGGTGGAGGTTAGCGAAGCGGCGGCTGGCAATGCGGTGGAAGTTAGCGATGCCACGGAACCTAATGAAGTGATTTGAGTCTCTAATTCATCTCAAATGTTGATTACTGTTTATTATCTGTTTATCCGAATATAAGAGCCTGATCGTAGGGAATATTTATTCTTGTTACTATCGTGTATTGATTGCGCCATTCTTAAACCAAGCGATATAAACTGCTCCCTAAACTTAATCGAACTTTGATTACTAAATCAACCGAAAAATACATCAGTGATCCGCCATCGACAAGCCGATGGTAACGATGGTAAGTTTGGACAGAGTGAGGCACGCAAGGCGCTTTGTTTCAATTCCGTCGCTTGAGGGTTGGACGAGAAAAACAAATACGTAGCTAAAAACAAACAGAATGAAACAGCCACCACACAGTCATTTGCAACACATGAACACCACCGCTCATCCAGTGCGTCTGCCGTTTTCTGGAGTGCCACGTTAGGCGGTCTTGGCACGCATAGCGGCACGTTTGCTGGTGACGGCCTGGAAACCGGATTTAATACTAGCGACCGAGCAACGCGAACCGCACGATTCGCACTGTAGGAAGAACAGTCGCGTATCCTTCTGCAGAATGGTGTCGGGCGAGCGGCAGGTGTGGCAGGTGACGTACTCCTTGATGTATCTTCGAAGCACGTTTTCAATCTGTTTCGGCTGGAAGCGACCCTTGATGATTAGCTGATTGTTTCCGTCGACAGACCCGCTGGTTCCCAGTTCAGCAAGCAGAAAGTCCAACAAATGCTTCTGGAGTCGATGCAGCGTTTTGCAGATTTCCGTAAAGTTGGCAAACGATGTTTTCTTGGTGCCAACCCGCAGAACTTGCGGTGGTCGCATCACAAACTTCGGTTTGCGACCACCGGCCATTTCCGGGTTCTTGTCGAGAATGATCTCAAACACACGGTTCAGCAGTTCGTCATAGGTGTAATCGCGATCGGAACCGGCCCATGTAGAAGCATTTTCATCCACTGTTGATCAGATTTCATTGCAAAAAACGGAATGAAAAATAGGTGAGTTAATAAAAGTATGCAAGTCGGATAAAACTAAACTTAAAACTTAAACTAAAACCAAACACAATCGATTAGAATACCATGTTCGATGACGGCTCCATCATTGTCGGTAAGGCATGTAAAATCAACGCAATGGCAAAATATCGTCAGATTTGAAACATTCCTCAACCCGTGGGCGATTTCAATCACTGGCCTGGGTGAATATTCCCAAAGTGGCTTTCACACAAAAGAACTTACCATTATCCTTATCATCGTCCTGTCCTTCCTGACCGTCCGCCAATTCTGCCTCCATGAGTTCCGTAAGATCCTTCTTCTTCTTTTTCTTTTTCTTCATGCTAAAGTCCATCTTAAAATCTTCATCTAATCCATCGTCGGCGCCGGCGCCTTCACCATCTTCACGGTTCTCCTTTCCCTCAGCATCGCCATCAGCCGATCCCGTTGGTAGCGAACCTTCCAAATCGTCCAGATTGAACGGCTTCTTCTTCTTCTTTTTCTTTTTGTTGAAGTTCTCCAGGTCGAGATCATCTTCTTCATCGCCGGCAGGTTTGGCTTCAGTGGCCACGGGCTCGGTTTCGGCCGCACCTTCTGTCGCTGCCATCGCGGCATCCAGGTCGAACGGGGTCTTCTTCTTTTTCTTTTTCTTCATCAAAGAAGGGTCAAAGATCTGCGTGAGCAAAGACAAAAGATTAGAAAGTGTCCAAATTGTATACATTAACCGGTATACTATCAACACAATTTAATCATGAAATGTACGAAACCATAACCTAAATCGCAGACCGTAGCATAGCAGGCTGTGCTGTTACTCTGCGCCAGCGATGTGGCTGGTTTCTGACCAACGAGGCACACATATTCCTCGCCTATTTCCATTTCTCAGCTTCTGAACATGAACTTACCGCATCTTCTTCCGCCATGGCTAGCTCTGGCACTCGGTAACACACGGATGTAATTTGCTAACTGAAAAAATTGCGATTAAACAGCCTTTTGGGAGAAATAAATCTGGCGATATTGCATCAGCTTTTCATGAGTCTCGAAATGACAGAGAAGAAGCACGAATGCGCCTGACAGTTCTGTTCCTTCGCTGTGTTTGCTTTGTCAGGAGGTAACGCCTGTAACGGAGTAACGCCGTTAGGAACACTCGTTTGGGCAGTTTCAGTTGGCGAGCGTTTGGACACAAAAAATTTCACAATTCACAATTTTTCCATGAAGGAAAAATATGAATTAATAGTCTGCAGTCGGCATCAATCGATTATCACCTGCCCATGGCAGGTATTCATGGAACAAAACAGTGGATTTTCACTCTCATTCGTGATGCTTAAAGTATGGTCAAACCGTCTATTCAATAGACAAAAAATGGATTTATTTTTACTACAACCTATATTTGAGTTTCATGTAGTGGGAATTTATTCTCGTAAGCCACGTAATGAAGGGTCAAAATTATAAACTACACACAACACACAAACTCCCCTCGTTAATCTACTCAATTCCGTACAGCTTCAGTGTGCGGTCCATACTGGTCGATGCGATATACTGTGCGTGTTTTCCGAACCGAACGCCCGTCGCAAGTGCCGTGTGATCGTTAAATACCTTCAACTCTTGCCATTGCTTGCAGAGGTAAACGCTGAAAACGAAGAAATCATTATTGTGAGTATCTCTGACATACGTACCAAATTCATGAGACACTTACCGGATGTCGGTACCCGCTATGGAAAGATAGGTTCCGCTTTGGTCGAAGCACAAATCCTTCACCTCGTATCCATCGTCAAGCTGAATGGTTTTGAAGTTTTTCAACTTTCGCAAATCCCACAACTTCACGCACGCATCATCGGCGGCAGTAGCAAGATAGTAACCGTTTTCCGAAAACGAAATCGCCGTTATGGGACCGGTATGACCGGCAAAGTTTGCCACATTGCTTTGCTCCTTCAGATCCCAGATCTTTACTTGAGAATCTTCCGTTCCAGTACCGAAGATCAGACCGTCCGGATGGAACTGCGCAGTGGTCAGTCCATGATCGGCCGTGTCCGCCACCTTCGTGAGCAAGCGCCCCGAGCGGATATCCGAGAAAGCCCAATGCTTATCAGAAGACGTAGACAGCACGTAATCTCCGGTCGGGTGTAATGAAAGTCCCGTGACCGGACCTTCATGGCAGCGAAGCAGCAGCTGCGTCTGTGAGGTGGGTACATGCCACACACGGATGCTTGCATCCGGCGACGTCGTGATTACGGTATCTTCCTCCGGGTGGAAAATAACCTTGGTCACCTTTTTCGTGTGACCCTTCAGTATAGCAACGATCTGTTCGGTGTCCTTGTTGAATACCGTCGCATTTTTGTCATTGCCACCGGTGAGAATTTTGCTCTGATCGGAATGATTGATATCGAGGGCCAAAATACCAGGAACACTGGCCGAATGCAGACCCGGATGTGATGCGAGCATTAAGAAACCTCGGATCTTTTCCTGGCTCACCAGTTCCTCTGGTACGGTTCGTCCCTTCTTTTTACGCTCCTGCGTCAACACTGTGGCCTTATCCTGCAGCTTCTGAATAACTTCCACACTCATGCCAGCCTGCTCGACCGGCTGTGTTGCAACGCCGCCCGCTTCCGCCGCAATGGATGGTTGCGGAGCGGCCTGAATGGCTGAAATGCCAGTTTGAGGTTTCAGTGTGGCCAATGCTTCCCGAGCCGCAGCCACTTCCTTGTTGAGCCTAGCAATTACGCGACAAGCGGCATCGTGCTGATAGAGTGCGTGGGACAGTTCCTGTCTGGCAGTTTGCAGCTGCTGCCGCTGGGTGAACGCATGCAGCATCAGTGCATCCCATTCATCCTGCATCGTTTTCAGTGTCGCCGGAATGCTAGTAGCACTCGGTGGCTTCGGCCGAACGATTGGTGGCGCTTTGGTGGTAGAATAACAAAATACGAGAAACGAAAGATTACCGGTAAGAAGTGGTAATTCAATGATATTTTTACTTACTTTTGACATCAATCAATTCGTCGGCCGTCATTGGCTGCCCGTTAATAGGGTCACATTCATTCTCCACAATGTACTTCTCGATGAGTCGTCGCTCGAAGATGGCACCGGATTTCGGTGATATGCACGGGTGTTCCGGTACCTCATTCGATACTGCACAGAAAGGGAAAATGTTTATAAGCGGTATAACCTCACTCTTCGCGTTAGTTGAATACAAACGACTACACAAAGAAATAGGTGCAGTTGTGCGCGATACATACTGCTGCAAACTAGCGACATGATGACCAATAAAAGCGCTTCTTTTCGTCTCACCAAACGCAACACAAAACTTTTCGGTTGGAACAAATTTTTGCCGAAATTTGCAGACGCTTCGAGCCTTTCGCTCTTCGAGTCCCAGTCGCATCTGTCACTCTGGCATTTGACAGCTCGTGATTGTGCTCAATTTTTGAGCACACTGAGCACAAACCATAAACGAATCACATCACTAGATTCGTGAAAACAGCTCAAAATCTAACTTCCCAAAAAAATTACTTAATGTTCCAACTATGCGCTCACTATCGTTTCTTCGTAGTTATCTCTGTTTTCTGTCTTGATTCCCCTCTTTATTTCTAAATCGAATACTTTCGCGCTGCGGGAACTACCCGTGCAAGAAATTTGTTGGACACTAGACTAGACAATTCAACCCATTGATCGGCCCCACATAGGCCTCAAAAACTGGTGGTATTCCGAAATCGATTCTAGAGGTTCTAGAAACTATTAGGTGTATACGTTGAAATTTATCGTTTACATATAGGGGGCGCTACTGTTGGATAGAAGGCACAAATGTCATTAAATAACTGTCAAATGTCAAGCTTAGGCATCTGTCAACAAATCTGGATCATCACATTTGTCAATTTTTCCATTGTGAGATTGTTATTAACACGAAACCATGTGCGAATTCGAGCCAACAAAGCGTCATTTGCGGGAAGTGTTGTTGTATCACTTCCATCTGAAGAAAACTGCAGCCGAAGCATGCCGGTTGCTTCAGGAGGCTTATGGCGATGCTGTTATATGCGAAGCCACTTGTCGTAATTGGTTTCGGCGCTTCAAAAGTGGTGATTTTTGCACTGAGGACAAGGAGCACCCGGGACCAGCGAAGACGTTCGCAGATGGAGAGTTGGAAGCATTGCTGGAAGATGACCCGTGCCAAACACAAAAACAGCTTGCAGATGCATGTGGAGTGGACCCAGGAACAATTTCCAGACGTTTGAAAGCGTTGGGGAAAAAAAGTAGCAAAAAGTAGTGGCTAGCGACTGACACTTCTTCGATTGACTAGTTTGTTAAGAGTTTTGAACAATAAACGATTCAATTTGGTAAAAAAACGATAAATTTCTACGCATACTCCTAATACCAAAAGTGAGATTACAGCATAGTTCTCATAGTAGTGTTAGCCGGTATAAGTTTTTTCGTTGAAACTTTCAAACGATTTTCCCATTCGGGTACTTTCTTTCATATATGCTGACGTTGAATTGAATTGGGTAGGTCGAACAATTTTACCTTAAGATCACTCTACAATACAGGTTGTACGAAAAGTCAGCTGGCTTGAGCCAGCTTCATTAAAAAAGCAATTGTTAGTTACTTGCATTGAGATGTAAACAATTGGTTCCATCGTCACTAGCAAACGCATGCAAAAATGACAGCGCGTGTCCGACGCACCACACAGTTATTTTGGAGAGGACGAAAACAGTTCCTGGAATTTCGAACCTCCGGCTCTTGGTGCAACCTGTATATTAGAGTGACCTTGCCACCCACCATTCGGGCGCTTCGGTTCAACTTCGCTTCGTGGCCAGTGTTCGTGTTAACCCGCGGTAGTAGCGAGATTTCCAATTTTCCAATTTAGCAAACGGGATTTCAGTCGAAAATGTCGGTTAATCTGCGGTCAGTTTACGCGTTTGCTAGGGAGTATCATCCGAAAAAGGAGAACCAAAAGGACATTCAGTACGGAACGGCTGGCTTCAGATCGCAGTGAGTATATTCGTACACAAAACATGGTGAAAGGAATGCGCTCGATCTGAAAGTGAATGGTGCCATTTACATTTACTTCCTGTACTCGGGCGATCGCCTGCTACGGCAGAAAACTTGAACAAGGCATCAAATTTCACTCCACTAACTAACCAAACCGTTCTTATCTCTTTGTGCTTCCCACATTGGCTCTTTTCGGCTCATTTGCTTTCTCCATTAGCGCCGATAATCTGGACTACGTTATGTTCCGCATGGGAGTGCTGGCGGCATTGCGGTCGCGTGCAAAGGCAAGCCAAGCGATTGGCGTGATGATAACGGCCTCGCATAACCCGGCCCCCGATAACGGGGTAAAACTAATCGATCCACACGGGGAAATGCTCGAGCAAAGCTGGGAGCGGTTAGCTACCGACCTGGTGAACGTAAGCGATAGCGACCTAGTGGCCCAGGTGGCCAAAATCTGCGAACAAGAAGCGATCGACAATAATGCGGCCGCCCGCGTTTTCGTGGGCATGGACACGCGCTACCACAGCCCGCAGTTATCGCGTTCGGTAATGAACGGAGTAATGGCGGTAAAGGGAATGGTCCAAGAATTTGGTATCGTTACGACACCGATGCTGCACTACTTTGTGACGTGCGCGAACACACAGCACGCCTACGGATTGCCAACGGAGGAGGGCTATATGGGCAAGCTGATGGGTGCCTTCCGGGCGCTGCGTGGAGATGCGGCTGGCCAGCACGGAAACTACCGCAGTCAGCTGTTCTACGACGGAGCGAACGGTGTGGGATCCCTGAAAATGCTCGGATTCAGCAAAAAACTCCAGGACACTCTGCAGGTGAAGGTGTTCAACAGCGAGGGGAATATCAATTTCCGATGTGGGGCCGATTTCGTCAAAACAAACCATTGCGTTCCGGACGGATTACCAGAAGCCGCCGTTCCGGGCGGACGTTGCGTGTCGGTGGATGGCGACGCCGATCGGATTGTTTATTACTTCACAGACAGTGAGGGAACGTTCCACCTACTCGACGGTGATCGGATAGCGACACTGTTGGCTGGATACCTGAAAGAGCAGATCGAACAGTGCGGCGTTCAGATGAAGATGGGTTTGGTGCAGACAGCCTACGCCAATGGTGCATCGACGGATTACATCGTTAACCGGATGAAAATACCTGTGAGCTGTACAAGGACGGGTGTGAAGCACTTGCACCATAAGGCGCTCGAGTACGATATTGGTGTATACTTCGAGGCGAACGGACACGGAACGATCATCTACAGTGAACGGGCCAAGGACTTGATTCGTGCAGCGAGCAACGACCAGCAGCTGACTGAAGAGCAGCGTCAAACTGCCGATCGATTGTTACAATTTATGGATCTGACCAACGAAACGGTTGGTGATGCCATTTCGGATATGCTGCTGGTGGAAACGGTGCTTCACACCAAGGGATGGAGTCTTGAAAATTGGCTCGGAAGCTACACCGACCTGCCGAACGTTCTGGAGAAGGTGTACCTAACCGATAGGAACGTGATCACAGTTACCGACGCCGATCGGATCGTTGTAACCCCTGCTGGACTGCAGGAAGCGATCGACGAGATTGTGAACAAGTTTCCGAAGGGCCGATCTTTTGTGCGACCCTCGGGAACCGAAGATATCGTGCGGGTGTACGCAGAGGCAGACACACGGGCAAATGCCGTGCAATTGGCCCATGAGGTGGCTAACCTTGTATTCGACCGTGCTGGCGGTATCGGTAGCCGTCCGCAAAAAATGGCAATCTAATATATTAGTCGCACAAAGACATCGAGGGAGAAATCTAGGCTTCATCGTGTGCTACTGTAACTGCCAAACAATTGAAATTATTCACAATTGATCGCTATCGCGGGCAATCGTAGACGGTGCTAGAGAATTTAGAGATTATGATTTACGGCAACATTTAAGGCACATGGCTAGGCTAGAGATCATTTATGTTTATACTGTCAGTTAAAACTGAGAAATTAGTTGTGTTTACCGTTTGGAAAGACTTGTTTTAATTTAAATTGTTTCAAAACAGAAAATATAGAAAAGCTAAGATAAAATATTTAAAATTGGAATGGTATCGCATTAGCGTTCTCTCATTTATTCCCGTCGCTGTTCGTTTCTTTGATATTTATGCTCGATTCGTTAATTCAAAGTTACCATAGCAACGTTTGTAACCGTTTATCGGAGAACAGTCACAGTGACGAATTTCATCGATTAAGTGCAAGTGGTTCCGATTGAATACACGCTCCAAAATGTTCTGGGGGTTTTCAGAAGCTCTAGATTTCGTGCACGAGTACAATAAACTGCTTCCTGAGGACGCAGCACCTCCAGAATCGTTGAATATTTTACTTTTTGGAGGCGGAGATCCTCGGCATGTGTTGGCGGCGGCAGCCAAACTCTTCGAAACCCCTAAACTAACTGTGAACTTTTACTGCGTCGAAGGATGTATAGAACTGATCGCCCGTCAAATGCTCCTGGTATCGATCGCTTTCGAGAATCCGGCGCTACTGTCCGTGAAGGGAAAAACGCACCTTTTCATGGACCTGTTCGGCAATACGCTCATTCGTCCGTTTAGCACTGCGTACTTGAATGGCAAAGCATCCGTTTTAACCAACATCGTCACCGATCACGAATACGCTCAACGGTATGCTCCGATATTCGTCCTGGACGCACTTAAATACAAGGAGCGCGATCAGCTGGAAAATGTGTTTCGATTCTGGACAAACGGCCCGCAGCATGTGTTCAATATTGCGCGATACTGGGACGATCGTGTACGAGTGCAGATGGGCGAAAGGTACGATAACCGGAATGGGGCATTCGATTGGGACCTTCAGATGCGGTTGCGTGAGAACGGTGCCAAACAAATTTGTCCACAAGAGTATAAGCACTGGCGTGAAACGGGTATAGCGTTTACGTTTCCCGAGTACGAACAGACTGACCCGAACAAAACGTTTGCCGTTGGGTTAGTGCGCAACGGAATGGCTTACCACCACCGTGGATCGGTGGGCGATAATGCAACAGGCCCGTACATATCATTTGGCCAACACGCTCCCGAAGAGCGGCTGATACATTCAAAACACGGTGTAAATGATTTCCGTTCGACAGACATCACCGAGCGGAACGTGCTGCAGATAGTGTACGAAATACAGGAGAAGCAACCGTATCGGTTCGATCCGCGCGACATTCATCAGTTCGGAGCACATCAGCTAGACATGGGAAAGAGCCTCAACAAATATGAATCACGCACAGATCCGTTACAGGCCGTCAGCTACGAAGCGAGCCCATTGCTGGAATGCAACAATCTAAAGGTGCACTTTCTTTCCGTCGAAGACGTTCTACGGGTGCAAGAGGGCGATAAATTTTCGAATCGATTCGATGCTGTTTTTGTGGCATCGAACTACTTTTCGCTTCTGAAGGATGATTTCGCACGCTCGTGGAAGGATAGGTGTTTGGTGTGCTGCGAAACTCGTCAATTGACCACATTCAGTAAGGAAGAAATCAACACTCATAATGAGGCGATAAAGGTGTGGGCAAAACGAAACTCTCTCCAGCCGGTAACAAACTTTTCGATCAACAAAAATTACTCCGTGCTAATGTACAAGCACCTCGGATAGGGACAGTGGGTTGTATTTAAAGCTAATAAACATTAGAAACAGAAAATAGGAATGGCTCTCGGACCTCTTCTACGATGTGGCAATCTCTTTCAGCGGGCCTTCGAGGTAGTTCGCAAGAGCTTCGGCTTTTTGCTTCAGTATTCCCAGGCCAACATTATCCCGTGCGTAGAGGCACAATAGCAGATTAGCGACCTGGGTGATCACTACGTTGCCATTTTCGCACTGAAGGAACACATACTGCAGCCGGTCTTCACGAAACGCATTACGGCCATTCTTCTCATACACCGACCAGATGTTGCTGGCGATCGCCGTCGTTACGGTAGCATCACGATCTCCAAAGCCAGAAAACGCCAACAGTGCTCCCTCGTGCGTTAAAAGTCTGCAAAAGACACAATTTTCGCTTGAGACGATACTTCAATAAAAAGACTAATGCATGTATTTACATTGTGTTTTCCACTCCACCCGTATTCGCTTGGCTTAGCACCGATGTGAGCACTTTTGGTTGAAGCATTTTGCTCTGTGAACACAGTTAAACAGGACTTATCACTACTCAAGGCTGGAAATTTTGGAAAATTTTTGTCACAATCTACAACTCGCTTTCGAACTAAAGCGAATGTTTTTGTTTATTATGAAGATTTCAGTAGCTGTCAGAGTAGCACAGTTCTGCACAAAATTTTCGTATTGTGTTCCATTCAGTAATAATAGTGCCATTTAATATTGGAACCACCATGGTCAATATCAAAAGCATTCACTGATTGTTCAATGACTTCCAATAGTTTGTAAAAGGCTTTCAAACACGTGGAAATCAGCATTAGCACCTGTGAACAAGCATTAGCAGCATTGGAACAAGTGTTTAGTTGAACGAATAATACCCCATTCAAACTGACATTTTCACTTTAAGGGTTAACCGTTACCTAATGTCATTCTGTTGTCAATACACAAATGCTGTTTCAGGTGGAAAATTTCGTTCCAAAACAACAAACGCAGCAAAGTGAAATTGTGAACGCGTCTCTCTAATAAAAACCTTCCAAAATGGAAGAGTTAGAACAGTTGGAACATCTGTCTCTGGTGTCCAAAATCTGCACGGAGTTGGAGAATCATCTCGGGTTGAATGATAAGGATTTAGGTAGGTAAACGATAGACGACCGGCTAAACTTTTGTGGACACAACTTGGCTAGGTAGTTCCATTGCATTTTTTTCTTCTCATGTTCTCTACAGCTGAATTCATCATTGATTTGGCCCGGAAAAACCCAACCCTCGACGCTTTCAAACGGGTACTACTGGAAAATGGTGCCGAATTTTCCGAATCTTTTACGGCCAACTTGCTGCGCATCATCCAACTCATGCGCTCGGCCAGCGGCAAGGCCACAGAAACCGGTTTCGACGACGATGGCGACCATGGGAAAGCTCTGGCGAACAAATTCCCTGGTCTCGCGATACCGAACAACCGGAAAGCGTACTCTTCGGATGAGGAGGAAGAGAAAAAGGAGGACAAAAAACTGCGTCCTGATGATGCAGTTGATGATATGTTGGCAGAGCTAGAGCAAATGGCGCCCTCGAAAGCCGGTAACAGTAAGGTGTCCCGGGAGCAACAGGAAGTGAATAATATGTTGGCTGAGCTCGAAAGTTTAGCTCCTTCCAAGGAAACGGACAGTGGTACGAAGGAAAGCAAGCGGCGTACCGAACGACGCAGTTCTTCCAAGGAGCGGCACAGGAAGGAGCGAAGCCGGTCACGGGAGCGGCGTCGAGATCGAAGTCGATCGCGTGACCGACGAAGACGAAGATCACGATCGAGGGACCACAAACGACGAAGTCGTTCGAAGAGCCGGGACAGGGGTCGCGATCGCGGTAATCGTGAACGTCGGGATCGCGATTACGATCGCCGCTCACGCCGCAGTCGTTCGGGAAGTCGTTCAAAGGATCGTGGTCACGCTCGAAACAGGAGTGCTTCCCGGGAACCACCACCGGCGATGGTCGAACGCCGTAAACGTACGCCACCAATGCCAGAGGAACCCGAAGCTGGCAAAATCTATGAAGGGCGCGTCGTAAATATCGTGGCGTTCGGGTGCTTTGTGCAGCTCGTTGGTTTTCGTCGCAAAAAGGAAGGTCTCGTGCATATCTCCCAGCTGTCTACGGAGGGGCGCGTCAATCTTGTAACCGATGTCGTCAATCGCGGAGACGACGTAAAGGTGAAGGTAATGTCGCTGGCAGGCAATAAGATCTCCCTCAGTATGAAGGAGGTAGACCAGGCTACGGGCCGCGATTTGAATCCGCTTTCGCATGCTCACCTTCAAGAGGCGGCCGACTTGCAGAGTCGTAATCCGGATCGGCCAATGTCCGTGCCGTCTATGCTTAGCCTGCAGGAGGGAGCACTCGAGCCGCTGGAGGACACATCACGCAAGAAGGTAACACGCATCAGTAGCCCCGAACGGTGGGAAATTAAGCAGATGATCTCGTCCGGTGTGATCGATCGCTCCGAAATGCCCGACTTTGATGAAGAAACGGGACTGTTGCCGAAAGACGAGGACAGTGAGGCGGACATTGAGATCGAAATCGTCGAAGATGAACCACCGTTCCTGCAGGGGCACGGTCGGGCTTTGCATGATCTGTCCCCGGTGCGCATTGTTAAGAATCCGGATGGTTCACTGGCCCAAGCTGCCATGATGCAAACGGCACTGGCTAAGGAACGGCGAGAGCAAAAAATGCTACAGCGTGAACAAGAGATGGACGCGGTGCCTACAACGATGAATAAAAACTGGATCGATCCGCTGCCGGATGAGGACGATGAGCGTACAATGGCTTCAAACACGCGTGGTGTCGGTATGTCCACACAGGACGTACCGGAATGGAAAAAGGCCATTATCGGGGGTAAGAAAAGTTCATTCGGACGCAAAACGGACATGAGCCTCGTGGAACAACGCCAGTCGCTACCCATCTATAAACTTCGCGACGATCTCATCAAGGCCGTAACGGACAATCAAATGCTGATCGTGATCGGTGAAACGGGTTCCGGGAAAACGACACAAATTACCCAATATCTGGCCGAAAGCGGATTCATTGCACGTGGAAAAATTGGCTGTACGCAACCGAGACGTGTGGCGGCCATGTCTGTTGCTAAACGTGTGGCGGAAGAGTACGGTTGTCGCTTGGGACAAGAGGTAGGCTACACTATCCGATTCGAGGATTGCACCAGCCAAGAAACGGTGATCAAGTACATGACGGACGGTATGCTGTTGCGCGAGTGTTTGGTCGACTTTGATCTCAAATCGTACTCCGTGATCATGTTAGACGAAGCGCATGAACGGACCATCCACACCGATGTGTTATTTGGGTTGCTCAAGCAAGCCGTGCAGAAGCGCCCTGAGTTGAAGCTAATCGTAACATCAGCCACACTGGACGCGGTCAAATTTTCGCAGTACTTCTTCGAAGCGCCAATCTTCACTATTCCGGGTCGAACGTTCCCGGTGGAGATACTGTACACGAAGGAACCGGAAACCGACTATCTGGACGCTTCGCTCATCACCGTAATGCAGATTCACTTGCGCGAACCACCTGGCGACGTGCTGCTCTTTCTCACTGGCCAAGAGGAGATCGATACGGCGTGTGAGATACTTTACGAGCGTATGAAATCACTCGGACCTGACGTTCCGGAATTGATCATTTTGCCCGTCTATTCGGCGCTTCCCTCCGAGATGCAAACGCGAATCTTTGACCCGGCTCCACCCGGCAGTCGGAAGGTTGTGATCGCAACCAACATCGCCGAAACATCACTCACGATCGATGGTATTTACTACGTCGTCGATCCCGGTTTTGTGAAGCAAAAGGTGTACAACTCAAAGACTGGCATGGATTCGCTCGTCGTGACACCGATTTCACAAGCCGCCGCCAAACAACGAGCGGGACGTGCTGGGCGTACTGGACCAGGAAAAGCCTACCGCTTGTACACGGAGCGTGCATACCGTGACGAAATGTTACCAACACCCGTGCCCGAGATACAGCGTACCAATCTGGCCACAACCGTGCTGCAGTTGAAGACGATGGGCATTAACGATTTGCTTCACTTTGATTTCATGGACGCTCCGCCCGTTGAGTCTCTTGTGATGGCACTGGAACAGCTCCACTCACTGTCGGCGCTGGATAATGAAGGATTGCTCACGCGCCTTGGCCGGCGGATGGCTGAATTTCCGCTCGAACCTAACCTCTCAAAGTTACTCATCATGTCCGTGGCTCTGCAATGCTCGGACGAAGTGCTAACGATCGTGTCGATGCTTTCGGTTCAGAACGTGTTCTATCGACCGAAAGACAAACAAGCGCTGGCCGATCAAAAGAAGGCCAAGTTTAATCAGATCGAGGGTGACCATCTGACGCTGCTAGCGGTTTACAATAGCTGGAAGAATAACAAGTTTTCTAATGCTTGGTGCTACGAAAACTTTGTGCAAATCCGCACACTGAAACGGGCCCAAGATGTACGTAAACAGTTGCTTGGCATCATGGATCGACACAAGCTGGATGTGGTATCGGCTGGAAAGAACACGGTGCGCGTACAGAAGGCAGTCTGTTCCGGATTCTTCCGCAATGCAGCGAAAAAGGATCCACAGGAGGGCTACCGTACGTTGGTCGATTCGCAGGTCGTTTACATTCACCCATCGAGTGCGTTATTCAATCGACAGCCGGAATGGTAAGTGTTCTAATTCTATCAAATACTCGAACGATAAACTTGAACGTCTTTTGATTTTGTTATTTTCTCCTCTTCTTCCGTAGGGTGGTTTACCATGAACTCGTCCAAACGACAAAGGAATATATGCGCGAGGTAACGACAATTGATCCGAAGTGGCTGGTCGAGTTTGCACCGGCCTTCTTCCGGTTCTCCGATCCCACGAAACTAAGCAAGTTCAAGAAGAACCAACGGCTGGAGCCGCTGTACAACAAGTATGAAGAACCGCACGCTTGGCGTATCAGTCGAACGCGAAGAAGACGCAACTAAACTCTTTCAACAATCGAAAGAGCTATTCCTTTTCCAGAGATTGTACACTATCTTACGGGCAAAACAAAAGAACTACAAATACAATCCGACTGCCGTAGTGTGCTAGAACACACATACAAAAGGTTTATCTAATCTTCCGTTTGCCACTGTTCCAGTGCTCATTTGTGGGACGTTTCATGTTGAACTTGAACTTGCTGGCCTGATGTCTTTGTTTCTGTTTCTGCTCTTGCAGAGCCTTCTCCTCGTCCAGTTCAATCACCTTCCGCCGTGGGACGTGTCGCAATGCACGCTCAAAATTATTGCTCATCTTTAGCTCGAGCATGATCTGCATCATCTGATCGATCGTAAGCGATTTGCCGCTCTTGAACTGAAAGTACCGGTCAAGCGGAAGACGTGCCATCCGAAGGCCGAGCTTTTTGGCTTTCCCCAACGAAACTGCTTCCTGTGACGTTTTGTCCACCATCGCCCCAACGATATAGATATCGTCCGGGTTGAACTCTTCGAGATCGGTTTTGCAGTGTGGCGTCAAATACACTAGCCGCTCTTTGGGAAACATCTCCATGTAGCTCTGCTCGGTTACGTTGAACGGAAACTCCGGTTGATGCATCTGCCCCAGGTGCTTCTCGAGTGCGTGCATCGTCGTTTTCCTAAAGTTTGCATTGCAATGGTGCACGTTGAACGGTTCTGGATGGGCACGGTTCACGGCGAAGGACAGCATCAGCTGTTTGGCCGTATTGCGCATTTCCTTGTCGTTCATGTAATCATCGTACGAACAGTCGATCACCAGATTGATACCGAACTGCATCGCTTGAACGAGCCTGGAAGCGAGAAGCAAAAGATCACGAGTTATTTTTGGCGGCATATTACATTACCATCGGCTACGCACCGGTTGTTGTGAAAGTGGTCCACTTTGGAGTCATATATCCGCAGGAACATGGTATTGTGAAACAGACCGTAAACGATGTGATCGTTCTCCGCGGTCGCCTTCTGTAGCTCCTCGCGACGCTTCGCAATTTCGAGCTGCTTGCGTTCCTTTTTCACCTTGGCATTCAATCGTACGATCTCGATGTTCCAGAGATACAGATAGTACTGGCGTCGTTGATTTCTGAAGGGGAAAACCTCGTCACGGTCAACTGGTTAACACGGTTCCAATCGATTGCCTTCGATCGTCGAGAACACTACCTTGACGAAAGGGTCAGAAGATGATCCCACTGCTGCGGCTTGATAGTGGACAGTGACGGCACCTTTCTGCCCTCTTGGCGCATCACCTCGAGCTCCAGTTCTATCACTTTCCTTCGTTTCACCTCATCGATCGGTTTGGGGGGCTGTGGTGGTCCGTCGACGGTGGTAGCATCGTTTGCAGGTTCCGCTTTGCTGGATGGAAGATTTGCGTAACCTTTCCACAGCACTCCGACAGGCTGCCCAGAACGAGACGTTGGAATCCTGATGATGCCCGCGACGGGGGCCTTTGTAAGCAGTCTCGCAGCTAGCGACAACGTACGCAACATTTCCAATTTCTGGGGACCGATTTTACGCCGGCTAGGTTTTGTTGTGCTCACGCTGCTTTGTTTACATTCCGAGCTGTCAAAAAGTACAGTAGAGGGCAGGGTTGGTTTGATGGTTTGTTGGTTTGAAAAGGAGATGGCGCCACCAGTTTTGCCAACAGAGACTAGGAACGCAGAGAGAGAGAAAAGTGGTTTTTTTATTCGGGACTTTTTGTTGGGTGCGAATGTTGCCGCGGTTTGACGCGTTCCCAGTTTCGGAATAACGGAGTTTCTCGGGAATTTGAATCCTGATAACAAGTATTCGCAAACGTGTCGCAGTGGTTTTCAAAAATGGTGAATTGCTGCTGCTGCTGTTGAGTTCGAGCGGGTTAAATGTTTGAAGAGTGAAAAAGCCATCTAAGCAACATGCGTCTATCTGCTCGCATCAAGTGCTTCAAGTACTTGGTTTACGCGTATATGATCCTAATATCGGTGAGTTCAGGTGTTTGGGTTGTTAGTGAGCTAAAAAGGTTTGAAAATCTGAAGTGCCTCGCCGCGCCGTGTGATTCGTAATAGGTGGAATTCTCACGCAAGTGATCGCGCAAATCATCGTCGGGGCAAACGGGTTGTACCAAGAAGGGCGTACCTTCGACCTCGATGCCTTCTTATAGTTGCACCTTGTCCAGTGGAAGGGAGCTGGTGGAGCAAGAAAAAGTGGTTCCTCGGATTTGGCAGTGTCACCGGCGGCCGGTCCACCTGGGTTCGAAATCTCGGTTGCAAGCGATCAACAGCAAAAATGCAGCAATTTGCGTCGTCAGCGCCTTCGTCTGCACGCGCCATGGTACCCACACACGTGTGCAAAGGTGCGCACGTGTTTTCTGTGTAGTGGTGCTAGTTAATTGACGAGTTAAGACCTTTCCATCGGCCAGGTAAAAAAAGCGAACGCCGCACCGCCAGGTGAGATCGAAGCGTGAGAAGGGGAACGCAAGAAAACCCTTCCCAGGCCCTACCGTTAACCCTCGCGTGTTGGTAAAGGCGATCGCAGCTGTGTGTTTGTGTCCAAAGGTCCGGTAATTTCTAGAAGTACTTATGCATTCCTCTCATTGTTGTTCCAAATTCCCGAGACCGCACGAATACTGCTGTCAACTGTAAAACAAATAAACGAAACATAAGCATGATCTCCTGGAACCAACCCAGAACGGGGCCCAGCGTTGAACAATGTTTCAACAATGGCGTTGTGTGGCCCGTCACTGTGGTTATGCTTCAGTGAGCGCACTTAGCGGGAACTGCACGATCAGCGCCTCCCGTTAGGTTGATTGTTTTAAAACCGGATTTTTCGACTTTTCCGTTGACCCGCTATGTAAATGACCGTTTTTTCATGAACGTTGTTGTTAAATGGCGTGTAACTAAACTGTGGCCGCGGCGGGAAAACATGCTGAAAATAGAAAAACACTTGTCATACACGTTGCGTGTTTTTCGCTGGAAACCGGGATATCTTTCCCGCCATTCAAATCGATTCCCGCCATTCTGTTGGGCGAGGTATGTTGAACCACATGACTGAGCTGGGGTCTAATTTTAACACATTTCCATCATCCTCTTGGGATCTGGAATGCCCACTGCCCAGGATTAAGTTGCTTTATTTAGCCAACGGATATTCTTGTTTGCTGAACTACCATTGTCCATGGAGCAGTTTGAAACGAACGTACTAACTTGACTGGGTCTGCTTGCCCACACATTATTATGAATCTTCAGCGTTTTATTGAAACCCAAACCGGTGCCGTTTGGGGCCAATGCTTCGAGCCAAAGCATCCAAAAGAGAGATGAGAACCAAATTTGAATTACCTTTGAAAACGCCCCACACACAATGTAAACAAAACTTATCACGGTTCGTACTCTGCGTGAATCAACACATTCGCGGTCGTCACCGTTCCCCGTTGGGGAGCGCCGAAATAGTTACGTTTCCGTTAATGAGGTTCCGATTCGTTTGGTAAACTTTTCAGGCCCAACAGCAAATAAAACAGTGGAGCGCATGAGTAATGTGGAGGACGTAGAGGCCCACCGAATGCGCCATTTAGGGAAATAGTTAAAATTTTATGCTGTTCGAATAGCTTCGAAAATGTTTAAAATATGGACTGTGGATAGTCGCGAACACGGCTGTGCTTGGAGAAGGTTCTGTAGCCCAGGTTACCTTCGCCGACATTACCCGACACAACTTCAACGTTTGTCGCCTGAAAGAAGCATTTGTGTGCCCACCGAGCAAACTTTTGGGGTAGGTTTGCGGCAAACAAAGGACCCTACCCAAGAGGACGGGCAACACATGAGCGGGCTAAGAATGGCTACGACGGGCCTCATTTTAGAGGAAAAGTACACAGACGCCCGTTTTATCTACGTTCAGCGGTCCCATAATTGTACACCGGTGCGCCACAGACAGAACCACCAAAAATATTCCACAAAATGTACATTTGACGCCACCGAAGACGGTTCTCTTATCGTGCGACTGTCTGTCCCGTGTGGTGGTGGCGCAAAAACGGCGGAACAACGGCGGAAGAAAACACATCATTATCTGACTTGTTGGCCAGACCAATTCTCTGCGGAATTGCGTTTTCCCCTTCTAATTATCTGATTCACCTTCTTGCCATGCCATGCGTTTGGAGAATGACAACAGGAAACTGTAGTTTTTGAAGCTTCAGTTAACATTCTACGAGCGTTTGGCCGTTTTGCCAACAACAATTGAGCTTACACAAAGCGAATGTTCGCCCCGATAGTGTTGATTATGCGGACGCTGACCGAACGCGAGGACACACGTCCAAGGATTAACGTGCCCAAGAGTTAATCCTTGGTTTGTTTTCGGGAAGGATAAGATAGGTCATTTGCCAAGTGCGAGCTGATATCCTCCATCTAATGGCCTCTCTCGTCCGTGGTTGGTTGGCTATGGCTCCACAGGAGTAATAAGCTTCAATGTGGCCTCATTTAATTCAGTTAAGCATGCCCGGGACCCGGACTCGGACCGGCGACACCGTCATAATTCTTAGCATGTATTAGAGATAAAAAATAATTCCACAACATCATCGTCCTCTGCGAATCTTCGCGCCCTTCGTTGGGGTAGCCGCTACGATGGCCAAGCGGGGGGCACTGCTACTGGTTGGCGGGGATTACTCAAAACATTATTCTCGTAAAACATGGCCCTAGTGTGCTGTCTTGCGGACTTCTTTTGCCTTTTGGCCGCGGTCCAAATTATGATCTTTTCTATATTCCACAGCACAGCGCGCGCCCGTCTTCCGCACATTTCTTAACCGAATGGAGATAGTTCCAGTCAGTTGGTTGGTCAGTTTACAGCCCAAAGCACCCGAGGGAAGGACAAAACGCGGTTGTCCTTTGCCCGGCACGGCATGTGCTCTCGCTCCGCAGGATTTCTCGCATCGGAGGATTTTACTTTTCTTTTGCACCACAACACGACGCTCCTTGACCGCTTCTGCTGCGAGCATATGTAAAGCTTCTTTGTGCCCTCGGGTCAAAAGTTGACGATTTTGCAAACGACAAACGAAGGCACGACGCCACCCATTATACTGATCACTGGCTCAGTTGTTTAACATATGCAACGAATTGACTGCCATCGCCGTTCTTTTGCTGTTCTCTAGCCTGGCCACATGTACCACCACAGTAAGTGAAATCGGCCACGGTTTTTAGCGCGTGCAGTACAGATGGTTTCATTTTGCATAATGGATCCGTAGGTTCTTCAGTTCTTCTTACAGTTCGCGCCCGGAGGATGCTGCAATCTAAATTTATTGCGATTAACTTTTGCCACGCACTTCCCGCGAGTGGACCGAACCGAATTACCGATTTTGAGTTTCCCCCTTTTTCATCAACCAGCGTACACAGAGGAGAAAACATCGTTGAGGGGCGCCAAATCAAAACCTGCGACGCCGCGTGCCCTAGGTTTCCGGCTGTAAAATACGCAATAACGTGGACCACACGCGAGTGCAGCCATTTGCGCAGCATTTAATAAATCTCGCACTTCCCTTCGATTCGGGGTGTGGGCCGTCTGCTTTCCAGCCCCAGTTCCACGGTGGTCCGTTTTATGCTGCTCTCTTCTGGAGTTGTCTCCCCTACTTCAGCTGGCCCGGAACGTGCCTCAGTGGCGTGGCTTTGGCGTTGATGCGTAGTAAATGAAAAGGATAACAATGAGGAACCTGGGGGAAGTTGGGTGGTAGCATTGCAGCCACTTGACTGCATCGGTAGCTACGAGCGAATTATCGGTTACTCCCGGGCCGAAAGTTTCCTCTGATTCAAATGATACTTTTCTCAATTACGAAATGGAACTCCCACAGAGTGCCGGCCGCTACACTAAGAACAGGATGAAGATGCATTGAAAGTGCAAGCGAATAAAACTTTTTTATCGAAACTGTATTGTCAGTCTCGGAAGATTAGCCCTTGTGGTGAAGAGTATGCAGTTGTCTGTAGGGTGAAGTTTATTGAAGGTCTTAACATCGCTTAGAGTTTCCATAATTTATTTGGCACACAATTTGTCAGCTAAATTACAAAAATAAACACAACGGGCTTTTGAACAAGGAACGCGAAGACGCGCCCTACTTTTGGTATCATCTTTATCGTGATGATTCCTTTTGTACCACGAACGCGAGAATTGATGCTAACAGCTTTTTTAACGATCCCGAAAACGGTGAGCCTCCTTTGCGGCCACGGCCCCCCGCCGGCGATGATCAGATTATGAATGGGCCATTATTGATATTTTGTCCTTCCCCGCCGTCGTCGTCGCCGAGTGTCAGCATCTTTCGTTTGGATCTGAAGTTCAAACGATGGTACCGCTGCTTCCGGTATTTGCGAGATTTATGTTCGCCTCGCGCGCTTCTGCCGAGGTTTGCGTGTTTCGTGGTGAAAAATGGACGATTTTTACGGGTTTCTGTTGCTGCTGCACACAGCAGTTTCTGGCCGGATTAGAAGCGATAGGATAGGAAAGGATAGCGATGATAGGAAATACATAGTGTCCTTTTTTCTATTCTAAAAAACATGTAGCTTTTGTTTGTATCGTGAATTTTTGTTTGTCTCTTGGAAACAGTTTGTTACGGATGTGTGATGGTTGCTCGTTTGCAATCGTCACCACCGGCAGAAGATCGTGCCCGTCTCCGATAGTTGATGACTTTTCCTAGCAAATACACATCTTCGACTAGTGCCAGTATAAATAAACAGTCTCGGTCGGTTCCACCTCAAGCCAGAAGACCGGGCAGGCAGCAGCAGCGCCCGCCGCCAACAACGTCTTCTCAGGGCCCAGTGGTGCTCGTTCTAGCGTGGCTTGCCAGCCGCCGAGACTTATTCTCCGGTTCAGTGAATTGAGCCGCAAAAACTCCTGCCGATTGGATCGCCGTGCAGTCACTTTTTACACCGAGTACTCCGAAAAATCGGCGTTCGGCGTAAGATACGGAGTGGAAACGGTACTCCTCTCAGCGCTTGACGTTCGGCCGGGGGGTCTATGTTTAGCCCGAAAAACAGTGACGCGTCTCGAGAGAGCAGCGTATATATGGAAGGGCATTTACCCGTTTCAAGCTGAAACGTTTTTAAAGCCCGCCTAACCCGGGGAAGAAGGAAGTAACGGACCACCGGAGACAAGTTGGCAGAAAACAGATCAGCTGCCCTCGAGAGTCGATACCAGTCGAAGGCGAACACTAATAGCTAATGGATGAAGCGGCCCGGTACTAGACTGGCACCGCGGGGCCCAACAACGATCATCCATAAGAACGCGATCATCGGCCCGAGGAGTTTTGATCGGTTCACTTGGAAATCATTTTCTTTTACTATCAAGAGATAAAACGCTTGATCTTTGCTGTATGAATCAGGGGTTTCGGCATGCCTTAAGCGTCCCCTCAGTTGAAAACTCATAATTCGTGTCAAACAACAGCCGATCGGGCCCGCTCTTAGGGGCTCAATAGAGCTTTCCGGTCGATTTTATTGCACAGCTATGGTTGAATAGGACGACCAGTGTTTATGCAACGTGGATATAACGGGATTTTTATTACTTTCTGAGAAATTGTGTTTGTAGTGCTCCTATGTTTCTCAGGGCACATCCCGGAAGTCGACACAAGCGATCAAGTGTGATCGTGGCCAAAGAACTGTTGCCAAACCCATTTCTGGTCTCCGGACCAGAAACCCTTCGCGACCCTGTGTTTATCACATAAACATTTCACGGGTTCAGCATTAATACGCGCATAACACAACGCTTTTGTGTGGACACAAAAAAGGGTTCGAATTTTTTATTGCCATTGCCATAATGCAACATAATCGCTTGTAGCCTGTGTGTAGTAAATGTGTTCCACCGATTTGTGTATCACGGATAAAGCCTCAATTTAATTACTACAAAATCTCGTGGAGACGAACGAATTCCACATCGCTTCGTTCGCGTCTCCCGCTACCGGGTTTATGTTGTGTACCGGATTCTGTTGGAGCGAAAAAATATGATTTATTACCCACCACACTTCATTTGCTGAAAATTAGCTCCCCGGCCGGCGGTTGATGAGCTCACGGTCCGTGAAAAATGGGTTTTCTTCTCATCCGCCGTGGCACACATCTGCGCGCCGTACACCACTGGGTCAGCTGGGACGATGTTTAGGACGGATTTCAGTGGATTCCGTTTCCATTTTTTCTTTGTATTTTAATTTGATCACTCTCGCGACGAGAGACGGTTTTCTTCTTCTAAGATTAGAAGAGATGTCTCGAGCCGCGCTGGGGATGTGCGTTTGTGTGTTGCTTTAATAAATTTTCAAACAAAACTCCTCGCTGCGCGATCGCGTTCTGATCCGCCAAACTAACCGAGACCGATCCCGGTGGGTGCCTCGTCGGGGATGGTTTTCTTCACACTCCCCGGTGGGGCTTCCCTCAATAGCTTCGTTTTTCATCTTTTTGGTTAATGATTTGCACGTGAAGAGAATAAAAACACGGTTTGTGCCAATGAAATGATCTACCACTTGAGCGGACGGTCGGTCAGCCGCCATTTTGCTTATGTTGCTCCGGGAGAGTCTTGCCTACAGTAAAGGAAAAATATGCGCTCAGAGTTATGCGCTTGGAACGAGAGCTGCGGTGAATGACTCTTTCCAAAAACACATACCTCTTAATGTGCATAAAATCTTAATTTGTATCCAACGGGCCTTTGCCGGCGAAATTATATCCCGCATCGATCGAGGAGCAACGGTGGTGGGTATCGATCGAGGCAAATGTTTAGGATTATGTGTGGAATTTTAAAACACCCACATTCCGCCAAAGACCGGCCACGACGACGCCCATTAGTAGATGAAATGCGGGCTAAAATGGTGGCAGTGTTTATAGAGTTCAGTACTAAATTTGCACAACATTGCGCTGCCTGCCTCGCCCGCCCAGTGCCGTATCATGCGATAGGTCGCGCGATTCACAATAGTAGGACCGCGCCATCATCCGCGGCGAGCACATGAAAGAGTGTGCTAAAAAGTGTGTTGTTGCTACACCGCGCAAAGTACGTTGTAAAGTTTGACGTTACTCCAACTGTGGCTGGCTTTCGGGAAGGGAGATCGTTCAATTTTCGCGCCGGATTGGCTTCGTTCAGCACCAAAAGCAAACAAATGCCACACGACGCTTGTGGCACGGACATGCACGGCGGACGGGCCGGGGCGGTGCATGCTGGCGCGGTATCCGGCACGGCGGTCTGCGGTTTTGCTTTATTATTCCGTCCTCTCACAATGTTAGACAGCATCTCCGGATTATGTTACAAATTTCTGCTTCTACGTTGTTTGCATGAGAGTGGTGTGCTGGCGGAGCGAAAAAGTGTCAACTTTTTCGCCGTTGGGCGCGAGCTGAACGTGATGTGACTGAAAATTGTGCATATCCGAGCTCGGGTTGTTGGTGTGTATTTGGTTACCCAATGGATGACCCCGTCGTTTCCGTTTTCCACCGAAACAACCCAGAGTGGAGATGGGCTAAACGGTGGTGGTACATTAATACATCTTTTGAGCTAATTGGGGTATGATTGTTTGAAAGTATCGCTTCATGGAAACTTACACCGGTCCATGGTTGTAATTCTGACACTTAATCACCCATATTTGTGTTTGATAAGCCAGCCGGTGGCAAGTGGGAAAGTTGGAAAGTACAGGTGGCAGGATGACTTTTTTATTGGCCAGTTGATGAAATTTTGAGTTTCTTTCAAATGTAGAAGATTTTAATTACAAACTTATGAGATAGCTAGCTTATGAAATCTAGAAGACTAATTTTAAGACTGCAATAGGCGAAGGGCAATAGAAAGAACGGATCACCGGCAATGCACACCAATTAAAGAAGATAACATTTCTGGTTTTACTGCTGATGCCGTGTCGTTGTCGATCGAAGAGCTTCACGCACATGAGTTTTCACCAACTTTGCACAACCCTACCACCAGCGATCACTCACCGGGTTGGTCGGATCTTTGCGACCAACGGAGGAGGGCCAGTCAGCACCAGCATTAGAACGTCAATCACAGGCCGAGGGTTTCCGTTTCGCAAATACACTCGCGTGCATCCGTCACCGCTTGGCTTGTGAAACACAGCACAGTCTTTGGACCATCAGCAGCACCACCGGCCACTCCTTATGGATCGGGAGATTTTCGTGCCACCCGAAGGGACGAAGATCACACCATACACACTATGCTAGCCCCCACTGATGGATTGTTTATACTGCTTTTCCAACTAAGTCCCACAACGCCTGGTGAAAACGTGTCCGTTGATGCGTTGTTTATGCTAGCGCAGTCTATCGCACGACGAATTTATGAACTCTCACTAATTATCTATTCTCTTCATCGCGCGTCGGGTTTCACTGATGGTCTGTCTTGGGAAAGTAACAACACTGTGCAAAGGATTCCGCGGCGATCATGCTGCAGTGGAACATCCCTTAAGCGTTTGGCGGAATCACGGATCGCATTGTGCAGATTGTAATTTTATTTCCAAATTTTATGTTCTCCCCAACATCTAGGTATGTGGCAGCGCGCAACTGGTGATCGGAGCATTCCTACTGTGGACCCACCGGCAGTACTCACCGATCGTGAAGAATCAGTTCTGGGAACAGTTTGCCGCGCTGATCGTACTAGGGCTGATCTCGCAATTGCTTTGCTATCTCGGGTGGATATCGACGAGCCGGAAGCATCGTTGTTATCTAGGAACGGTGAGCAAACGTTTTTTGGTGCAGGGTTAATTGACCATCGTCCATCTTACGCGCTAAACTCTTTTGCTCCTCCTCCTTTACAGTTCTGCGCAGTTCTAGTGCTCTTCATTGTGATCTTATTCATAGTTAGTGGCTGGGCCGTCGCTACCAAGGCAAACTTGATCGTGCCGGCCGAGCTGGCCATCGAGGCCAGTTTTACGGAGTTTCTGTCCAAAAGTCTCTCCACAGACCAGACGCACCTGTGGAACCGCTTGCAGCGAGACGTAAGTGAAGGCGAGGAAAGAAATGGCAGAATTATCAAAACAAGCGTTCGTTATCACCGTCTCTCGGGTCCATTTTAGTTTCACTGCTGCGGTTTCAATGGCATCCATGACTATAAAAAAGTGGGAGTTCCCTGGTCCTGCTACGATCCGATTAACGCGAAAGTATACAGCGCCGACTGTATGCACGTGTTCGTACGCAGCATAGAGATGAACATGGTCCGTGTCGCCGTCGTGGCTGTTTGTTCGGCGCTAATACAGGTAGGTGCACTGCTGGGCGTAAGAATGCTGTCCTCTTAAATCTTATCCATTTATCGAGCACGAAGCACGCAACCCCCACCCGACCCCGGAGGAATCGATAAATCTTCCCGTGATAAATGGAGGAACTAATTAAGAAAATTAGTCACTCAACCCGTCCAGAGCGGGAAAACCAGGCAGCAAGCCGAGCATAAGATTCGGAACTCTCGCGAGCGCATACAAACGCACAGACAGCATTTCTGGCCCTTCATTCACTCGGAGGGCAGATTTCAAAATAATGAATAGATTATTTATATTCTCAACCAAACGGTGTGCTGCTGCTGCGAACGGCGGTTGCAGCATCTGGTGTGAACGTTGTGGCCGTGGTCTAAAATAAAATGGCATCCCCTCCCGCGCGACAACGACGACGTCACGTTCCGTTGTCCATCATCGCAGATGCGTGAGGGTGCTGCACTACCACGACTACCGCGACGGTCATCCCAGAATGTGGCAAGAAAATGTGTGGTGTAAATAGTTTTCATTCCTACGCAGATGCCCACTGATTTAGTGGCCACACGACTCTGACTGATATGAAGACGGGTCGACGGAACAGAGTCGTAAGGATGTGACCGCCATCCCCCACATGCACGCACGTGCGTTTTTCGCGGCCGCTCACAATACGACCATTGTTGTGCCTCTGTCTACTTGCAAGATGGGGTCATTTTTTCTATCGTCTGTCTCATTTCTGTTCTGATACCGTTGGTCGTGGTGTGGGGCAAAGGAGGATCACCACCTCGTCGTGAAGATATAGCTCAGGGTCCTTGACTTGGTCGGTGTTTAATGGAACCTTGCCAGCCACCGCACACAAACCAATGGGTAACAAATTTCTCAATTTTTCAACTCTCGCAGACGTACGCTCACCACGGTGCTGACGTCATTTGGTGTTACACGGTACTCAGCTTGCCATATTAGCCGTACAAACGCAGCTGCACCATGCATTTCGGGTCAACTAATTAATATGCAATTTGTTGCTATTTCTCCTCGTAACGTCGGTACGTTTCGTTGAAAACAAGACCTCACCGAACGTTCCACCTGCGCGCTCAGCCCTTTTGTTGTGGAAGTTTATAATGGCGGAAGTGTTTCCCGAGACGAAACCAAACAGGGCAGAGAAAGGCCGCTTCTCGGCGGCTTTTTACTGCTCCTACGGTAGAAGAAGTTGCTTTTCCATTCTTTGTTCCATGTGTGCGGTCGGCACAAAAATGCACAATCGTTTATTTCCCGGCAAGCGGCAGCAGCATAAACACTGCAGAACATCTCGCGCGCGCCCTCACACTCGGCGGTCGTTTGCAGTATCTATGCTTTCCCGCGATGTTTGCGACCAATTTATAAACACCGCCGTGGCATGGAGCAAACAATTTTTGCGTTGATCGGTTTGTTGGGGGTGAGCGAAAACAATAATAAACAAATCCGTTGTGTTGGTTCGCGGCTATTCGCGGGGCTCTACATTTTGTCTGTGCTGTGCTGCCTTGACCACTATCTTTGATGATGTTTTTTCAATACCGTGGCCTTCACCAAAAAGATAAATTCACTGTTAAGAGAAGATTAACTTCTGCGATTGTGTATTGAATCACGATCGGTAATTCGATGACTTCAGTACGATGGTATTTTTCGAGCGAATGATGATGGACTTCATATGAAGTTATGCTTTGGTTAAAAGTAATGCGCCATTTAATTTAAATTTGTTTCCTCAGCTGTTGACTTCTTACCTCTTTTGTTCTGTGGCAAACAATTATTTAAGATGAATTGAGCTTCTTAAAATGGATAGAAAATTTTCAGAATTACTTTGTTTGGTCCAGTAGAAAAGTTTACGCAACTCGGCATAAAGTTTCAACTAGGTACAGCATTACGTTTGTTCACTTTTTATCGCAACGATAACATGGAAAATGCGTTGAGAATTGAAAAGGAAAAACAATAAATATCACACTTCTCGGGATTTAGCACACCACATACCACTCAACTGATTGGCTTGCATGCGACTTTTATGCGTGCTTGCATGCCGTACAACGCGGCGGAAAGATGAAACATTGCGTCCGGGTGAAACATTTCATCGGGTTCGCTTGGAATGCAAATGTGTGAATTTTCTTATTGACGATACACGCGTTTCTCGCTTTTATTTACAGAGTCTGGGCATATTTTGCGTCATCCAGCTGACGATGCTGCTGCGCCGGCCCATCTTGATGCTGCCCAACGGTGATAACCACTCGACGCGTGTCAAGCCGTCATACGAGCAGGCGCCACTGCAATTGCCTACACACCACCACTCCAATCCGGCGTCCCAGAGCAGTAGCAGCAGTAGTACAAAGCCAAAGCCGGCGATTGCACCGAAGCCGGTGCTGACACGAGTGGACCCACCGGTCATCAAGCCGCACTGAGTTCAAACCCTCATCCAACCTGCCAGCGATGCGATCGTAGCGGGACGATGTGCCCATAATTTAAGTTTTACTCAAGCCTTCTTAAACCGTACGATCTTTTAGCGGTTAGAGTTTTATAAACGTACGCAAGTATCAGCCGGCATTTTTTCGTCCATAGGCTTTAGTTGATAATTCCGCGGTAACTCTTGTACTTAAGTTTCCGGTTCTTCCCCATTCTACCACAGTCGGTGTGGCTTTAGTTGGAAGTCCCTGAACCGACGAGCGAATGAAATAAATATTTGTAAAATAGACGTTAAAAAGAACGAATGAGTAAGACAAGCTAGCAGGGTGACACGCCGCAGATCCGAAAAACAACGCTACAATCAGCACTGGCGCTAGGCAAATAATTTGCTAAGCCCCGGTAGGTTGTATTGCAGAACCGTTTGAGTCTCTGGCACCTACGCTACACGTCCATGTCGCACAAACACCATGTACACGCTTCGCCAGTGAGAATAGCTGCGAAACGATTTTCAAACAATGCTATCTGCAAAGGTTTACAACGTGAGTAACCTATGAATCATAAGGCAACTGCTGTTGTGCGGTACGAGATAACATCCTTTGGTGTCCGAATTGGAATGAAGCACGCTTAGGGCCATAGGAGAGGATGAACTATTCCCGCCACTACTCTGAATTCTGGAAGAAACTATTTATCCTTGTGGGAGCGTTTGAAAAATCAAAACTAGGAGATCTGCATTTGTTAAGGAAACTAGCATTATCAAGTACTTTTACACTCGACTAAATAATGGTAGCAAATAACCCATTTGTGCATCTACTTATTACATGCAACGGCTGCGAATTATTTTGAATTAAACCGAAATACGGCCAAGTAGGCACTGGACAAAAAGGATGTATAAACGAATAAATTGTTCTCACAGTTTTGACCAGTACTTTTTGAACGATTAATTTATCTTCCGAAACAAACATTTTGGGAGTGAGAGCAAATCTCACGAACACCATCAAACCGCGTCCATCGTAATCGTGTTTTTCCGTGGCGGGAGAGCGGGAGCGAGCAAGAGAGTGGTTTTGAGAGCGAACCCGATTCAAACTACGAAAATCCCGAACACGAAACGAGAGAGAGGGAGAAACTTTTCTCTCTCTCGCTGCGTTCCCAGTCTCTGTTAGCAAAACTGGTAGAAACGTAAAAAGAAATCTCCCGTCTCAAACCAACCAACCAACCGGAGCCGTTTCGCGGGAAAGCGTTTTTTCAAACAAGTCGCTCGAGTTTTAAAAGAATCAGAGTCAGTTCGAAAAGTCGGTTCAGAGGCAGAAATTTAGACAGGTAAGACGAAAGGCAGATTCAGACTCAAGAAGTTGGACCGGTCGAATTGTTCGGTCGGTTATTTTGTGAACGAATAAAATTGTGGTTTCCGCGGTAGCTACCGGCCGATGCGAGTGCGGTTCGCCAGCGAAACAAAGTGTTCCCATTGTTCGCGCGTTACAAGCAGTGACGAAATTTTAGAGTGTGTGCCTTTTCTTCCCCTCTCATCGACAGCACCATCCGCCGGAAACGTTAACGATCATCGCTACAAAATGGCTCTCAACTGTGGTCATTCTACGATAAAGTATCTGCTCTTCATCTTCAATCTCCTGTGCTCGGTATGTGCAATTATTTTCGGGCTATAGAAGATAACATTTTCGACAATCCCGGCTGCGGTCGAAACAAGAGACAAAACAGACAACAAAAGGGAAAGTACCGATGCGTAGTAAGCCTTGTCTGCGATGATCGCATCGTATTGTTGTAGCAGGCAACGGGCGGTCCCTTCGGAATTATAAACTGAGAAGTGCCGCGTGAGAGGCACAGGGGCACGGAACAAAACAATCTGCCTGGCCGTCGGATTTCGAGACGTTGCATGCGACGGCGGCGTCGGGGTCGTTGTATCCATGAGTCCCCACCGTCTGGTTGAATGTTTAAACCATTTCTTGTTGCTTTTCCAAGGGTATATTTAGAACCACGTAACGCTCAGGTTACAGCACGTCCTCGCTGCCGAGAATCGGGCGCACTTCGTTCGCACTCCATTCGCTTCCGACCTTTCCAAGGACGGTACAGTTTCCAACAGTTTCGAAGATGAATCATCGGCACTGTGTTTTTTGTGGCGCTCCTCCGCTGTGCCGGGGAGCAGATCGTTGTTCTCGACGAAGACGGCGCCGATGACCGTAAAATCCTGCTGCGTAAATAAAATCAAAATATGCTGCCCTGCCAATGGCAACATTGGCCCCTCTTTCTCTCGGGACGATTCTCGCGAATCCACAGCTTAAGCACACGCACACACACATGTGCGCCACAATCTTTACGTGAATCTGGTTTCTCTGGCGCGGTGCTCGGTGGGAATCAGATTTCCGGTCGGAAGCGTAACTTCGTTCGACCCAGCGATACCAACACATACACACCATGTGAGTCGGCGAAGTTTTGCACACCACACAGGATTCGCAAAACGAAACAAAAGGCTTCCTGTCGGCGGTAGGTCCCTATGACAACGGCGGCCGGCGTACCATGCGTTCGAGTGTGTGAGTGCTTACCTGTTGCCATAACGAGCCACACACGAAGGTGCGACTTTCCTCACCGAGCCATTAATTTGGTGGAGCCCGCGGACTTTGTCGTCCGTCTTGGGCCTTGTTAAGCGGGTATTTATGAACCACTTCGAGACCGATGTGTTTGGAAACGGTGTTTCCGGCATCCCATTTTTGCGCCCCTGCGCCTCTTCTCTGTGGTTTCTCCTTAGTAACGGTAGGCCAATGTTTGCTTGGTGAAGTTTTCATGTTTATTCATACCGCCCCGTTGGAACACGCACACATACGCACCGCGACGAATGTGTCATCCATCGATCCTCCTGTCGATCGTCACCCGGACCCCGGGGGCAATTAAGGGTGTGTGTGCCACGCCCGCAGGCGGTCTGGCGAACGTGTGCGTGCGTGGGCTCGCATGAAGCAATGGAATTTTGTGTGTGGTTAGTAGGTGGGAGCAACGTGTTAAAAAGAGGGGACTTACGTAAATATACGTACCTTAAATGCAAACGTCTGGAGCCACGATCTGAACGCTCTTCCGTCGATCGTTTCACATCTTTAGGTACAGACCGTTCTTCGCGTAATAAAAAGAAACCACAGTGTGTTAGTCGCAATTCAACCTTTCGTCCTTTTCAATTAAACTGATCAAACGCACAGGAAAGCGTTTCAAAGCGGCTGTGGCACACGCTGAAGTGGAATGATCTCATCGGCAATTCCATTTTCATATTTCTTTTTATGTCCATTGCTATTCGCAGCGAGCGAAGCAGTGGCACCACCGGGCGCAACAGGTTGTTTTTATCCAAGCATTTAGCGCGGCGGGTCGAGAGAAAATCGATAGATTTTAACCGGAACACATGGTTCGACTATCGACTGTGAACGCTATTCGCATTTGGCGGTGGACGGTAAACGACCCAGCAGCAGCCTTATCGTAAAGATAAATTTTGCATACCGGAAGCACGCACACACACTTAGTGGTGTCCTCCAGGTTGTACGCGGTTGTAGCCGGGTTGCGAAACAATTCCCACTTCCCTGCAATCGGCAGCGTTTGAAAGGTTGATAACAATGTGGGTTTCCGCCTCATTTTACCGGCTAAATTCTGGTGTGTCCCGCTCGCGTTTATAAGCGCTGGGGTACGTTTCTATCGCTCGATAAAGATAACGCGTCTCTGCAGCACGCCAAGTGCAACATGAATCACCCACCTCTTTCAGCCGCCATCATCCAAAAAGCGCTCCGTCCTCGGCCTCATTATCAGCCATCGCGGGTGTTTCTCGATAACGTTCTCTGCAGCCCAGCTCATGCCCAGCGTTGCAACATAATTGGTTTGTGGAGTTTTTAACAATTATGATTATGGCTTTTAAGGCTTTGTTTACTAAATCATGCGCGCGCCACGATCGATCTCACGGATTGGTTTTCGAAAAAGTGCCGTCCATAAGTGCCGTTTTCATCTGCGCCTCATACGACCCGATTTATAAACACACTAAGCAACGGAGCGCGAAGAAGCAAATAAACAAACGCTCCGTGTTCTTTTGCCCATCAAACGTGCCCCGTATTCCCAGCTTCAGTGCTTCGCCGATGGAGGAGTTTCTGAACAAAACAAAAAATGGGTGCTTAAGGTTACGTAGCGTTTGCGCGCGATAGTTTGTTTATTTGAAACATTCATGCAAACGATTGGCGGTGGAATGTAGGAAGCAGCCAAACAGGGCGCACTCGATCGGGTTTAGTTCGCAGACATCGATTTGCAACAGTAATAACTCAACTCGGTAGCGTTTCAGCCAGGCTCCAGTCATGGAAAAACTGTCTTTTGGAGGAGCGTCTTAGCCCGAGCCCGGTGGGGCAACGTTTAAGATTACAACCGACTGGTCTCGTGTGGCAGCCGTTCCATCATGATGTGTTGCTGTCAATGCGATCGGGGCTATCTTATCGGCGAAATACCTCGACGAAACATTACGATTAGATACGCTCTGGCCTAGCTACTACCATGCTTGTCGGTTCGGGGGATATGGGCGTGTGCTACTGGGCGAGTTTTCTTACCCCGTCGTTCTATGAAATATTGAAATTAAGTAACGTATCGTCCATTGTCGACCGGACGCTGTGTCACCAACCAGTGTCAATAATTATCTGGATTGGTCCACGCACTCCGTTTGTTATGCTATTCGTGGAAAAGTAATTTGGTCAGGGTCGTGAATCGATTCACGTTTTTCAAACAGCAGACGGTTGAATAATAATACTTACGTTTTGATGCATAAGGTCCTACGGGTGCCGTGACGTGTTCCAGACGTATTGCAAGCCTCGGTCGCGAATCTCGGTTGTTCCGCGGTTGATAAGATTATTGTGGAACACTCAGTCTAACCCGGGCGCGACTGATTGGGAAAACACACTCGACACCCGGACGACGTCTGGTGGTTATTGAAACGATGACCTTTAAGATGGTTATCTGCTTTGCGTATTTCTTGGGAAACCATCAAAACCCGAAGATGAATTATGTGCGCCATGGGTGCACGCTCTGCCACCTTCGCGGCGGGTCAGTGAGATGCTCGAATGTTTTATTGCCTCTAAGCTGTATCGCTATTTCAAGCGCAATCGCGCACGGAACACAACGCGTGCAACGATCACTGGCAGAGTTTGATCGTACCTGCTTTTTGCAACGGCGATCCGTCGGTGTCCTTGAGCGGTGACATATCGGGACGGCTACCGCGAGCACGCATGGTGCGCGAACATGCTGTTGAACATGGGCAAGGCTCTAAATCCTTGTCCATCCCCACGCAAGGCTGTTTAGCTCGTGGTTTCCATTTTGTTGCTTCAATTCCACACCAAATGAGGCGCCCTGTTGGTTGGTAGCTCTCGTGTACGATCGTGAAGCCGTTTAGAAAACCGAACCTTTTTTGTGGTGATTCAGCGGTACGCGCGCACTAACAATTCTGAAAAATCGAAAACGACGATCAACGCCGTCGGTTGATCTCATCAAGCAACTAGTAACCGGAAGCGCTTCGGTGGGACGCAAAAATGTGGCTCACATGACACAGAACGGCGGAGCGCTTGCTGTTTGTGGTTGATTCACAGCAGTCCGGGCGGCCCTGTGCTGCCTGCCATCGCGTCACCCGCGAGCCGTCGCCCTCGCCACCATCCCCTACTAGTCGATCCTCTTGCGCTGCGCGCGTGCTACGTGAATTGCAAATGGCGACCGTGGTCCGTCGATCGCGCACAGATCACGAACACTGTAAGCGCCGGGTTGGCTTGGGTTGGCTTGGGTTAGTGGAGAGGTTATGGAAAGTCAGCGAAGCTCGGAGAGCAGATTGAGAGGGGGATGCGTTATGTGTGTGCGCGGGCTCGATAGTGCAAAAACTGCGCGAGACCGCAATATGCAAAGCCTCTACAGAACAACGCCGACTGCTGCCCAAGGTCAACTTCTCGGGCAACAGAAACTACGCCGGCGGCTTGGCTTAGCTTGGGGTTAGTCTTGCGTTTATTAGTGTTTCACTTTTCCAAGAGACAGGCAATGGTGTGTGAAGTTTCACTCACACTCGCTCTGGTCGCTGCGACGGCGGGTACAGGTTGGTGGGGCAGCTTATCGCACGAGGGGCAATTACCCACCACACAGCGGGGTAACCACTAGAATCACGCAAATGGTGGAACTCTCTCGTGTACTTTTCTAGAACGTGGGCAAATACGTTCTCATAGGCCGCTAGAAAATGCGCGCGCACACGGTGGACACGTGCTGTAATGCGGTCGCTGCCTGCGTACCGATCGAGGGGTTGCGCAAACCGTGTGCAACATGTGCAATCCACCTTACCTTCTTAAACCCGTTTTAACCTACTGATGATTCCATTTTAATTTCGTTTTAGTTGAGCGTCTCGTGGATTGAAAGCAAATTCTCTACGGCGAAAATAAGCTCAATTCCAGGGTTTTATCGCTGATACGCTCTACACAAATCAATAAACAAGAGGTCCACCCGCCAGTTTGGGCCCCAAACCGCCTACACGACGGGGTTCGCAAACCCTCCAAACAACGCGGCCCCATCGTCGTCGTCGTCAGAACCACACAAAAACTCGCGCCATGTTTTTCGTCACCGTGCCGGGGAATACCACCTGAGTAAATTGGACTTCGGGGAGACTGGTTCGCTGGTGCTGCGTTCCGTGACACCGTAAACTAGTCCGACTAATTTTTCGATTTGCCAAGCACAAACCGGCAGAGGTGCGCGTGAAGGTTGAATTCTTTCGCCGCAGCTCTCTATCAGAATAGCAGCTTTATCGATGAGTCAAAGCTGTACCATTTTATTAATGGCTCTGTTTACCCCGAAAGGGGATGATCGAGCGCCTTTTCTCGGTAACGTTCTTTCGGCAGAGACGGCGCTCACAACATAGACACCACCGAACCGAAGGACGATGGTGATCATGACATGGCGCTAAGTTTCATTCCCGCGCCGCGGATAACACTCTGTGACCTACATTTTTTGGGACACCCGAGAAAGGTGAAATCTGTTGAACCTATTGGATTCGGGGGTTGTGGCCGCCGTGGTCATCGCAAACAGGTCACACGCTGCCGGTTGGGCTCGATTTCCCCTTCCGACGACAACCTAATTCTTTTCGATTTGCGTACCGCTCTGTCCCCTTATCGGCGCAGCAGCAGGTGGTGGTGGTTGGTTTTGGGGCTAGGGCAGCTGCTCTTCGGCCGCCCATCCCAGGCGTCCGTTGATTGATATTTCGTTCGCGGTTGCTGCTTGCTAAAGGAAATGGATTCGTCGGGGACCTTCGACTCAATTTGGCACAGGGAAACAATGAGCATGACGATTCAACACGTGACGTCACACCACGGCCACAGAAGGGCGGCCAAAGTCAGTGCATGTCGTGCGTGCGCGCGCGAGCATCCTTGCACACAGTTCCACATTCCAGTATCCCTTGGCGGGCGTGCTTCAAATTGTAAGTTGTTAAAATCATAATCATCACTCGCTCGCCCGCCACGGCCAAGGTCAGCCTCGGGGCCGATGATGGCGGCGACTCCGCTAAGGCCGTTCGCGTGCTCGCGCGGCCACCACTTCCCATATGGTGCACAAAACGGTGGCGTATGTAGGCGACCAAAAGTTCCCCGTTCGCGCCATGTATTAATGGGCGATTGTTGCTCGCCACGGCCACCGATGGTGACATCATCTCGGGGAGCGCACGTTAATGATGGTGTATGATGATGGGTGGGTGGGAATGGTGCTATGCAAAATAGATGAACAATCATTTGTCACCAGCGCGCGCGGTACTGTCCACAGACGATAATGGAGCCCGCGGGACACCTTACGCGTAGCAGCAGAGGCTATATTTATTACCGTGAGTCGGTATTTTGTTGGCCGAAATTCCTACGACAACAAACTATCGGCAGCGAATGGCGTCTTAACTGTGGTGCCAAAGGAGGGCGACGAGCAGAGAGCGTCCTGTGGGCAAGCTTTTTCCGAAGGCAAGAAAACACGGAAGCTCCCGAAACGGACCTGTGTCCTTCTGCCAAAGATGAGCCGCGCGCAGACTCACTGCATTTCTGTTGTTATGATTTTGGTTCGTGGTCGTCTTTCGGCAAACACTGGGGGTTGTGTGTCTCTTCCGTTCCTTTTTACGAGACGGCTTCCGTCCCCGACGAGGAGAGAGAGAGCGACCGAAGGCGGTATGTTTTGTTGCCGTCCTGTGGCGTCGTGGTCCCTTTTTTGCCAACGGCTCGCAACGGATTTGTTTGGGGCGGTAAAAGTTAGGCTTCACCGCCGCGCAATTATTTACTTACTTCGCCCGCCATGCTGGTGCCATGCTCCTCTTTCCATTCAAGAATGGTGGCACCAGCACGCTACGACCGTAGCCGGGTCCGGGGGAGCAGAAGAGACCATAAGCGGCGGTGAACTGAGCATTGCAATATCCCGCTTTTAAGTGTTGCCCCAAGGGGAAACCCTGCTGCGTTTCTCCGGATATCTTAACCCGATGCGTGTATGTGTCCATCGATGTCCCCTAGAGGAAGTGTCTTGCCGACGGACGACAGTGTTGAAACATGGGGCTAGTTGGGAACGCGCACAGGAATCCAATGATGGTGTTGGGCACACCAACAACCGGTTGTTGTCGCTTCCGTCCGCAGCTACGACGGACGCGCGGAACGAACCCGTGATCTAATCGGCGAAACATTTTATTATTCGCCCGGGGCAACACTCTCTCTCTCGGGCGCGTTCCGCTATGCCGCCCATATCCGTTGATCGATCGATGAAAGGTTCGAATCAGTGATTTCCACAGTTTGCTGACTACGCGGTGGTGTGGCGTTGGTGATAAGATGCCTGATGGCGATGATGATGGATGTATCTATATTTTAAACGACACAAACTATCACCACCGATTGTTGGGGTACGCAACTCCCGGATGTTCTCGAGCGGGTTCGAGTTTCCAAGAAAGACGCTCCCGATTCCGGGAAACGGTTTTTGGCACTAAACCTCCGACGTCTTCAATGACACGCATCTCGTTGCGGGTGGTCTCTCGTCTCGCCGTTTCGCAATGTTTCACGCGGGAACGTGTGTTTGAATATTTAAAATTTACGCAGCACTTTTTTACGACGATCTTACGAATGTTCGCCCTTTGTATACGTTGTAGGGTTGGCCACAAAACCCACCATCTTGGTGAAAGGGGCTACACTTGGGGCGTGTGCTGTTCAGTCACAGAAAAATGAAACCATAAAAGAAGCGACACGACGGAGGTTTTATGGTTGGTTTGGGTGTGGTTTTCGAACGTTAGCGAGACGCGTGTCGTGGCGTGAACGACCGGGATCGAGGTTGCAAAAACAATTAAAATCAACAGCCGATCTGTGTACCTTAAACTGAGGAACCCACTCTGGTCTGTGGGGTTTGCTAATTGACACTCTCATCTCTTCCGATTGCAGCTCTGCGGCATTGCACTGATCGTGATTGGTGCCATTTCGTTGGTGAAATTGGACGACATCCGTGACATCAGCGATGAGTACAACATCATTGCCCCGTCCGTCCTGCTGATCGTGTTCGGTTCCATCGTGTTCTTCATCGCGTTCTTCGGCTGCTGCGGTGCTATCCGCGAGTCGTACTGTATGACATCGACCGTAAGTACCGTCCTCGATGGTGTTCCTCACCAAACAGTGTTTTAATTTCCGTTGCCGTTCCATCGCTCCCAACAGTACAGCTTCTGCTTGATTCTGCTCGTGATTGCCCAAATCGTGATTGCCGTGCTGGTGTTTGTCTTCATCGGTGACGTAACCGAAGCCATCCAGAAGGGCTTCGAGCGTGTCTTCAACGCCCGCGAACAAAACGCAATCAACGCCGATCTGGTCAATACGATCCAGGCCAATGTAAGTGTCGGTCGCGCGCATTCACTGATGTCTGTTTACTGATGATCGTATTGCTGATTCTAGCTGGAATGCTGCGGCATGCGGAGCTTTGCCGACTGGGGCCTCAACTTCCCGCAGTCGTGCTGCAGCAGCGGCGGTACCGCTCCTCTGTGCGTTCCGTTCACGAGCGGCTGCGTTAGCCGTCTGGGCGAATTCCTCGACAGTGCCGGAAACGTTGTGGCCTGGGTTTCGCTGGGAGTTGCAGCCGTCGAGCTGCTGGGACTCATCTCGGCCTGCTGCCTGGCCAACGCCATCCGCAACGGACAGAGAAGGTCGGGATACTAAGGCTGACAAAAAACAGAGTGAAGGGAGCGGGGAAAAGGTGGTGCATTTCATTCATATCCACTCTCCCAATAACAACCACACACCACCCCCATCATCCCGACGCCAGTTCTCGGTTGTGCAACGATAACACAACTAACACAACGCGACGAACGCGCGCCGCACACGCAGAGAACGGTCAAACCAAAGCCCGAAAAGGAAGCTTCCCAATTCCGCGGCCGATCGCCGATCTTGTCGGACGAACAGTCGCACAGTTGCCTCATTCCACATTTCAACAATCCTTTCATGGTGCGCACCACACCAACCCCGTATTGATCGTTGATAACAAATACAAACTAACTCTCATGTCTCTCACCGAATTAAACCCGCCAATGATCCGGACGTGATCTTCTCACCACACAGATGTGTGGCGCCCACGAAAGGAGGAAACGCGCGGTGACCGCGTACAATCGATCTTATTAATTCTAATGAAACAATGTGTCTTTTTCTGTCTATCCGTTTGTCCTCTGTCCCCTTTCCGTGTCTCCCAACAGATACAGTTAAGCCTGTGGTGTGGAGCCACGATCGCGCTTGTATGTCCCGCTAGAGGTGTGGTGTGTGCCACGGTGTGTTTCGGAGCGTCTATGAAACATTATAATCGTGCTTTATAATCGTACAATATATGTTAAGCGAGTGCGGGGCATAGGAGGAGGGCCGCTAGGGCACCGGGGGACACATGGCAAAAAGCGTATCGTTTGTGTACCGTACCACACTCTTGTGCACATTACACTCAAATCCATCCATCAAATTCGGGACGCGCGACCCGCAGATTCTTAGGGGAGACACATTCAGCAGAACCAGATACTAGACATGCTGAAGACGAAAATTCACACACAAACACTCGAAAGGAGCTGCTCATCCAGCAACAGCAGTGGCGGTCCGCCATCGGGAACTCCAGAACAACAGCGGAAGGCAGGCAGAACGGTGTCGTTGGATTTGTTGCAGGAAGCGGAAGCTACAGAAAGTGCATCTGTAGAGAAGACACGGACAAAGGAAGTAGCAGTCCAGCGGCAACATCCTCTGCGCGATCCGACAGAAGACCAGTCCAGTTCTCGCATGATGAGCAGAAAATGATCACTGTGTCATATTGTCGTTCCCCTGTTTGCATTCTCGCCAGTTCAGTTCTATTTTCATTCGCATCGGTGTAAGAAGCTTATCCCCCCGAGCCGCGGTTTCGTCCGTCGGGGCCACACCCGGTTCGATTCGTTCCGATCTTCGAATATTCCTGTGTGCCGATAGGGACAAACACAAAACGAGAGAAAGTAAGCGCATCGGCTAAATTTAATCGTTTTTCCACACTATTCAAGTAGCACTTAAGAGCATGAATTAAAAAGGGCCATCGATTTTGCACTGTTGCACGAATGTTTAGTAAGGATGGTCACGATTCTCAAGCTTCTTTCGCGTACGAAGATTTACTTTAAATTGCGTGTTTGCTTTCATCAGTATGGTGTTGCAGTTGCACTATCTACCCAAACGTTTGAATATTTATTGATAAAGAAAATGGATTAAAGAAGCTAAAGTGAAGCTTCAGAAATGTAGAACAACCACACACTTCCCGCAACCGGAGAAGAAGATCCTTAGCACCCGCTCGCACACACCCAGTGTGTCCATGTGGTGCGTAACGGTGCGTAAAGTTGTTGAATTTTGTCGATGTTGACGATGCGAAGCTACAGTTATAGAAATATATGTACCGGGCAACCACTTTTTGTCGCTATATTGTGTCGTTATTGTGTTGCTTAATTGTTCATGGTGTAATTGTCGTTTGCTTGCTGCTTCGCAAAGGTTCTGTTGTCTGTTGTCCGTTTTTGTGTCTGGTGGCGGTCCTATTCGTTGATAAGATTTATATTTTAGGACTGAAAGAAATCATTTTAAAGTTACATGAAAGAAAAATATGCTGTTGATTGATGCTTCCTGGGAATTTCGGGGTAGTTTATTACAGTTCGCTACCACAGTCCTCCGTGAGACCTTAAATTCTTCACATCGGAATAAACTATTGGGTACGTAAATTATGTTTGGAATATTTTTTGGCACGGCCGGTTGTTTTCTTCATAAGAAATATTGTGTCGACGATTTTGGGAAGATTTTGAAGATAATAAAGGTGGTTACTACAGCACCTACATGTTTTTAACGTGCTTTTTAAAGAAGGCATTGTGAGTATATTCAATTTTAAACTGAATCTTCACCATCTTTCTTTCATAGGCAAAACTGCGAGTTAACACCGAAACCGAAACAGCTGATTTTGATATTTCGTTTGGCGGGAAAGTTACACTGCCGTGCGGTTGTTGAACATTCAGAAACAATTTACGGTTTACGCAGAGAAATAACGTTTTGGTCATGGGAGAGGTCGCAATCGTATAACATAAAACATTTTGCGAAAACGTTTATGCATCTACTTAAATTCTTTTATTAGAAACGAACCTACGTTTTGCCAGTATGTGCGACTTGCGTCGGACTGATAGCACGTCTGTTTTCATACATAATTACCACTACTTACAACTAAATTCTAGAGTTCAAACTCTACTTAAAAACTACTACGAATCTACAAATTTCATAAAAATATGACTAGTAGTACCATTGTTGTTTCCAGCCGGAAGAGGACTTCTTAATCCACCGCGCTCACGTTAGAATTTCACTATCTTGTCGTAGAAGCGACTCGGCCGGAGTAGGTTTTCGCTTGCTTAGTAGCACGGCAATGATTCTAAAAAAACACATAAATCACAGAGTTGGTGCGTTGGGTTATGGGCAAAAGAACGCCACAAATGCTTACCCCACGAAAATCACGTTGATGCTAAATATCCCCGAAGCGACAAAGTTGAACACTTCCGGCGCTGTCGCCACGGTTGCGTTGTAGATGTACGTAAAGAGCGGTGCCGACGCCAACGAAACCGTATTGGTCAGAGCCATTGCGATCGAGTAGAACTTGGCGATCTCACCGGAGGGAATGATGGCCGAGCAGATGGCCATCAGGGCGGGTCCTTCCGTTGCTTTAAGTGGGGTGACACCGGTGGCCAGGAACAGTTGCCATCCCTGCTGCGCCAATCCTTTGATGAGCGCGTCGACGGAATAGTTCACCACCGATAGCAACGCGAGCCAAACGTCCGGTAGTTTAAGCATCGTCTTCAGCACCGATATACCGATCACGTTGCCAGCGATTATCGAAAGCAGCTCGATCGCTTGCCAGATGGTAAAATCCTGTATGGTCCACCCAAAGACACGGCGGGTGTACAGGAAAAACACGGTACTGCCACCGGAACCCAGCACGGTCACTACCCCGATGGCGATCGTTAGCCACACGATGCCCCGATCGAAAGTGGATCGTTTCTTGAAGAACGTTTTCAGCAGTTCGCTCAAGTGGTTGAGGCGGAAGATTTCGCGCACCTGCCGATGGACCATGTCCGGGTCCGGATGGATGCTGTCTTCGAGGTAGAAGTGTAGAAAAGAACAGCTGGCAGCCACGGAACCGGCAGCCAGGAAGAATATGGTCGGCACGTTGGTCAAGCGCAGGATGAAGCTACTGGACAGCAACCCAATGAAGGCTCCGAGCATTGTGCAGGCCTGCAAAATGCCGATCCGCACAGTGCGATTCTTCTCCGTCGTAATATCCGTGAGGTAGCTAAAGATGGCAGCCATCAGAACGGTAGTTCCGCCCAGGACGGCGGCCGGTATGTGTGCTACGACGTAGCACCACGGATCGACCAGGTAGTGCTTCGACAGTAGCGAAAGGATGCCGATCATGACGTAGGTGGTAATGAACCCGACGGCCGGTACTATCATTGCCGGCTTTCGGCCATACTTATCTGACCAGGGCCCCATGAGCAAGGCACAAAGCGCTGGCAGAACCGAGGTTAGGATAGTGTTCACCATTCCGATCCGGGCAGCGTAGGGCTGAACGATTGTTTCTAGCTGCGCCACTTCGGACGAGTTGCTTTTAGTGCCTAGCTGGCCACACAGTTTCGGATCATAGCCCAGCGTCACGACACACGATTGGTAGATTATTTGATCGGCCAGTACGACACCTTTCGAAACAGAACGTAAAACGTTATGAGCAAAAATTTGCAAGTCATGTACGATTTGTTACACAGCGAGAAAGTACCATGAGGCCACCCGATAAATGATGGCCGCCGTGGTTTTATGCGACTTACCTGATACACTGAGACCGAAACACAATAGAACGAGAATCGGTTCAAAGGTACAAACACGTTCTGCACTCTTGGGTTGGCCTCCCATCGTTGAAGCTGCGGAAGGCGCAGTTGTCGTTGGCGGCGGCATCGAGAAGATAGGTGTTGTGGCCAATAGTGGCGTATCTTCATCACTGTCACATGCGTCGTTGTTTGTGCGGATTCTTCGCGTGGCGCCACTCATCGTGCTGGCTTAATTTCAACACGGACTAAGATCTCACACCGTTACCAACTATTGTGTGTGCTTGCCGGACTTGGCCAGGGATCGGTGTCGCGATGGCTGAACGCAGCTTTATCTGTAGCTATCAGCTGTGCGTTATCTGCCCGCGACAGCGCTCCACATTACTCGTCGCACCTGATGGACGGCACATGAATCACAGGCATTATTTGAGGCGTATTTTCAATTGATTGGCGGTTAGATTATAATTCCATGAATCACGCTTACAATACGGCGGCTTTTGGGAGTTTTGACCAACTCCAAAACTGACAAACCTGCATTTCTGCGTTTTCTTACCCGAATTGCTGTCTGGTACAACGTGGTTCTAAGGGCGGGAAAATGATCCCGCTCGTCAGTACTACAGTGCGCACTGTAATTCCTACACCAACTGCGAGCGCTGTGAGTGCGTCTATCGGTGCACTATCGATATCGGAAATTAATCTTCGATTACTTGTTTACTAAACTTGCACAATGTGTCTCTCAATGTTGCCGGAAGAGTGAAGCGTGCGATCGTTCCTATGGCCTGCGCAATGACCAGTCAGCACTGTGCGCAACTGTTGAATGTAACGGCCGCGAGTCGCACTGGCAAATAAAACGTAAAGTCGCCGTTGCCATCAATATTAACGGTTGTGGCCTGACACCTGTCGTGGGACTATCGCATTTCGAAAACGAACGAACTCCATGACTCATTGGTCCGGCGAGCATTGGCAGCCTGGGCGGAAAGTGGGGAGACCAATTTGAGCAAATTAGCAACACCATGGGTGACTGGTTGTTCCGATGGGCCTTTCGATAGCGGCGAGATTGAAACGTTCAGCTTCCATCCGCCAGTCGCTCCAGCGCTCTTTGTTTATGCGCTAACGGCCATCGAGTGCCCCTGGGAACGCCAATGATTGTGCCTTTAAGTGTTGGTTCTGGCCAGCGTCATCTGGGACTTCATTGTTGTTCGATGTTGCAGCTAATGATGAAGGTGGGCTTCTTATCATCGACGCGCATTCAGTGTCCAAACCTTAATCGGTTGCGTTGGGACTCACGCAAGTTGGGTAGTCGCCGCGTTCAAGCAATTAAAGTACAGCATTAAACGGCTATAAAACAAACGTTCTCTAAAAAGATAATCATGATCAATTAATAAATAACGGTTCAGGGAAGTCAATAAGTCAGGTAAGAAACTAATAAAACAACCTCAAACAATATCAACACGTACCGTTCGCTCGGGTTGTAATGTTTGTTTATTTGTTCAATTTGTTTTACATCCTTGGCGCACTAGGATCAGTGACCATTGTTGGCGCAACTCCACCCTGTTCTCAACTACATCTGGTTGGTACCAGGAACTCCTCCAGTCCGGTCTGATGTTTGGGCCACACACTCGCACGTTCTGGTAAATCCTTCTTTGTTTTCGCACATGCATCGGGAGATGTTACACGGGGCCCGTCAGTACTTTCGGGGATTTCACGTGTTTGGTTAAGTGTAAGAGAAAGAAGAACTTGGCCCAATGCTCAAGAAGCGCAGGGAAGAAACTTGTAAAATGTTAGCGATTAAAAAGTTTTTGGTAGTTCAGCTTTTCTTCGGCGTCCCGTAAACGAGCCTGGTTCTGCAATTTGGAAAGTTCGCTGTTGATTGCGTTCCGCAAGCCGGCGTCGAGTTGAGCGCATCGCTCAAAATCGGCTCGTGCTCGGTCAAGATGCCAAGTCCCGGCGTAGGCCCTGGCGCGCCGGAACAGCGCTTTCACGCACTCCTTGTCGTACTTCAGCACCTCGGTACAGTGCTCGATGACTGCGTAGTAGTCCTTCTCCAACAGCTTGCACTGTGAGTAGTTTAACAGCAATGGAACCTTCAGCTGTGCTAGCTCGCACCATTCCGGATCGTCGGGCTTTTCCTTCAACATCAACTGCTCGATGATGCCGGTTCCGCGGGAGTATGCGTCGAGGGCGGCCGCGTATCGCTTCTGGCCGTAGGCTTGGTTGCCTTGTTCGCGGAGCTTCTTAACCAGCTGCAGCTTCTCGTCGTCGCTCAGCTGCCACGATTCCTGGTCGTACTCGCCCGGGTTTTCAATCGACAGTATCTGGATGGTGAACTCGAGATCCTGCGGGTTCGTAAACAGCTCATCTAGGTCTCTGTAGCCGAGGCCCTCGTTCTGCATCGTCATACCGCAACAGTGTTTCCGCTCTTCGCGTGTCTTCTCCGCATCGCGCATGATCTTCGCCACGAACGGATACTGCAGCACCAGGGACCGATGGCAGCGAAATTTGGACACCTCGTTCAGTGCCATCTGCTGCACTATCGATTCCCACACCTCGAGCTTGAACTTCTTCCCCAGCACCAGCTCCATTGGCTTCTGGCGGACGCGGCTGTCGTCGATCAGAGTACCGGCTGGGTCACATTTTCTGGTCTGACAATGGAACCTTACCTTGGTACCATCGCGAAACGGTACAATCCGCGTTCCGGCGTGCAGAATGGTTTTGACTATTTTCGCGTCTTCGTTGCCACCGCTGTCCATCGGAACGTCCTTAAGTGGCCCGAATAACACACCCACACCGAAAGATGCTTTGTCCCGCGCTCAAGTAGATGAAGTGCATTTACGGCCACGTTATCCGACCAGTATTGAACGCTGTAAGTAATTCACAAAACGTTATATGTAAGTAATTCAAAACGAATTCACAGTTATTTACATTGCAGCCAGAAATGGGCAGAAAAAGACAAATAAATGCATTCATCATTCATATTTGGCATTATTTTGATAACCTATGCTTAAACCAAGAGGCTGCATTCCGCAGAAATGCAACAGATGCAACAATCAGTGTTTCGGTGGTCAACATGGAAGAAGGTCGCTCCGATAGTGTGTACTCTAGCGGCGAGGAAGACACTTTCGCCAAGCAGAGCCTGTTGCGCCTGCGAAATGCCGCCCGTTGGCGAGAGCAAAGTCAATACGTTAGTTTCGAGCCGGCCCTTCTGCTATTGTGCTTCGCTGTGAGCTTGTCAGGTTGTGTAAAACAGAAAATAGGAGATCAAAACGGGCCATCATAAGGAAGATCTGTGATAATCTGAATTTTGCAGAGGTCGTCCTTGCGAATCACATCATCCTAGAGGCATGCATCGGCGAAGGGCTTGGCAAGGAAGTCTGCCAGCATCTCAGCAACGATACAAACGCAACCGAGCGAGCAATGATCGAGACGAAAGTGCAACCGCTCGCGGCCAACGTAACTCTGACTATCGTTATCATAAAATCTGTCGTTCCCGTGCTGAGTGCGGTTCTGATCGGTGCTTGGTCGGATCGATACGGAAGAAAACCGGCGATGCTGATCGGTAGTGCGGGTGTGTAGCGTTGTAAACTGACTGGCCAACCCACTGGCATCCTGATTTGAATGTTTGAATGTATTGTCGTTCTAGGATTGCTTGTCTCGTACGTTCTTTTGACTCTGCTCGCCTTCCTATCAATGCGGGTCACTGTTAGCCCGTGGTATTACACCGCCGCTTATCTTCCGCTGGCTATCTTGGGCGGCATGACCGTGATAACCGGGGCCGCCTTTAGCTACCTGTCCGATGTTGTGGCGAACGAACAGAACCGCACGGTGCGCATGGGACTCATGGAGGCGGCAATGATGGTCGGTGCACTGCTTGGATTTATCTCGAGTAGCTATATCCTGGAGTGGTTTAACGTTGCCGTCACCTTCGGTATTGCTACCGGTGCGATCGGATTGGCGCTGGCATACATCATCTTCTTCACAGAGGACAGCATAATACTGAGCAGCAGCCGGAGCACGGTTGAAAAACTGTGCGATATGTTTTCTTGCGATCGTGTGCGCGAAATATTTAGCACACTCTTTTCGCAGCGCTCACGACACGTGCGTGAAATGCTGTGGGCCATCGTGGTTCTAACTTCTCTTATAGAATTTGCAGGCGGAACTGGAGGCATTTTCTATATGTACACAAGACGAATGTTCGGGTGGGATTTGAAACAATACTCCTATTTTCAATTTACCGACATTCTTATCATAATTGTGGGAAACGTGGTTGGAATACCAATTTTAAAGAAGGTAGGCAAGACTTTTCGAGTTAGAGGATGAATTCTCTCAGACTAACGTGATAAGAATTACTATTCGTGCAGGTACTACACTATTCCGACACAACGGTGGCTCTCGTTTCAATAACCAGCTACGCAGCAAACTCTTTAATGGTGGGCTTCGCGACCAAAGGTTGGATTTTATACCTGGCAACCTCCTTAACGGTCCTGAAAGGCACGGACGGTGCTGCGCTGCTGACGATTTGCTCCTCGATTCTTCCTTCCGGCGATATGGCAAAGTTTTTCACACTAGCATTATCCCTCACCGCTCTTGTTCCGTTAGTGTCTGCTCCCGTATTCACGTTCGTCTATGAAAGTACACTGCAAACTGCACCGCAGGTGTTTAATTTCGTGGCTGGAGGCTTTTTCGTTGCGGCACTAGTGCTGATGATGTGAGCATCTTTGACCACTCCAATTTCGTGTTTTTCGCGATATCATTCGTTCATTTCTCTTATTTCAGGGGCATCACTTTTCTTGTGCGCCGATTTTCCCAGCCTGAGTTGTTGCGGTGAAGCGAAAACCGTTTTGTTTTGAAGACGACGATGTGGAATAGATTCAATAAAGTTCCAATTCAATAACACTGTGTAAAGTAATTGATCTTCTATTGTCATGTATCACAGTATCAATTTTTCAGTTTGCAAAAGCTGAATGCCGTCAAAACGAGTTTCCTGCAGAAAACAATCGGCTATTTGCTTGGCACCAAAGATGACGCATAAAAGCAATAATTTAGCAAATGCATTAGCACGTACGTAGCAGTTATATTGTTTAAGCACCTCAGCTAAAAGCGTCCGACCTAACGAATAGACAATAGCGGCCAACACCAGTTCTATTGTGTACATACACATCACTCACACAAGTAATTCATCGTAGAAAACGAAACCGTTCGAAAGAGACAAAGATCAGCTGTTAAATGTCACACGACCACGTTTGTTTTGATTGTGCAGCGCCCTGTTCCGCTCGTTGTTTCGTGTGTTGCAAATTATCAGTGATAAGAGCCGATGTCAATGTATCTTTAATACGCGAATTTCCCTAGTCACTGTTTTGAAGAGCATGCGCGAAATGCTCAAACCTAGTTACCGTCGTCAGTGGCGATTGTTGTGCGAGCTGGACGAGAGTCCGCGATAGCAACGATCGTGGATCTTTTTCGCTTGTTAGCAAGAACCGTAGCGGAAGCTGAGCAAAAGAGACGACAATGTCGCAGATCTAGGCTCTTTGTTTACGCAGTGTTTTAGTCATCGCCGAGGGTCGAACGAGTTGAATTGTGCGCGGAAATGCGATAGTGCCTGGAAGCGAAACCTTGAAGAAATGCGGAAATACGAGTAGAATAAGCTGGTTGGTTTGCGTTCTTGATATTTTTGTTGTTCCGAGTTTTGTGTTGTTCCGAGTTCCAAGTGTTAAAATGGACGAAAACGAGATAGACTCCCGTGAGGAAGGTTCCCGGCTAGAAGGTGCGGAGACGAGCAGCGAGTCGTTTATTCCGAAACGAGCCTTAACCATAGAACCAGCTATTCTTTTAATATTTTTCGCCTGGAATGTTTCAGGTACGGTTTGCAACTGTACGATAAAAGATTTATCAAGCTAATGCATCTGTTTATTTAAATTTTAGCCGCCGTGTTCGCTAATCAGATCGTATATCAGACGTGCACCGTCGCCTTTGGGAAGAACGAATCTTTATGCGCGATGCTCGGCACGGAAAATGAAACGGAAGCAATCCAACAACTGGAAAAGGAGGTCCAACCGTACTCGTCCAACATTCTAATGGCAAAATCTCTAGTCGAATCGATTATACCAGCACTGTGTAGTATGCTGATTGGTCCGTGGTCTGATCGATATGGTCGCAAACCGGTGCTCGTTTCGTGTTTCACTGGAATATCCTTGTCGTATGGCTCTGTTGCGTTAATCAGTTTTCTTTCTATGCGATTTTCCGTCAACCCGTGGTACTACGTTTTAGCCTCGATCACGACCGCTCTGTCCGGTGGCACTTGTGCTCTTATAACAATTTCGTACTGCTACATGACTGACATCACCACCGAAAGTAATCGTGCAATGAAGTAAGAATCTTATTATATTCACTTAACGCTTCTGTCGGTGGTTACCATATTTTACGACTGTGTTTTAGAATGTCGTTCTTGGAGGCTGCAGTATTCACTGGTCTGCTGGGGGGAACATTGAGCAGTAGCTACATACTGAGCTGGACGAATGCCTGTACTGTATTTACGATAGCAGCCACCGCAGTATTTTTGGGATTAGTTTATGTAATATTTTACGTCGAGGAAAGCATCAAACCGGACGAGCTGGGTACAGCGGATAATAAGCTGCGTGAACTGTTTCGATGGGATTTGGTGTCGGAACTCGCGCAAACTTGCTTAAAACGACGGCCAAACTATGACCGTCTCATCATTTGGTTCGTGATATCTGCGCTAGCAATCAATATTCTTGCGATGGGTAAGTCGGTACACTGCATATGTTTTGTTGTTTATTTAAACAATAAACGTTCTTTCAGATGGCACGCAAACCGTTTATCTTCTGTTTCTACGTGAACAATTTGGGTGGACGGTTAAGGAGTACTCCTTCTACGATGCCACCAGCATCGCTTGTATCATTTTTGGTAACACAGCAGGACTGTACATCATACGGAGGGTATTCCGCCCGTCAGAAACTGTACTCGCGGCGATCGGTTTCTGTTCTTATGCGATCAGCAGTGCAATTCATGGCATCGCTACGGTATCATGGCAACTTTACCTAGCCATAGGGCTATCCTTCATGAAAGGAATCGCTGGTCCCATGAGTCGGACTGTTATATCGAATACGGCACCGCCGCATGATATTGGCAAGATCTTTTCATTAACAACTTCGATCGAATCTCTTACACCGCTCGCATCGGCACCGTTGTACAACTATGTCTATAAGAGTACCTTATCCTGGTACCCTGGAGCATTTAATCTGATCTCGGCTGTCTTCTACTTCAGTTGTTTTTGCATAATGATGTAAGTAACACCTATTAGATCGTTGCTTCGGTAGCATTAAATTAATTTTCTTTCTCCGCAGATTCGTAAGAATTTTCCAGAGTATGCACCAGTCAACAACCTACACGTCGATTCATTAGGTCATTCACGAGATTTTAATCGTTACAAAATAGGAAGATTTGTACGACATGCTTCCATGCACAGGGAAAAATTATAGAAAATAACAGTAGTTTCGTAGTTGATATTATTGAAAAGTGAAGGAATAAACTATACTGTTAGATCTGGAGAAGTATGTATTGATACTAATTGGCCAACAATTTACCGTAGTAACATTCTTTCTCATTTTGCACCAGAAATTGCCAGCTTCAAGTGTCCGATCTGCTGATTGATAAGAAGACATTTATTGAGCTCATCGTATGTGAAGTACTTGAACGGAAGAGATCCCATCATTTTCATTAACGGCCAAGTGCCGGCCAATGTATGTTTCCTCCTGTTGCCATCACGTACGGGAACCGTACGCAAATCACTCTTCACTGGGCCGCTGCAACCTTTTTGGTTTTCTGTTTCGGCCCAGGAAGGAATCTCGAAGATGATTATAGATTTTTGCCATGCCTTTCCTTTGGTTTGTCTCGGATTATTTTCGGAAAACACTGGCATTTAGGAGAATGAGGGTTGGAAAGCATAAAAGAACATTATAAAAGGTACGAAAATTTTAAATCATAATCAATTTTGAAATCGTATTAAATTAATTTGTGTTTAGTTTTTTTGCATATCATTTTAGAGATTGTTATATATCAAAATTTTCTTGTAACAAGTTCATATTCAATTTTACAAGGGAGTCAGAAACCGAAGATTTTAACAGACGCTTTCAAGCATTTTTGCGGCGGCCATTGTAGATCGAAATCGACGTAGCCAACTGTCAAGTTGTCAAGCTGTGAAACCAAACATCGAGTGCTCGTGAATCGACCAAGAGTCGTAGCTCGATGAATGACGCATCTGCTCATTTGTTCAGGAATAAAAGGAAAACACAATAATCTCCCGAGTTTTAGAAATATTTTCTTATTTATACAAGCTCCTGCGCGACGTTGTGTCCCTAAAACATTTTAGCCAGCTGAGCAAGTAAGTGGGAAGCAATTGAGAATATGTGGGATTCGTGCGAATTGTAAAGCTGCTCTTCTAAAGCACGGTTGTGGTTGTGTCGTGAGCGTTTGTTTATGATCCGTTCGTTCTTCTTGTCTTGCTAGGCTGTAGCGTCGGGCTACAAAGATGAGTTTCTTTGGAAAGTTGTTTTCTGGCAAAAAGGGCGAACCAGCCCCAACGCCCAGTGAAGCCATTCAGAAGCTACGCGACATCGAAAATATGCTCACGAAAAAGCAGGAGTTTTTGGAGAAAAAAATTGATGTGGAGCTCGATACGGCAAGGAAAAATGGTAGCAAAAACAAACGGGGTAAGTGGACCGCGGGGTGGCGTTTTGCATCGATGAGTCATTGAGTTTGGTTCCATTTGCAGCGGCTCTACAGGCGCTGAAACGAAAGAAGCGATACGAAAAGCAGCTACAACAAATAGATGGCACACTATCGACGATCGAAATGCAACGAGAGGCCCTGGAGAATGCAAACACAAATGCGGAAGTGCTCAAGACTATGAAGAAGGCTTCCGATGCGCTTAAGGTTACTCATAAGGATATGTAAGTGCCGACATTCCGTTCACTTCCGTTCGGTCATTCGTAAACTTTAACGCTCTCCTTCCTGTCTACCATAGGAATATCGATGATGTACACGACCTGATGGATGATATCGCCGAGCAAAACGATATTGCGAATGAAATCTCTAACGCTGTGTCGACCGCGGTTGGATTCGGACAGGACATAGACGACGACGAGCTAGAAAAAGAGCTCGAAGAGCTGGAGCAAGAAGAGCTTGACAAAGAGCTGTTGGGAGTGCAACCAGAGACCGACGAACTGCCCGAAGTTCCTTCCACTAACTTGCCCACTAAGGCAAAGGAAAAGGAGAAAAAGAAGGGTAATTATTGAGGCATACACATGAAAGTGTTCAGTTGGTTAACCGCGTATTGTTTTTCTTACCCTTAGCCGTTGCTGAGGAAGATGATCCGGACATGAAGGAGCTAATGTCCTGGGCTAACTAAATGTGACGGGCTTGGTACATGATTCGCACTGTTCGTTGCTAAATACCGTACGATATCCCTAATAGCCCAGCTATCGTCCTCACCTTGGCCGTTCCGTAGTGTGTGGTTGAAAACTTATGTTGATAATTTACTTTTATTACATCGCTTAAACAGTGCAACATAGATTACTCCAGTGTGTTGATTGAAAGGACACGTAGTGGGTGCCGGCGAAAGACGTAGGATCGATTGACAGTGGAGCGTTCTCAATAAAAATTCAATACAACATCTTGAATTGTTATGAAAACATCCAAGTCCGTTCCTTTAAGAACAAAAAACACTAGATTATAACATTTAACTAACTAAACTTAGTGAACGAATCCACAAGTTGTGGTGTTCTGGTAAAAGACCCTACAGGAATAAGTCCAAGGCGGATTGTGAAATCATGTCACGTTCAACTTTCTTTAACCTTGGAATTCGGAAACACGGATTATAGCCGCCCAAACACAAATTCAGCGTGCCGGTAAGTTTGAATCGTACTATTGCTTCAATTGGTGTGACGTAACGGCAGCGCATAAAATGGAAGGGTGGACACTACTCACTTGAACCCGCAGAGCATACAAATTAGGTTAGTTTTATAATGCACATCCTCCTACTACCGTTGGCAATCGATGCATTGGAAATATGTCGCCAGTCAGTATTACCTCCGGTTTGGATAACTGCGGATCATTCAAACCTTTGGTTCGCTCGCGTTAAGAGTTGTGTTTCCGAAATGGAGCTTGCGGTAGGACGTGTAAGCCGTTTTTTGGGATACTTCGGTGGCCAATTTTTTTACCAGTTTATTTTGCACTTTGCAGTTTTATGTTTGTATCGTACTGTTTACAGTATTTTTCAAAGTGGAAAGTTTTTACAACCCCCATGACTACAATTTAAATTTGCAAAAGTTTGAATTTTTCAAATACCCAGCCAAACGACGACCGACGAACGATGTAAGCATGGCGCAGAAAGCACTACTAGTGGTGGCGTACTTCCACAATCTGCTGGCAGGACATCCGGTGCAGGACAATGCGTACTACATTCCGTTTGAGCCGTACGGCGGAATTGCAATGCGTGACCAGTTTCAGCGCCAGTTTGGTTATAGAGGTGAAAATCTCATTGCACTTATAGGCAAAGGATACTCACTACAGGCTTTGCGATACTACGGGGCGATTGGAAAAGATTTCGGAAAACACTAGAATGTTTCAATTTTCGTGTCATATCAAAATAAATTAATTTATCAAAAAACCTCCAAATGTGTTTTTCAGTTGAAGTTACAGTTCCATAGTTGAACATGGCTTTGTTTACAGCGGCACCAAATGACATTTGTGTTTGACATTTAGCAACATAATATTGTTTTCGTTTTTCGCGACGCTCGAAGAAGCTGATATTTTGTTCCGGAGAATATTGAAATAGGTGAATATATTAAATAATCCCCTGTTTAATAGCAGCACTGTTTAATGGTAAAGTCATGCGATTTAGTAGAGATTCGATATGAATGCTCTGTTTGCAACGGAATCGTTTAGCGGCGGATTTGTTCTTGTTAACGCTACAGTGCTGCCACAGATTATTGGCTCCTTTTTTATTTCAAGCATTCGTTTTGTCCACAGGAGAAATATGTCTCGCAAGGAAGCTTTATCTCAATTCATTAATCAAATCCACGGGCGTCCTGTCGTGGTGAAACTTAACAGCGGGGTCGATTATAGAGGTAAGGATTGGAGTTTCGTGTTTGCCTTTTGCATAACCTTTTCATCATATTTTTCCTCCAATAGGTGTTCTTGCTTGCTTGGATGGTTACATGAACATAGCTCTGGACCAAACGGAGGAATACGTAAATGGGCAGTTGAAAAACAAATACGGTGACGCTTTCATTAGAGGCAACAACGTCCTGTACATTTCCACGCAAAAGAGAAGAGTGTAATGAAAAAAGTAATTAAATAAAACACGCATTTTCTTAAAAATGGCTTTATTTATTTGGTAACAGGCAACAGTTTTTCGCTAAAGATGCAGGAATAAAAGAGGGGCACTGTAGCTTTTCCTTGCACACTAATAGTTACTATGAAGTCTTTGAAAATTGCTGCTATCCGGCCATGTATCCTAGTTTGAACCGCCGAATGACCTATTCAGGACTCTTACAAATAGCGTGAACTAAACGACATTGGGAAACAGGCAATAGGATTTAGTAAACTGGATAACACGAGGTGGATTTTTGGATCAACGGTTCCTTCAGTAGGCTCCTATTTTCTAGTGTATTCCATCCAGCGGTGAGAAGCTTTTGTATTGGTACAACTCCGGCCCTCCGTAACCGTACAAGAGCTTTCCTTTGCCGTTCTCATCGTAATAAGGATACCGGTACTTTGGTCTGTAGGAAGGTACAATAACTAATTTGCATCCAGTTTTTTTGTAACATCGATTCACATACCTTTCAAAATATTGGAAATTTGGTGCTTTCGGTTGTAGCGTCGATTCTGCAGCTGGTATCAGAGCAATGGCCAGCATGGCAACAATCTGCAAGTTGGAATGACAAAAAGTAAAACTTAATTAATGAAACGCTTTAGTAGCACAAGACGTTTGCCTAATCGATGATTGGTTTGTCTGTTTTATGTTCACAAACGATGCTTATTGTTTGAAGCATACGCAGCATTGTTACAGAAAGCAGAAAGCAGTCAAAAAATCAAATGCTAGTAGGCAAGTACCATTTCCATTTACAATCACTATCGCCAGATAAGTTTTTGAATTGTGAGGCCTTCGAACGAAACTACACAGCCCACCTTTTTGTAGCAAAATGCGTATCACAATCACGATTAACTAACATTGAACGCCACCGTTCAATGCGCGAGCGAATTGGCGCACATGATTATGCAACTGTGGTGAGCCATCGTGTTCAAGGAAAGCTGCTTACGTGCAGAGCACGGCGTTCCCCCCGCCTCGTCTTCGGCCCCTTGCCTTCGGAACCGTTTCCAAGTTTCTTTCGAGGACGATTTGTGTTTCACGACTGTCCTCGATCCGATTCGAACACTTTCTACACCCAAAACATGGGTGCGATTCCCGGCGAGTGTAACACTTTCCCGGGCTCCACTCAAATCCCGGCCAGGCCAGCCCGCAGAACGTGCTTCGTACGGTTCGTTAATTTTCACCAATCTTTCCGCTACATACCGTAAAGCACCACGCTATACAACGGTGCATTTTCCTGTTGTGTATTTGTTGTTTCCTATTGTGTATTTCTAACGCACTCAAAGCGTGTGCACGAAAACTGTTAGTCGGCGGTTAGCTGCTGGATTGAAGTTTTCTATAAACCAAAGATTCAGTCTCATATTAGGTCACCAGATTGCGTGAAGCGCTGCGCACGGGACGGATCTGGTAGTACAACACAAGTAGCAACAACCTTCACATGAACACTAGCTCTAGTCTACACACAATCACGAACAGTGTTCACCAACAGAAAGGTCACCGTTTGGGCGCTTTCGAAAACTACGTGCGGCTCCGTACCTCCAGCTCGCAAGACTTCCCACCACGATCTGAGCCGATCTTCGGTATTTGGGCGGCCGAAGATCCCCCCCTTTGGTTCGGTTGGTGGCCTCGTCCAGTGTAAACTTTCGGTTTTTACCTCCGATCGCTTCGTATTGCGTGTGTGGGGGAAAAGCGGAGAAAACAATCCACCAAGAGATCGACAGAGTTTTGTTTGTGAAGAATGCAACCCGTCAATTGGAATGCAATTTTCTCATAATCGACAATAAAGAAATCGAATCGAAATTGAAACTTATTGGCATTACTTTACGATGTTTGTACAGAAATTGTTTTCATCAAATAAACTTCCCTTCGGACGACTTTTAAGACAATCCGTCTCCGTGACAGCGTGATCGTGATCGGACAGGGAAGCGTTTCGGAGGAGAAAAGTGAAAGTAGGAATTTATGGAACTTTGGACTAAATTACACCTGTGTGGGTTTCAGTATGCCCTGGCAACCCCGGGTGTGACGCAGGTTCGAGAGCATTTCCTTTTAAAGGCGGTATCTTTTATCGATCACTGTCGAGAGTTGCAGCTGCAATTTTACAGCGGGCGCTCGGGAGAGTGTTAGGCTACGACCCACAATGACAAAGAGATTGAGCGCGACATGTGGGGCAGTAACACAAAACCACTTTGGTGTTAGTGGTAGTAGGCTCCGCGATCTTCTCTATGGCGGAGCCATTCCTGCAGAGAGCTGAACGCGCGATGACGCGACGAACTTTGGTTTCGCGGACTACTTTGATGAATGATGAATCGCATCCTCATTGCCTCAACGAAAAGATTCGGAAGGTAGGACGGCGGAACTTTGTTCCCTCATAGCCGGTTCCTTCGTCACGGAAACCTTTAGCTGTACAAAGGTTAACAGGTTTTCTAGGTTGATAGGTAAATGAAGATGATACAATAAACGTTTGGGGTTCCATTGCATATGGTCCATATTCAAATATTTGGTTCCGCATGCAGAGAGCACTGAAGGTGTAAACGACCCTGAGGTCCCTGCCGAGCTCCTTCGGCTTGCTTTCAACGAATTTTAAGTGTTCTTTTTGCTGGAAGCCAGGGTCGAGGACAGAGGCTGGTGGTGGTCGTGATTACGAAATTCGAAACGAGAATGGACTAAAAACATTCGAATGACGCCCTTAGCACTTTGTGGGTTTGGTTGCTTTTTAAATTGGAATCATGCACACCTCGGGCTTGAGGAATACTTAGATTTTAGATTCCAGCTTACGTTTGCAGAGTGGCGCAGCAAAAAACTCATCGCTCTCCCAATTTGGTTGAGGCTGCCTTCATAATAACGACCCGACAGGTGAAATTGGGTCAAACGGTTCAGGGCGATCGCTGTTGGCTGTGGGCCAGCGGTCCGTCTCAGACTTCTGCGATAATTTGGCTCCGTTTTTTCTGCACACACTGCCACAATACATGGACTCGATCATCTTTTTTTTCCGAAGATGATTTAATCGCCTCTCGTCTCCCCCCACCGAAACTCCGACGGTAGCGTGGTGCTACCCGTTCAGCTTGCGCGCCCATTACGGTTCCGCGTTGTGCGTTCCGCTTGGCGCCTCGCCGGGAAGTGAATTTGGGTATTTTCACCTTCTTTCCTATTTCTTTGTTTCGTGTGCTGTCTTAAGCTAGTAGCCCCAGAAATGGCTTCCCTTCCACGCACTATTCGTGAATGATTTTCCTGCACATCAACAAGTTGCCGGTGCACCGACCGGTTTGCAAGTCGATCAGATGGTTACTAAACGACACCCTGACTCGCCACTTGGGCACAGCGCTTGAGGGGCAGGCACTTGAGAATGGCTAGGCACAGTGCCTCGAATTGGTGTTTGTTTTTTTTACTGGTTGGTTTTCCTTCGTCGACCACTGACTAGTGTATGGCGTAATCGTTGGTTGGGGATCACTGGCAGCCACCGCGAAACATACCAGAAAATTTGATGGTGCAGTCTGCGCTGTAAGTTCTTTGCGAACGGTCCGCACCGTGTTCGTGCTTTTCGTGGTGGCTTTGGTGGAGTCATGGCAAAGCTGGCGGTTATTGTAAGTGAGATTGCGTGTTGCGTGTTACTGGCGTGATTGCAGAAGAAACCGTTTAAGTGCATTGTCTGGTACATTCTCGATTTTAGATATGTGCGGTTGTGCTGATGTCGGGCGTTGAGCGGCGTGTTGAAGCCACCGTTGTGAGGTTGTTGACAGATTTTATCCAAAACAATGTTGCCGGAATCCCGTTGATTCATAAAACGGAAGAATATGACTTCGATCCAGAGATTAGCAAGAAGCGGCGGGAGCTTTACTACGAGGTTCGTATTGTTTCAGAGTGGCACTGGCGAGGCTTAGCCGGAAAAACTTAAAATGTTGTCTATGTGAGTCTTTGTAACATGGATGGTATTAAGTTTCTAACTGGTTCTAATGCGTTGCAGGACCGGTTAATTCTGTCTATGCTAACAGCAATACTATATATTGTTCGAGAGATATGGCTAAGGCATTAAGATGGCTAAGATAGATGGGCAGCATTGCGATTTCAACCGGTTGAGCTTTCGTAATGTTGGTATCTGTAAGGCGTCATTAGATTTTGTGTTTTTGTGGTATTGTAAACAATTAAAAGTATTGTTTATTATCGGTTTTAATTGCTGAATGGAGTATTTTGTTATTTTAAATTGAAACAAACACTAGCGTCGGTAGTTGTCGGAGTATTTGGTATTGTTTCAAAGTGCAGTGCGCTGCTGCCTAGGCGTGCCTTTTACTTTCGTTTCCCTCGTAATCGTAAGGAATACATGCTGTGTTTCAACTCATTTCAGTTACATGGCTACCGAGGGGAGAAGATAATCGAACGATTGGGTCTTGGAATCGATGGCAAGCACCATGAGCGATCGGCATACCAGCGCCAGCGTGATGATGGACATTTACAAGGTCTTAACTATCTGCAACCATAGGAAAAAAAACCATTGTTGGGCCCCTGTTTGGAGGTCGTCACTATAGGTTAAGTAGTCGTATGTTGTTTGTAAGGCTCCGTACGGTAGAACTGTTTAAAATGTAAGACTGTGTGGTGAATTAAAGGCAGTGCCAAAAAGATAAATTGATCTAAAACTAGGATTAATTTTAAAATAAATGATAATGTGTTCGATGTTGCATTCGTTTGTTGAATATACACATAGAAGCGAAACACTTGGATTTAGGATTTAGTATTTTCTTCATTGGATTGTTCAAGGTAAATTGCTTTTTACTGTTGCTCATTAACATTATTCTGCGGTCGCACGACGAGTGCAGTTTCTGGCCCGTGGAGCGACATTCACCAGTTTCAGTGCAAGTATTTGATCCAAGTCTCGGGAACGAATAAACTGCTTGAGCCATTAGAAAAACTGGTAGTGTTGGAAGAAGAAAAACTATTCTTAGTTTTATTGGTCGAATTCAACGAATTGCCATTGATCGTGCTTCAACGAAGGAATTTGGGAAGTTCCCACTGCAGCCCCGAAAAGAGAACACCGACCATCGGCAGAGAGCTTTAACAATTTTTAATTAAATCCCAGCTTACCATCTTCTGACGTTTTTCCGTAGAACACGGAGCGGATGATGAACTCGTAGTCAGCCTCGTGAAAAGACCGCAGAATGACGCTGATGAGCGAAAGTTTAAAAAATTACCGAAACTGGAAGTTAATTTTCTCCAATCGTGGTGAGGTGTAGGGTAGGGCAGCGGTTTTCCTGTTGGCGTTCGGGTTCGCCCAGCCCGCCCATCAAAGGCGCGCGAAACGTCGACACGTGACTCTCGGGAGGAAGGTGTGAAGGATCCGATGTCGGTTGCGTGCGGAAGTTGGTTTAGCGGAAGCGAGGGACGCTGGACCGTAACCGTTGAAACGATAATTCCCAAAATTCATCATGAGACTAAACAAATGCGCCATTATCCTTCCGTGCAGCGCAGGCGGAATTGGGATGGGACCCGCTGGGGGATAGGCAAACGATAGACAGAGGCCAATGATCAAAGCGCTGGTCTTGGTTGTAAAAACATTTCGAACAGTTTTATTTTATAGAATAATTAATTGCATTTTCTGTTTGCTTGTCCCGTTAAACCGAGACCGAGGTACAATAAGGAGAGAATATAACGGAACGGGATGCTGAAGAACAGGCAGTCGGTAAAAGTGTTCCACAAGACTTAAACCCAGAGGGGATGGCGGCAGTTTGATATCCTTTGACCTTTGGTGTTATTAAATCGTAAAACTCGCTTAGGTGTTTTTTCACATTTCGTTTGGTGCTGATCATAGAAAATTTCAACTAAATTACTACTATTTATCTACTTTCAACTTAACTTAAAAAATTTCAAAATTTCAAAATCATTTTTAATCATGTCACGTCGTTAGCAAAAATTGAATCTTGAAATGTTTCGATGAAATTTCTTGTACGAATAGATGTTTGGTGTAATAATATTGCATACCCAAAGGCGTTTGCCGAAGTATACCTCCGTTAACGCATTTTTGTTTCTTAAAGTTTTACAATTTTAAATCACTATTAAAATTTAAAATATTCGTTAAATATTAGTAGCCTAAAGCCAAACGTAGGTGGTGATAACATTCACTGAGACCGTTTACGTGGAAGGTAGTTTAAATGAAAACTGTTTACGTATATCAATACGGTGGAGTTGCTGCTATCCTTCGATTGACTATAAAGCCATTCATTTCATGTTCTTGTAAGCAGGCTAATTGAAATCCAGCACAAAAGACTTTTCACCAAATCTGGAGAAACTATGCGTTCATGTGTCCGCAGTTCATGTGGAACATTTCCGTATCTGAGCGGTTAAATTTGAAACATTCTGAAGCCCAGGAAGCAACAGCATCCCATCAGGTATGTAAGTGTTCCGCAAATGGCAATCTCAAGCAACAAAGCGTTTCCGTTCCGGCGACGAATGGACCCCTTGAACGGGCGTGTCACCCTCACCTTCACCCCGCGACCAACAGGGGTAGAAGGTGGAGTAGAAATTAATAACTTTTGAAGGAAAATTGAGTGTAAAATAAGGGCACATTTCAGAAGCTCGCTTAGGGGTAACGCTCTGTAACGCAGCGCACCGAAGAATGAACCGAAGCACGGCGAAACTCATAAATAACGTTATCGGGTAAAGTCGACCGAACCGACCGGTTAGCGTAATTCCTTCCGCCGCTCGTCCCGGCCGCGAACCGCGTGCGTGCCACCCCGAAAACTCGGTGTGTTTGAGGGCCAATAAATGAAAATGAGACATTTCCCAAACCCCGCGGACCCCATCGCATCGTGGCATCGCAAGTGGTTCCGTTCCGACGGTCGACTTGTTCGCGCTCGGCTGCACTCTCAATTGGCCTTGTTGGCCCCGCCGGTGTGCCCGGTGCGAAAAACAAAGACCTCCAGGAACAGTCAGATCCCGATCCCGTGACAGAGCAGAAGACGTCTCCGGGAGCCAGCCCGCCCCTCTTGGGCGGATGTGGCAACATGAAAAGAAAATGTGAAAAATTGTCTCTCGACAGCAGCACCGGTCCCTTGCTGCGTGTTTTTTTTTTATCATACACTTTCCATGCGACGGGATGTGGGTGGTTAGTATTGACCATTCATTCTCCACGACCCCAGCCCAATCCGGCCAGGCAGCCGGTAGTGGGGACTGCCGGGGACAGCATGAATTCAGCATCATGCTGGAGGATGCTGGAAGAGAGAACAAAAGAAATTAAATTGCTTAAGTTATTATGCGAATGACGCGAAGGATGACAACGACGACAAAGATGGTCACGAAGGCGAGGATTAATGCTGTAATCGATGCCCTCCGAGCAGCCGGGAGGGGCAAGAGGACCTGCCCCTTGGCTTGAAAAGGAAAGGCTGGCTGAACGGGAAACGGTTGACATTTAGCAGCAATCTTGTGCCGGGATCGTGAATAATAACGATCATGTTGATGATGTGGCTTAATTTAGATACCAGCCAAATGTTGGACGGTGGGGAGTTCGCCATGAAGCGACCCGACAGTCAAAGAACAATTTGCACTGAACCCAGCAGTGGATACCTACCGGGCAATGGATAATTACACCGTAAAACCGTTTTGTAAAACTAACTCTTGGTTTCGTGGCGCTGCAGCAGCATTGGGACAGTACCACTCAGACACCCAGCGTTGAGCCTCTGCACCGTTGAGGCTCAAAAACATTTGAAAACCAAAGTTTTCCAATTAACAACTGATGATGATAATAATGAGTAATGGAAAAATCAGCAGGATATCGAAGCACCGCCGGAGCGGTATTTTCCGTTTCGTAAGTCCCGACCCGACGAAGAGGCGGCAGATAGTTGCGGGTGGTTAAAGTGAATCGTTTTTCCCGACGAGAGGCAAATGTCAAAAACATGTTCATTATGTCCTCCTGCCGGCCGTCTTGAGAAAGGGGGGTCCCATTGTATGTGGGTTTTATGTTGTGGAGAAAATGAGATAAAGCGTCTGGATGCTTAAATTGTAAGAGAAATAGATTCGATTTCATTTTGGAAGGGAAAAGAAAAAACCAATTAGTCTGAGCATCCGGGACACTGACTAAATTACGGAACTGTTTCAACTAAGTTTAGTTCAGTAGGTTTCATCATAAAAGTTGTACGACATACTAACTAGAAGCCAGTTACTCTGGTCAATACTTGTGTTGAAGTTAAAAAGTAATTGAACAACTAAAAAGTAATGAAAACAACTAAACACTTATGAAACCTATTTCATAGACATTGATTGTAAAATATTTAGCTGAAGCATATCTGCAATATTTCGAATTAGTAATAAATTAGTGTGTATCATGCGAATGGTTTTCTGATCCTGTCGGTAAATAGTCCTTTCTCCGTCCCTGTTCAATCCCTGGCAAGCAGCGCAGTTCAAGGGCCCCGTTTTTAGACGAATCACAAGGGCACCGAAACCGAAAAGCGGAATGTCATTTTCGACTCATTTGTGCGAAAAGTAGCAAATGAAATCTTTTGAATAAATGTCCCCTCCTAAAATCCGACGACACGACGACAAAATTGATATGATCCGGGGCATAAACAGTCACTTGCGGCTTTGCGATGGAGATTAAGGGAAAATAATCGAATTCGAAAGAACCTGCCCTCAGATCGCACGGAAGCAGTGTCACCGATTCGGCACGCAGTTGGACGAATCGGAAGCTTGAAATGCCGATTTTATTGCTGGCCCCGGAGCTCCATCTTACCGTGATTATCTGCAGCGGGCAGAGGAAATCTTTATTTTATTAAATATTTCCACCTTTACAGACAGCTTCTTGGAAACTTCTTCTCGGCGGGTTCGTTTATTCACCCGTTGCGTCAATAATCGTCACTTCGGTGGGATTCTGGGATTTTCCTGGCGCTACGCGAATGATGGCGAAAAAGGGAAGAAAAGTCGAAAGGGCTTACTGTCAAACCTGCATCTCCACCTTGAGGTGAGCCAAAGCGCTTTTGGTTCATTTCACTCAATTTTGAATTTTTATTTGACTTTACCCAATATGTTTCCTTTCGATTGCCATTTCGCCTATCGATGGCTGAATGGAGCGAGTTCTGTGCACCGGCAACGGAAAGTATGCAGCACAATCCTTCAGGGCAGATTGATCTCTCTCCGGATGTTACAGTGTGTGCTAGAATGCGGCAATACGGAGTTCTGTAATATAAACGCTGTGACGTTCGATACGACCGTGCCGATAATGACATGGAGGAAATGGAATCTTCTTTGAGTTCGAGCCATCACATCACGAATTGGGTGAATTATTTTAAACTGTTTGAACTACAGTGAAATCCGGTTGATTTTCCGAATTTTACGCAACTTGTCCGGCACTGTACCAACCATCGTTGTCCGCTGTTCGGGCTGGCATATGACGGTGTTGGCAGAGGATGCCACTGAAAAGAAAACTCAATTCCCTTCAGTATATTAGATTTTTCTCTTGTGTAGAAAAACATTATTAAATTTCCAATAATGTACAACCGTGTTGAGTGAATTGATTTCAATCTTGCCGTACACATACCACCGGGACGTGATGTTTAAACCCGAGTGGACAGTTCCAGCACTAAGCTGTACGTTTCTTATCGGTGTACACACTATCGATGATCGTTGAAAGTCTTCTCATTCGTAGTGCATAACCACAGGGAGCAGCAAAATAATCACAAAGAAACGCTGCAATGGATGCGCTTTTTGTTTCGTTATGGAAACATTGACATTTTGCCTTTCTAGGTTCTCGAAGGACAACAGCGTGAAGGACGGGTAAAACTGTGTCTAAAATGTATGTATGGACTCGATTTGTTCACCAACGTTACAAAAACTATTACCACTAAACCAAAATTGAATTAACTTAAATTCAGTAGATTCGAATGAAGTTGTCGAAGCTCTACTCTTAGTGGTGCTGATAATAACGGTCAGCAGCCGATACTGCATTAGCTGGCATCTTTAATCATATCATTTTGAGCGTGACTAGCAGACGGAATTGGAAAGTACTTTAAAAATAGATTTGCATAATTCACGAATGATTTAACATAATATTTAAATAATTTACCACCGCCAGTCACAAACGGTCTCTTGAGGTTCTTGATAACCGCGGCATGCCTTAGCCAGTGATCCAGTGATTACAGTTGCTCGTCAGACTTTTAGTTGTCCGCAAATCAATCCTTTTGACTATCAAATCTTTTTAAACATTTTCAGCAGTTTGTAACCAAACCTTGCACTCAAAGTTGAATGTGGGTTTGAAGATAAAACACATCCAAATTCTTACGACTATCTTCACAAGTTAATTAATCTTTTTATCAAATAACCTCTCGTAATCTTATGCTTATGAATGCTTTTATAAATTCACAGACAATTTGTTTATTTCTCTCATTGATGTAGGAGATTATTTGGTAGGCGTTTCGCTCTGTTCTGCCCATTTAAATTTTACTGATAAAGCCAGTAGACTCCTAGAGGCATAAATCGGTATAAGTTAGTATACTCTTAGAGTCCTAGACCATATTACAGAATTGAACCAATTTAAAATTCTAAGATAAACTAAAAAGTGCGATATTTCATTACTATAGAGGCACGAATATTGCCCAGTCTTATTCTTCTCATTTCGATTTATGCAAAACTCTAAAAATCCTCAGACACATAATTTTTTTCATATTTTCATCTGCATATGGCGCTACAAACTGGAACCGTGGCCCGGTTTGAGGTCAACAGTTTGTCGGCGTTAGGCGCTGGAAGCGCTAGGGCCCATTAGGATTCATTTGTGTTCGAAAATCCACTTGACCAGCTGGCCATAAACCGGCACCGGCAAAACACGATAAGCTTCCGACTTCACTTCTCACCTTGAGCATGAAATGGCACACAGAAATGGCATAAAATAAAATGGTATCAAAACCGGCGCACGGGGCTCTGGAACGCGGGGTGGTAATGGCACTGCCGACGGTCAATAATGTAGTGTGTGTGCCGCGGAGGACCGAGATCGGTTTGAATGCCAGTTTTAATTCACGGCACTTTGCTCATTTCACGGCACAGTCCTGGGTCCTTGAAATTTCACGCTTTATATTGGCATCACTAGTCAGGCGCATTATCGCCCGCCGTGCCCGGGCGATGGAGAGTTGTTTTTCTTGTGCAGTTCATCAGAGAATCGGAACCGCCCTACATCCGCTTCCGACCATTTTCCAGCGTCTCCGGCACACATTTCGATCCGCGTCCCCCAGTACGATGCACAATTCTTCGCAAAAAGTTTCCCCGGCGGAGTGGCACTGGAGCGAGGGGGTCCCGGGGGCGACGAGGCGAGGGAAAATCGAGTGAAAAGGTAGAAAAGTTCAAGTGGATTTACCATTTACAGGCTCTTTATTTCGTTACTTTGTCGTGGCCCTGGCGCCAGGTCCTTGACTGTGCAACGAAGGCGCAGTGAGAGCCGCTGCTCTGAGCCGGCTGATATCCTTGACGCCATTTGATTGTCACCCCACTCTGGCCGCCAGCGAAGGTGACCGTGTCGGTGGCGGTGGCCCGGCAGAGATCAGAGGCATCCTTCGAGGCCCGCGAAGAGTTTGATGGAGTGGCAGGATTTGGTTGGCTGGAATGTTTTGGAACTTCGCATTACATACCCGCGGACAGAGAGAGCGAGAGAGAGAGAGAGAGGGAGCGAAGGGGGGAGAGTAAAAGGTGGGAAACGGAATTTAAAAGCAATAGAAAATCGCACAAGAGCCTGAAGTCACCTGAAGCAGACCGGTGCTGCTGGAAAGCTGCTGGGAGACAATTGAAAATTTTGTCTGTTAATTTTCCATTCATCGAACGCTTTTCCCAACACCCGGTGGCCCGGTGTCGCGGGGCAGCCCGGTTCCGTTCCGGCTGCAATTCATTGGAATGAAAATCTGATTCTCGTTTCAAGTGCCTTGCTTCAAGGCAGGGCGCAAGCTCGCCAATCGCAACTGTTTGATGCTATAAAGGGACTCTATTGTTCGGTGATTTGGAAAAAAGCGGACCGATTATTTGCCCTTCGGCCCGTCGCGTCGTGCAATTCCATCGTTATGGGCGCAATTTGGCCCGACACCCTTTATGGTGGGGCGCATTAAAGGGTACGGGTTAGGGTTGATGTTAGCTAAGTGAAGGGCAGAAGTTTTTTTATTTTATCGTCTACAGTTGTGCTGTGAATGTTAAAATATTTAATAACTTATCGTTTATCTATTTAGCATCTATCAAACAGTTATTTTGCCAATAAGTGATTAGCAAATAGTTAGTAAACTACCAATCAATCGGTGTGAATTATATAACATTGATTTTATAAACTATTTTTAAAGATTCACCTAGATTGACGCATTCGAGGTCAAACGGCTGGCGAGTTGGACGCCGGTGTCCTTGAGCTACATTTGCCAGGCTTGCGCTCGCCACAAACACAAAAAAACCAACAGACCACAGAAGACTTGTCGGCCAGATTCACATCGATCAGTTTGACCAGAGTCCTAAGAAAACATATCCTTTTACTGCAAAGAAAAAGACGGCACCTTGTGGGCCCGGTACGCTGTACATGTATGCTCATACGGGTCTCCGGTTTCGTCGGAGGGACTCCTGGCCGGCAGACCGTCTGCACAATGAAAACAAAGCATTATGTTTGCAAATAAGAGCATTGTCGCCCACGCTTAAGCTCTCCGGCCACCTCGCCTTGGATTAGCTCGATTGGTGGTGGTGGGCACTTTGTTTTGAATACTCATTTTCTGCTGATCCGACTGAGGCTTTTCTCACTCGGTTGCTGGCCGTAGCTCGACGCACCGTTTCGCAGCACGTTCCAAGGAGCTTCCAAAGGAGCTTCCAGCTCGATAGATCGATGACTAAAGAGTGGAGCAAATTTTACTGGCTTGTGGCGCAAGCAGTTCAATCTCACAACCCACCGAAAGGGCTCCATGAAACGACACTCGTTGGTCCATTTCTCCCGCCCCAATGCCGGACTTCTCCCTCTTCCCTTCGTCGTTGACCGCAACGTAATGTTTATATTGTTATGTTAAAGGATTTGCTTAATCCGTCCCGAGAAACCGCTCTAGATTATGATCTATTTTTCTTATGCTTTGTGCCAAGGGCAAGGACTCGATCGAGCAGCGTACCCCTGCCTGCCTGTTGTTTGCCTCCGGTGGCGGGTGCATGTGCTTGGGTTCACCGAAAGATGGCAACAACAGAAAAGCGTCTTCCACATGATTTTGGCACCGTTCTCGTAATAGATACGCATCGAATGTAGGGTTTTTTGTGTGATTTGCGGACTGGCCATATGCACGCTAAGTCGCCGTGGATTTGCAGGTCGGCGTTGGCCGAGGATCACACATGACCGCTTGCCTTGCCGTGACCATTCTCCGCTCAATTTACTTTACAACGCTCTCTACACGCCGTTGTAGTACTTGAAACCTTTTGTAATGTGATGCCGATCACGGCGTGAGGCGTGATGTACAAGAAACCGAAAGCAACCACTTCAGCCTGTGCGTCTTTTATGCGAACCAGCAAAGAAACGTTTCGGTTCCTAGGAAATTCTTACAGAATGCCGCCTGAATTGAATCGGCCCTGTTGTGGACATTCACAGACAACACGCGGGCGATGTTGCGATAAACTTGACCAGTGGCCACATATGGCCACACCTCAAACAATGATCAGCTCAGTGCATTTGAGCCGCAGTCTGGTGGCCGCAGATGCATCTCGTCGGTGCATCCTCGCGTCCCGAAGCCATTGTGCATTGTCGCACCTTTCGCAGATTAGCTCTCTTTCGATGGGCAGCAGAGTGGACAGCTACCGGAGTTATTGATTGTTTGCCGTGGCCGCTGCCTTAACACAATTAGGACACTGCGCACTGGTGTGTTTACTCGGAATCCGGGGGGTGACAAATTGGCTTTAATCCCGCGTGGCAGAGTGCACGAAGAGCTGGCACAGGAAGAAAGCAGTTCGTGGCGTGGCATCCCTTTTGCTGTGGGAAAACGGTCGGGGGACACTACGAATCTTCTGCCAACCCCTTTTTGTAGGCCAGGAATCCCAGGCCAGGCGAACGAAGTGGCCAATCGTTGTTGCTGAGCGAACCAAAGGGGATGGTTTATTGGCACCGAATCAACGGCCAATTTAACGGTCAATACCGTTATGAGAAAATGATGATTATTCTGTGTGAATTCGGCATACTTTATTTGCGCTTCATTATGCTTCGTAATTAATGCAGCTTAAGTTAAGCCAGCAAATTTTAATCGAATAGCTCACAGGTATTAGGTATTAGGTATTAGCTCACAGGTTGTGTTAAAAACCAAGTGGTGGATTAAGGAGACTTTTGAAAGTCGCCCAACAGATAATAACCGAGGAATCATTTATAAAGTCGCTTCTTATTGATGTATTGAAGGACAATGAAGGATAGTTTACAGGTTTACAATTCTCGATAGCAGTCGACACATCTTTCTCGCGGTTTTCACTAACAGTGAGAACAACTTCCAACACCGGTCATCATTATCCTATTCCATGCCTGAGACTGACCGAGATATTCTGGCTATTGAGAAGACAAATTCCTATCTTTGCAAATATGTTGGGTCCCCTGCAGTAAGAATCAGAATTCAATGGAAGCCCATCATGCATGTGTTCGGAATTTATTGGTCTAACGTGATTTCATGTCACGCGTATTCGGAGTTCAACCCAACGATTGATCGAAACTTCTCGAATCCCGGGCCACTTTAAATGCTATGCCATTCAACATATCATCATCATTTCTGTGTATGAGAAGCGATGTCCTCAGCATTTTTTTTCGAGCAACATTAGCATATTTACAAATAGTTTTACGGACCCGCGTATGAACGAGGCTATGCAACAACAGTGATCAATGGCGTCACACAGGTTTTTTTCTCTGCTGGATATTGTTTGTGCAAATTACAGCACACGGCACCGCAGCATGGAGCAGGCTGGAAATGTGAACCATATCTCGTGCGCGGAGCTTTAATTAAATCCTCGTAATTGAATTTTGGAGTGCTCTTCCTCGGAACCGTAATACACGCTTTATTGAAGTGAGCTACTGACTTACGGGGCGCTCGGCGCGTTCCCAACTTTCACGTTCCTCCGTTCGCCACCGCGCAGCCCACCGAAGCCCAAGAATTGAAATAAAAAAGTAATTATATAGAAGAATGTGCATAGAGGATGGAAATGTTATTAGCCGGGATCTCTGCAGTGCGAGGATATGACTTTTAATATCACCCAGCACATGCTCACATGCATCTCGCTGCCGCGAGCCTTGAGCCGTGCATGATGGCCCGGTGCGCGCCGGCGACCGGATAATCTCGACTGTGGGATATGTTTTCTGAAGCACATTTTAAGCATTTATTATGAAACTGGTTGCTATCGCGGCGCAATCCAATGCAGCCATTTGGCAGTTATTTATTACGTTTGGCGTAGTTGTGCGCCGTTTTGTGCTGCGTGGCTGGGCTACGAATTCGCCTAGCGGGTGCTGGTTGGGTGAAAGTGACGTGAAATGAACAAAATCTAACTTGTTTCGGAGCATTAGGTTGAGACTGATTTTATGGGCCGAAAATGTTATAATCCGACCCATTTCAATCAAACGATCTATATACTAACGGCCTAGGCGCTTCGTTTTTAAATATCCTTTTTGGCACATCGAAGCTCGCCGCACTCACAGTTTTATAATAAAAACAGGGATGTCCGTTGAAAATGGTTTGCGATAGGCATTTTTTTGGACAGTTAGTCACCGGCTACAGTTGACGGTGGATTTTATTATGTTTTCGCTACCCTTTCGAAAAACAATATAAAATCATCAAATCTTGTTAAATAACAATGCAATGCCCCGTTCGTAGTGCAGAGAGTGCACCCTGCTGCACATCCGTCCTTTCGATCATCGAACTGAACGCCGGGTCCAAGTCGAGCCTCCGCACAGTGAACGGTGACGGCTCTTTCGAGATTAGCTTCCGAAATCGCAAGGATAATATTGACTGTCCAAACAGCGCTCCCCCAGCGGCGGATGCGTGTGACCGAAAAGCCACAAATAACTTTACAAAAATCAATTTAATACGAAACTGATTTATTTTATTTTCACCCACAACCTAGGGCAATCCGGCAGTCACCCGCCGCCCGGCACGGCCACGCCGACTCCACTTCGTAGCGCTTGACATATCCGCTGCAAGCGATCTTCGCAAATTGCACTTTCCCTCGACGGATCGGGGCGACAACTAACAAAAAAAAGAGGGGAAAAATGTCAATAGACATTCGCTACGTTGTTGATTTTTGTTTGTTTACCCAACCGACGGACCGGCACGAGACATACGCTCCGGTGCGCGGCCTGCAACACCAACGCACACACGAGCACACGCGCTCCGATTAACGCACTGTTGGAAAGGACATTCCGGTTCCGTGCCCGTGCTCCGGGGCACGGCAAGAGAGTTCTGCCGCCTTCTTACGGGGGCTGCTGGGAAAATCGGACCACCAAAGGAAAGTTTATTGAATTTAATTTACTCACGACTGCCCGGCCGGCCGAACGGTGTGCAGCGGTCATCGTGGCCCCGATCGCCCCCGGCATGCCATTCGTAATTGGGTCTCGTCGTAAGAAAAATAGAGCAATACTCCGGCGGCAAGCGCGTGCCACGCACGCCACCACAGTTCCGACTGAATTGAGATTGTCCTTTTGCCGGGGAACGGTAGAAATCTAAATGGTAAACAAATCACCGAAACCGAAAACCAGCTCCAGTTCCAGATTGAGTTATGTCGTCCTTCAGGACGCGCGCTCGATCCTTCCGAAAGGGGTTCGTGCCGAACGCGTCCCGGAATCGGGTTTCGTTCCGTTCCAACTGCAGCCGGTGCCGTGGTCGGCCGTGGAACACACATAAATGATATTAACAGCGTAGAATAAATAAAACTTTATCGATATCCTAGCCCGGGGGCATAATAACCGTTTTGCTATTGGCTGGGAAAAGTTGGCCTGACACAAGAGCTGACGATCGCTTATGAAGCGAGCGAGCAGCCGAAATTAGGTGGCCAAGTGCTTCTGCAGCTGCTGACGATGCGGCCCGTTTTTTATCGATAACATTCAAAAAAAGCCAAATCGATAAAAGTCAAATAAGTCTTGTAATCGTATTTTAGTTACTCACTTCGGTTTATCATACGCGCCTCAACGTTTGATAAGTTCTATAGTTTAATGAAACATATTTCCAGAAGTGGTTCCAAAACTATTCGAATAATACTATAAAGTAGATGATTCAAAAATGAGTTGTGCATCTTCACTTGGTTAGCCCGACTGGAGAGGTCAACTGCTTGCGTTCCATCGTTTGATCAGTAAACTGAAAGAGACGCGAAAAGGACTTTCCAGGGAATCGCTCAGCCAATTTCAGGGCGATGAACGCTCCGAGTCATTCCACCACTGACCACAAACCGGAGTCCAACGATAGTTGCGCTTTTCCGAACGACGTTCGTAATAAAGTTTATTAGAAAATTATTTTCTGTATATGTTTGCCATTAGGTTGGCTGTTGGTAGTTTCCATTTGCTCTCCGCTTTCATAGGAATTTGGTCGCCGACCCAATGACGGTCGGTGGCCGCTACTTTGCCGATGAGAGAGGTCCGCTAGAGACGTTGGTCAGAAAACTTTTCCTTTATCCCCCGGGCTTGGGCTGGGTTGGCTTGGAACGGGGATGGACGGCAATAAAGGACCAAACAAGACTGGGAATTTTCTCTCTGCGGTATACGATTGGAAGTTTATCGTTCCGGAAGGCCGCCGCTGGAGGGACGAAATGCCGGTCTATAGCTGCGATCTTGTGGTGGGGATCCTTGGATACCTCTCGGGAATTATTGGTTTCGGTGTGTTCAAATTTGATTTTATTTACACTTGTTTCTCGTCTGTGTCGAAGAATTTCGCAAGCATTTTTTTTCAAATGTGTCGTCACATCGTGTATAGACTGAAGCTACATCGCTTAGTGATTGTGAGGAGCTAAATATATGGTCGTAATAAAATAGTTAAATAAAATAGTGAGTAATGAAACGATATAAGGATAACGCACACTGTTTGCAACACATTTAGTGAACAAAAGATGATTACTTAACATTGTTTTTTATTGTATCATTCATATGTTAATTTTTGGATTCGCGCATCTAATAGTTTGTGAAATAAACTTAATCGCTGTGTGGCTTATTCCCTTTTTTTTTAGTAAGAACGGTTAATTTCTTCAACTTATTGAAGAAGGTAAACCTATTTAAAATTTTCTGAACACGACATTTACATCGCACCTTCGTTCAAAGAAGTTCGTGAAAAAAGCGAATCCTTATCCTTTACAAACTCTAACATTTGTACAATGATTAGAGCCTGCGCCAGCCTGGCAACAAATTTGTCGCGGTCTGTGTATTTATTTAATTGTCTTGTTTTTATAATTATTTTTAGATTCTATGAAAACCGACGATTTTATGAGCTGCTTCGTGGGTTAATCATTTGTTAAAGTGAATAGACAAATGTACATCCGAAGTTCTTCTATTGATCCACAAGAAAATTCTTTCTTCTTCTTTACAGAAATAATAATTTACTCATGAAAGGAAATCTTTTGAAATCGTTCAAGGTGTAGAACTACATGCAAGCGTTTCTAAAAATTAAATTGAAACTAAGCGAAAAAAACCCAAATATAGGCAAAATCCCACCAACTGCCCATCATAATTGCAAGCTGTTCGCGTATGCTGTTAGTCGATAAATTCCGGTTAAAAATGTCAAATTTTTTTCATTATTTCCAACATAAGACCCGCGGGCGTGGGCCAAATCATAGCGCACGGCTATAAGATCGCATCGTTTATAATACTTTCCATTTGGACATTTATTTTGATTCGATTGTAGACATTACGCTGAATTGGGGTTTAAGAGATTATTCTTTATTGCATTGTGCCCCGGCCTCACTGTTGCTCGGCGGGCCATTCCCGGGCTCCGGGTGGCCATCGGAGGCAATCCTGGTGTCTCTCAATCGCTCAACGCACACCGTTTCCGATTTATCCGGCATTTGCCAACATAAGTGGACCGATTATTGCTCATCTCCTGCTTTTCGGCCCCCGGATGAGTGCGATGAATGGAAAAACCGGCAGCCGGAGCGAGGCTGAAAGCGACAGAGAGACAAAAATCCCGAGACATTACCATCGATTGACGGCACTCTTCCGGTCGCGTAATCGTCCTCGAAGACCTCCGGAGTGGGGTGGCGGGGCCGTCCTGATGTGTCCTTACTGCAATTCGACCAAACTGTACTCGATGCAGTGTGCAAAACGGGGAAAAAGAAATGTTTCATGCCGATACGAGGCCAGTTTGCGAGAGGTCCTTTGGCACCGATGAGGTACTGCCAAACGGGGTCGTTTAGTCGGTTTTTGCACTGCTTTCCTCACACATATTGTCTCCCTCTGTCTCTTTATACCCGCTTTTACCGATTATTCTTTAGCAGCTTAGCCATGGAAGCGAAAAAGCAATAGACGCCACACGCCCACTCTGGTGGATCGATTTTAACAATGGCCAACAGCGAAGAGAAGGCTTACGCCGAGAGGTGAAAAACAACAAGCTCCGCAGCGGCCGTGGCAAAGGAAATTGAAGATTTGTTAGCGATTTTCGCGATGATTGTGATTGAAAAGTTGATTGCCTTTTAAGATTGTTCGCGGCAACAGAGGTTTTACGGGGGGCACTCAGGCGCTGCATGCATTAGTGGTGGTGCCAGTCTGTGCCACAGAAGGGCAGAAACATGGCCGATGTTGAGTAGGTGATAATGAAAGTCTACTAAATCGAGACAGAAGTTGGTGAAACGAGTTTTGATTAAAATTGTTTTCGTTGCACAAACGAACTGAGGAGATACGGATGCTAAGAAGCGATTCAGAAAGGACGACATCGACTACAAAAAGTGCATACTTTTTATAGTAAAACTCATCTACCAACAACGAAGACGAAGTTGAACGTTGAATTAATTGTTTTGACCGTTTTGACAAATCAGGGCCAACTCAAGAAATCCTTCCGAAATGACCCGTTCGAAGGCTGATAAAAACGAATGTAGCGCGACTGAAACGCCAGAGAAAGTGCCCTATGTTAACTGCGGAGTCGGAGCCGTGCCACAAAGTCATCTATTAAATTAACACCAGCTGATCAGCCGATTTCCTGTTGGGTGTGGTGGAACCGCAATTACCCCAAGCTGGCTGCGAAGGCGAAGCTTCTCCGACGCGGCCATCCAATCAAAAGGCAGCAGCGGAGTGCGCATGTCGCCCAACAAATTCCTGGCTCACCCACCCACCCCCTCGCTGGGGGGAGTGTTGAGGAAAAGTTAAAGTTAATCACTTTTCTCTCTAGGGCAAAGGGGCGCGACACCCTCGGCAGGATGGCTAGCTGTTTGGCTGCTCTAACCGCAAGTCGACGCTGCTTTGGCAAAACAATGCAAATTAATCCGATTGCAGGCTCGCTGTCGGAGCAGATCATTATTAGTCTTATCATTAGTCCGCTGGGACCGTGGCCAGCTTGCCGTTCGCCGTTCAATGGACAATGCCGATGCCGAGATGACGTTAAGCAGGAAGTGGGCGCTCGCTTAGCTGCGATCGCCCTGCTCTAGGTGTGCGCGGTCGGGTAGATCGTAAATCGTTTTCATGCCAATGAAAACAAAGGATTACGGAAGGGAAACCATCCGAGTCGGGCAAGGGACCTCCGCAGTGGCCAGCGATCGCCGACGACACCATTCCCGAGCAGCGTTCGAAACTCCGAATACTTTGTGAATGAACGACGCCGCAGAATCCTTCCACGACGGCGGGTAAGAAGTATCCGTCGCGGCCACCTCGAGGATCGGTGCTAAGAATAACAGAACCAGCGAGGATAAGAAGGGTCATAAAAGTTTGGAGCCTCCTTATTAGAGTCTAAAGTACGGGCCATGCCCATTGTCTGCTGCTGCTGCTGCCGGTGGACCAGCAACTTTATTTGGATTACGCTGCCGCTGGCCTCTGGTCTAGATAGTTGCAATCTCGCCTGTTTTGATATGTTCAACCCTCTACTTTCACCTACACGCCAGTTTTTGGCAGGACTCTGGCTGGGCCCGCTTATGCGAGTGTCTGTACCCAGCATTTCCGCTCATTACGGCTGACCGCGGCTGGGTACCGATCGAGTAATTATTATCCTTTTGAATGGGAAGGTAGACTCTCGCCAGTATGACCTGTCCGGGTGTCCGGGTCCAGAATTGAGTGGGGTTTTCTAAGGATTTCAGTTTTGATCCAGGGGTACGGGAATCTATATTAATTTTTTAATGAATGAAGTTTTAGTGCAGTTCGGGTACACACAGGGTAATGTTTGGCTCACACGGTAATATGGTTTCGGAACGTGGCCATGATCGAACAACACGGCTCGTGTTTTTGCTCTTGTTCTGAGTAAAAATTTAACCGAAGGCCAAATAACTATGACTCTAATTTTTGTCAAATAATTATCAACCCTTAATTGACCGTTTCAACAAACGTACTTTGGCCGATCCGAAGATTGGGTTACATTACGGCTTTTGTAATTATCGTTCATTTCGAAATTTCTGCTACATGCATGAATGAAACGCTTATTTGTAAGTAGTTACAATCGGTTTGTTTAATAAAAGTATGCGTAATTTATCATGAAAAGTGCCAAACTAGTTGAGCCATAAAAAATTATGAAACGTATAATGAGAATGGATGATTTGAGAGGTTTCAGCGACGAGCATGAAGTGACTATAACGAAAGAAGTGAAGTGAAGCATGTTTCTCACATTATTCGTTTGTGAGAAACAATAATAATAATAAATATAACAAATCTACAAAGCAGATTAAAACTCGTATTACTTGTTGATGTTGCCACCGTTGGCAAATATTGGGTTTTCTTAGTTGATGGACCTCTGACCAATTGATACGAGATGTTAGTGTCTTTCCGTTTGGTGGACGGAATGAGCATCACACGCGTCCTAATTTGTAGGAAATAATGTTAACAGAAATTGACATTTGCTGCCGTTCGAACAGATTTGAGCAGCACAATTAAGGACATAAATGGGAAATGGGAGAACAAACAGCCATCATGCGACACGATGGCCAAAAGGTCGCCACGAATGTGCGAGAAACGCTGCGAATGGAACCGATCACGAGCTCCTGGCACGTCCTGGCTCGTCCTGGCACGTCAAGGATGTTTATTTATTTGTTGTTGCTCATTTGCAACAATTTGAAACCGATGCAAATCAATTCAGCGCTAGTTTTCGGGCCCGATCTAACACACTTGTTGTGTCCACCCAGCGCACACATGCACACACGCCTTGGGTGGACGGGGGGTGGTTGGTGGTGTTGGTGTGCCGCACATTCCTTCCAATCAAACGCTTCAACTGGTTCTCTCTGTCTGTTCATTCTATTCGTCGGTGTGGAAGTAGTGGTGTCACCAGTCACGGCAGCCAATCGCCATCTCGCTCGCTCGCATCGAAGCCCCTCGGGTCTTGTGTCTCGCTCTGGCGTGGAAGGTAAGCTGCTAAACGAAAGAATGAGACGCTCGTTCGAAGATGGCCGTCAACGGTGGGCCAGAGCAGGATCACAGTAGGCTCGCAGGAATGAAGTTGGAAACTACATCTCGTTTTTCCGTTTGATTTTCCTCTGCGTGCGCATAGGACTTTTCTCCGTCTCGCTGTACGCGTGTATGTGTGCTGGTTACTGGCACAGGAAGGAACAGGGTATGTTTTCAATGTTTTTAATATTTATTTGACGACCCACGGTCCTGCGAGGTTCAGTCTTTGGGAGTCGTTCGAAATACGCAGGCAAGCGAGTGTGTTCCCTGTGACCCGTTTCGATGCGGCGATAAGTTTCCTCACAGCGTTCGGTATATTGAAACCGTTTAGGGGCAAAGGTTTTTGGTGTTGATTTCGGGTGCGCGAACCGAAGGACGAACTCGTGATCGTACGGTGCTTCCCGGTGCAGTGAAAATTGGTGATTGACGAACCGAATTGATAGCTGGCTAGGCCCGTTAAGGTAGTGTAAAGTGTTTAGTGCAACGGCAACCCGACACTTCCCACTGGACCCAATGTTGAAGATGATGTCAGGAGCCGTGCATGCCGAACGCGTTATTCGCCCACCGCCTCAGAACAGCACGATATCGAAACCGAGGGCTGTCTACAGCATAGATCAGATCCTGGGCAATCATCATCACACGCGAAGGAGTACTAGCACCGCGACCACTACCAATAACAACAACAACAACAATAGCATCAGCGTTAACAATAACAACAACGCAGGTACGTTTGGTGGGTCCAGCGTTGTGTGGTCCTGCGGGCACGGATGGTCGCAGCGGGGTCGCGCGGAGTGCTGGGAACTGGACCAGGTGTCCCATAGTAATTGAGTATCGATAATCTAATAAATCAATTAATGCCAGCCGAAGAATCGCGCCCGGGCGAATATTAATAGAGCCGCGCGCGCTCGTCCCCTTTAGAAGGGGCCCCCTAACCCCTAGACAGAGGGGCGCAATTCACGACGATTTTGGGCGGAAATGCCGCGAGGGTCGCTCCGCCGAGCGAAGGTAAATGAGACATTTACATGCAGGGTTTCCGCTCGGGCCGCTTTGTGGGTGGTTGATTCGATGCCGTACACACACCTGTGTGTGCACCTTCAGGCCCATTAAGGACGAGCCACTGCACCCCTTGCCGGGGACCCCGGGTGGGTTTCGATGATAAATAGCCAGCAACTACGGCGGCCCAAACACAGATGTTTTTCTGTTGGGCCCTTTCCGAGACCGTGTGTGCTGTACCTTCAAATGAGCGGAGGACCACGCTGGAAACAGTGGCCGAATCAATCCTTGTCAACAAATTAGGATGGCCAATCAAAAAAAGGTGGTGGTGGAAGCCTATTACTGGTTCGAATGCGTTCGGCGCTAGTCGATTGAATCAAATGGGTGCGTAATCATTTAAGGACAACAGGAAGTCCGGAAACGCGTTGGTATACGGTACGCGGTAAACGTCACTCGTTATCGTCCTTTGGGGACCACGGGATCGAAGATTGGTTGTTGGGATTTTCTAGAATGCCAGATCCGGCGTCAGCGGTGGTGCTTCCTGTTTACACTTGTGGCCATTTCCCGAGCTCTCCAGTCTCGTGTTACGTGCCTTCCGAGCCCAACTTTATGAACGCTTCCTGTCGTGTGTGACGCCGGTGTTGGGTGCTCTAAAGTTTTACATTCCTAATTAGCACCCCAAAAAAAAAACCGGGCAACATTACCCGCGCCTCCGAGAGTTCATTCAGCCGTCCAGAACAAGAGGGCAATAAAACGGCAATTGAGCACCAATCCTGGTACCTGAAGAACACCTTCAGTCCAGGCGGCACGCATAATCCTTTGCTTCGGTTTTGTCCACCAAGAAAGGATCACTTTCGGGATCCAAGCCACAGACGTAGATCTCGCGTGTAGAATTCAGGAGCACACCGAAAGGGACGCTTTCCGGCCGAGTACCTGCCAAGTGTTCCCGGGACAGATCCTACCAATCCGCTGTCTAGCTTTTTTGGGTGTGAGCCGCAGGTCAATGGGTTAGAGTGTGGGATTAATTACGATATTGTGGTATCTCCGGAGCGCTCCGCACTGGACTTGTAATCTCGTCGCTAGCTACCCAAACAAATCATAAAGTTTCAAGCTTTGCGAATGCTCATTTCCATGTTTCTCATGGCGCGTGAATGCTCCTGTTCCTCGTCCCGATGCTCTGACGTCACGGCGAGGTGTTGTGTGCCGGGGTTCCGAATCCTAAGCCGATTGGGGTGCTTTCCGTGCCACGTAATTGGGGTCGCCATGGTCGCCGGTAAAAATGTTGCCTTTTTAATTGATTCCCGGTTTAAGGATTTTTATTTTCGATTGACGCACACGGCACCGACAAGTGCCAGTGGCCCCCCCCCCCCCCCGGGGGGGCGGGCGAATGAATCCAGAAATAGCTGCTTGGGGGAAAAAAAACATTATTCGCCACTCCGCTGAATGGAGAGCCCGTTTCGTTTGATCTCTCGGTAAAATTCAATTTCAGGACACATCGCACAGGACGAACACAGGGTAGTGTCCGTAGCTAACCACAATCGAACCGCGCGCCGAAAGGACAAGGTGTGTCCCGAGATGATTTCACTGTTCTGACAAAGACCCCGTTCTGAAGTCCTGACTCCCGCGGGCAGTTTGACGTGAACGAAAGATGTGGACTTTAAACGCGGATGCGTTGGTGTCAAACCGACCGCCGCGTGGTTGGCGGCCATTTTCTCAGCCTCAGGATGAGGCGTGTGTGGATTTTAATATACTCACAATTAAGGCCACACAACACAGCGGGTGACAATGCGGCTCCGTTCGCCCGGAACCGGCCAGCAAATTATGTCCCTGTCGACGACGGCCGATGATGATGACGATGATGATGATGATGATGAAGCTGTCGAAGGGCTGTCGTGTGGTACCTTTTTTATGGTGTGCTTTTGCCGCGGGGGTTGTGACACAGCTCACCGCGAGCTCAAGAGTACGGTGTATCAGCCATCGACAATGTTTGCACGAGTTGTTAAGCGGTTTATTGTTAATAAAAACTGGCCCCTCCGCATGTGCGCATTATTTGTGCATTATTTGCCGTACTTGTGCGCCCTCGCGTCCTGCCTCGTCCTTTTTGGGGGCTTCGAGTGGGATTGGGATGTTTACTGTGCCGAAGGGAGACGTCCCTTGGTGGCTTGGCGGTACAATGCAATCGAACGCAAATGATGGCGCTGGCTTTTGTAGGTGGCGATGGCTGTGAAGTATCCGTGTGCTACATTCGGGACGGTTCCGTATCTCGGTGAATGCTGCCCCAAGGACTGCTGAGTGTTTGAGGCCCCGACATCAAAGCTGAATTTTCACACAAATTGACTTAATTATGATGCGCGTTAGACGTTTCTTTCATTGAGCTGGAGTGGCAGTTTCATCTATTGAGTGCTCGATTCCTGTCACCTAATATGGGTGAAAATTGGAATCAAATCTGTGTGCCGGGAACTGAACAATCGATTTTTAAAATGTCGAATGCAAAGTGTTGGTGTCTTTCCACGCCATATCCAGAAGGCAACGCAGCAAACCCATATGTCACCGTTGCTTAGCAACCGCAAAGTCGACAGGAAAATAGCGTCACAACTCGCACAGGAATTCAAATTCGACGCACCAGACGCGACCAGAGCGAACTTCGCCAAAAAGTGAAGAAAATAATAAATCGCCTGAACCGCCCCGCGCCAGAGTGTGTCTGCTTGATTGGTCAATTGGCCCCAAAAAAAGGAAATTAAAACGACAAAGAACGCCGGAAACCGTCCGACAGCTAGGTCCGTCCGTTTTCCAACATCCGAGGGGAGCGTGGCAAGCTCCAAATGGCCATCCCGAGCATTCCGAGCAAACCCAATTCTGCTGGCCGTGCTGCTCTTGGGGCAGCGGGCAAAATAGCATCAAAAGGATTAAGGGATGAAAGGACGACATTGGAACGGCTTTTCCGACGAACGTCCGCATCGTGTGCGCTAGCGAAAGATGATGATTATTTAATTGGTGCATTCATCATCGGACACACTGGCGCTCGTGTATCAGATTTTTCCCGAATTTTCCGATTGCGAAAAGTCCCGGTCCCGTACCTAGCCGAGTGGTCTGAACAAAACGAATCCCACTTTTTTGGGGATTATATTTTATTATTCTTGCCTGTCGCCGTCGTTCGCCCCGCGAATCGGAACCAAATGGAGGGTGGTGGTTCGATTGGGCCACTAAATGGGGCATATTTCGGACAGACAGATCGGCGGAATCGCGAATGTGGCGCAATAATTCGCCGTTATTTCTAAACGTTTCTCTCTCCATTTTCACAGACCAGGATAACCCGCTGAAACGCGAAGGCTCCCCGGTGGACGTGCTCGAGCATGGTGTGGACGACGATGAGCTACCGATCATCGGTGATATCGATCCGCTGGACAACGATCCGAACGATCTGGGACGGCCGAGAAAAATTCGCAGGTACGCATCCTTCGCGGGAAAACTAGTTCTTCGTCGAGAAGGGCGGAAAATAAATCATGTTTTTTTTTCATTTTGATTGGGTTTTTGGCAGATCTCGGACCACCTTCACCACCTACCAGTTGCACCAGCTCGAGCGGGCCTTCGAGAAAACGCAATATCCGGACGTGTTCACCCGCGAGGAGTTGGCCATGCGGTTGGACCTGAGCGAGGCGAGAGTGCAGGTAGGTCCGCGGCGGGGAGTCCCTCCATTCCGTAACGGTTGCGGTCCCTTGCCTTGCCGGCCACAACCGGATTCGAATTCGGGCTCGGGCGTTATGTGGGTTCAGGGAGTGGATTTGGGAGTGACTCTGGGCCCCTGTTGGGAATTCCCAACCTAACGCTCGCAGCCTGCCATCAGTCGCGGGAGGTCAGTTTCAATCGGCCACACGAAACCGACCGTCGGATGAGTGTGTGCGTGCATTTGGCCATTGGCGAAAAGTGCGTGTCCCATTATCGGCCACTAATTGATTGCAAGACAATTGACAACGCTCGTTGTGTAAGGTCCCGTGGTGGGCCACGTCTCAGCGAAAGAGAGAGAGCGAGAGAGAGAGCATTGCTATTTGCTATTTTCATTGGCAAATAAGTCTGGACCCTAGCGTGGCTCACCCTAAATGAGCTTCATCCCGAACCCGAACTGTGGCCGCTCTTTAAAAGGGGGCTGAATGAAGGCTAAGGTTGTGACGATTATGTGACTGGCGAAGCAATGACTTAATGTTCCAATTAGAAATCGTAAATGAGTACACGACCCAAGCCCAATACGTTTTAATTAGGTTTGCCAGCGTTTGCAAGTTTTCATTAATTTTATGCCAATACTTTGCGTATCATTAGCGTTGTTGATGACCAAACAAACTGGTCAATTGACGATGATGGCCACCGGATCCTTGCCGTTGGCTTGATGATGAACAGATCCACTCTGCGAAATCGGAACGCGCACAGTCCCCTAAGCCGGTTGTAATACGATAATTGCCCATGTAACCTCAATTACAGACAGCACGATCGGTCGATGTCCTTCCGAACCGGTGTCCTGAGCTAGCACGAACCAGTTGGCAAACAAATCGGGTGCTCATTTTTGCTGCAATTTGGTGCGGTGAATTCGACAACTCGAAACAGCGTTTTGTGTCCGTTTCGATTTTTTTCCACCACCGAGGGTCCAGCAGCAAGGACCAAGCCAGGCGCCGGGCCTAGCGTGACGCGCAGCGAGGGGATTGCGCACAAATCCGCTACTGTCGTTCGGGGCATGCGGGTCCTGAGAACGCGTGCACCGAAAGGACACCGGGACGGCGGTGTTCCCAGTGTCGCTTTCCGGTTCCCCTCGGCGCAGAATAATCCGGCTGCCGTGGCACAATAATCATCATCGTGTAGAGTGCGTCGTTTCTGGATGGTTTTGTTGTGTAATTGAAACCGACGAGGGCACAGCTTGTCAACCCTCCTGGCACGGCCATAGCCCCGACGTCGATAGGGATTTCGCGAGGGGCCCGAGATCATCGCGCGTAATGAGGAAGCCGGGGCCGCGCACCATTGTCACGATGGCATTAATCGCTTTTAATAAACTTATAATAAACATTTTTCACAATCACACATCCTCGCGCACCGTGTGCGTTTGTGTGCGTGTTTGACGTTTGTCGAACGTCCCTTCTGGCCCTCAGTTCCTCGGTGAGGGGAGAGCCGGGCGGGCCGGGCGACGGGGTGCGTGCTGGGCGATTGGTTTCGCGCCGTACGCTGACTGCGATTAGCATAAATTTTGTTCACTAATTAGTCGGAAAACTCTTTTTTTGGCCCCGGGGCCAGGTGTCTCTTTCACCCTTTCCCGGCGATCTGGGGTGTAGCGGTAGCGGAACAAAGTTGTCATTGTTGTCGCTACTCGACCGCACACAAATTCCATTATGTATGCCTTCTTGAAGATGGATTGTGTGTGCTGGAAACATATGAGCTGGGAGCCGACGGTGCGAGCATTTAATTCCGGCTTCCATTCTGTTGGGTTAAGCAGCAAAAAGAAGTTGATAGAAATACGGAACATGATATTATTTCATTGCCGTAAGATGCGGAGTGTCATTTTGGTGGGTCATTTAAAGGGGAAGCATTTGTTTCTTTAAAACATGTAAATAATTTGAAAAATATTTTATTTTGATCCAATAAGGTTTGTTGTAATCTCTTTTTCAAAATGACCTCATGGCCCGATGAGTTACCAAATGTACCCTTTTTCGTACGTTTGCCATCACTGAGGCCAATGTTTCGCCTGCAATTTTTTGGCAAATACTGTTCTTAAGAAAAGCTCGAGTCTTTGGTTTGTTAGCTTATGTCTTTGATTTCAAATAACTCCACCATTAAAAGGATCTGTTGTTCTCGGTGTGGCGATCTGTGGCGCCCTTCTGTTGAAACCAGTAATCATCTCTGCCATTTTCACGATCATTTTCACAAACATGAAATTTGTTTTGTCGTAAAGAGGCTGCTGCTGTTCTTCATTGAGAGTTTTCGGTCTCTCGACAATTTTGTTTATTCATGCCTCCATTTAATGAAAAGCGAGCTTCGTTCGACATGAGGACAATTGAACTCTTCCAAAATAACTCTTCCAGAGCGTTACGACTTTAGTCAATCTCACAACTAGGGTCAAAAATATAGGATTGCCGTGTGATCCACCTGGAAATGGTAGTTGACGACTTTGCCACACAAAATAGTATCACGAGTAGTGAGAATAAATGTCGCTTCGTGTGTAGCGATAGCCGACGTAGCTTTCTGGTGAGGTTCCAGTCAGGGAACTTATTCGTCGCACTGTGCCGTGTCACGCGTTGCGGTCACGCTGCTTAGGGGGCTGATTCTGATGGTGGTCCGCTACATCAAATTAAGATTTTATGTGAAACTAAGAAAAAAAAGGCCACAAGGAAACAAGATTGGCCGCGTTGGCCCAGTTGGCCGCCGGAGTTCTCTGCCAATCGAACGAATGCCCAGCAGCCCTGGTTGCTGTTGTAGAACGAAACACAAAGCGCCACGCCTTGCTGATGGGCGCCCTCAGAGGCCTGGTGGTGTAATTGGCAACAATTTTCAACTTACAGTTGATGTTGACAATGGGTCGACTCTCTATCGGCCACGTTCTCTCTCTCTCCCTGCCTGCCGGAGCCTAATTGCGGCGAAAATTGCATTCAATTAAATCATCCACGCCAAATCGACCGCCAGCCGGTCGGAGAAAGGCTGGCGCTTCTGGATCCTTTTTCCGTCCCAAATGGCGCCGGCGCGCGTAATGGCGGCGCTAATTGAATCAGGTCCCATCGGCCCAGTGGAACATTAATTGCAATTATGAACCATTAAAGTTTAGATTTCTCTCGCTCGCTCTCTCTCTCTCTTTGTCTGGTGGCCACCACACCAATCGGCCAGTCTGTCATTGTCGTCGTCGCTGCATTACACGATTGGAGCTAATTTGCCTCCTGTTCGGATATCCGCCGCTTATGCTCTCCACGAGCCGTCGGCGGCGGCCACTGAAGCGCTGAAGAGAATGCATTAGCCCACTCGAGTCCTGCGAGTCCTGCGAGTCCTGCTGCGCACCGATATCGTTGCGCGGACGGGCGTAACAATAGATAATCGGTCCGTCTGTCCGATGGAAGCACGTGCCGGGCGCCGAGAGAGTGGTAAAATACATTTAATTGAAATGTAACACAACACACAGTTACAGGGCGACCGGAGTCGGCCACTCTCTCTCGGCACTGCCCGGCTGCCGGGGTGCGGTGAAGCTCAGAAAAATCAAACGATGTCAATTACATCGGATTTAATGAGCTTTAAACTGCGACGGCGTCCGGTTAGGGGTGACTGCGGAGAGGCTCTATGCGAGGGGTGCGCTATGCTTATGTTTTACATCGGGCCGGCGACTGTTACATGTGGCAGGATGAAGAATCCCGACGGAGCATGATCGATGATAACCTACTGACGGGCGTGTCAAGGCGTGTGAACGGCCCTGGCCAAAGGACTCCCTGCAGCTGATCGCTGATCGGCGAGCGATTAGAGTGGCACGATAAGGGGCTCACCATGGTAACGCCATCCGGAAAATCGGGACCCGGGCGCCCTCTACGCCGAAAGGGTGAGCCGCTCAATTAATGAAATTGATTTAATCCTCAATCCTATTTTCAGGTGAATTAAGACAGAATTTAGTCGTTTGTCGGTAGGGTTTGATTCACGAGGCACCGAGAGGCACTTTCATTCCATTGTGAGTTCATTGTTGTTTGCGAGACTGCCCGAGAGGGCGTTTGAAGTGTAGACGATTTTTTATGCCGCACCTTTTCACGGATCCGAGGCGGGTGCTCAAGGACCGCCCCGTGACCTGAAGGGGGCCCAACAAAAGTTTCGTCATCGAGCCCCGGGGAAGTGACCCCCAGGGTAGGGTATTACCCCCAAAAAACAGTGCAATAATCTGCTTTTAATATAATCATATCCATTTGGCACACACATCACGTGTCACGGGGGTTGCCAGGACCCGGCCCCGTTGAGCTCCGATATTAAAACCGGGCCCCGGGTTCTGTTTGTTTTCCTATCATCCCAACCAAACAGCCCTTAATCGATATCCAATCAGCGGAACGCCGGAAAGGACTCTTCCTTTTGTTACGTCGGTGGCGGTGGTTAATTTTTGCTTCCGAACCATCTCCGAGTTGGCCGCCGCCAGGAGCAGGTTTCGGCCGCCACGGCCCAGCCCCACATCTTCGACCCGACAACAAACGAGCCGACCCGACCCGACCGGCCAGGAATTATGCGCAAAGTTCGTTTTAATTAATTTTCTTACCACACTATTTACCACACTCGGCCGAGGCTCCGGGGGATCGGATCGGGAGATATGGGGACTGACGCCGCCATTAAGTGCACTTTTGGCCGCCGGCCAAGTGAGCCACCGGTTTCAGCGTGGGCCACTCGGGCATTAGGGACCGCGCGCAAATGGCTAATCGTATTACTCGGGCGTCGGATCGGTAGCGATAGGAATCGGTGTGTCTGGAGACGTTTAATGGAAGTCATTTGCATGTCCGTGGCCGTCAGAGTGGAAGGTCACCCGCACTCTCCGCATTCCGCATTCAGACCGAAGACCGTTTCGGCAGCAAATAATTCGATTACATAATCGACACCCCGGTCCGTTCGTGGTCCGTGGGCGATTGAAATGTATAATTTCATATTTCACCGAGTGCCGCTCATTAATCGGTCCATTGTGGTTCCAATTAACGCAATTCGGAGAGCACGTGCCTCCGAGCCCTAACCGATCCCTAACCTCACTTCGAGAGCCGAGCAGCTTCCGAGGCACACGTCAAGCGCCCACAATTGATGGCAATTGTGGCAGGATTTCACAGGACAGGACACAATGCCGGCCAATCGGAAGCTCTTGGGACGCCCGAACGACGGCGACGACAACTTGTTAGCTCTGGCGGTCTGGCCGGGGGCCACGTCTTGTAGGGAAATGCTTCTGCAACCCTCTCCGATTCTTGCGTGTGTGTCGCCGGCCAGTAAAGCCTTTTCGGAGCGGCCGACCGACGGCCGACGGAAGATCCCAATCAATTGGCAACGCCTGTCAGCCGGCTGGACGAATTTGATTGATTCTATCTTCCGGGCTAATAGAGAGAGAGAGAGGGAGCGAGAGTAGAATGCTTAAAATTGCTCCAATTTGCACGGCTTCCGGTGCGCTTCCCCGAAGTAGCTATTCGCTCACTCCGAAGAGGTCCTTTCTCGGATCCAGGGGTTTGTTTGGCCACTCAAGAGGCCCAGTGGGCTTTCTCCGGACGCGCACACATTAGCGTAATGATGAGTCGGGCACGGGTCCCGACATCATTTCCGGGGTGGCCCGTGGCCCTCCAGTATCCGGTTTCCGGCCCAGCCCAGCGGCCCAGCGAGTGATGATAATTGATCCAACAATAATTGCTGATATTGTTGTCAATTAGGCACCGCTCCTCTGGGTCTGGGTCCGGTTCCGCTCCGGAGAGCCGTTAACAATTGGATCACTGTCAGTGGTGGCGTGTCGACGCGCGAAACCAATTAAACGCCGGTCCGCCGGTCGACCGGAGATCCCGGAGAAGTGATAAAACCCCGTTGCGGTGGCCGTGGAACCGTGTTGACACCTCTGCGTCGTTGCGTTGTGTCTCATTGTCTCTCTTTCTTTGGTCCTTCCCGGGCAGGTCTGGTTCCAGAATCGTCGCGCAAAGTGGCGCAAACGGGAGAAAGCCATGGGCCGGGACACATCTGCCTTCCTGCATCACGAACAAGGTAATTATAATCCGGGCGCGGCCCGTGCGGGAGGTGTCCGGCCCATTAGAGGTCACCGCAATTATAACGCGATTACGATGGAGACGTCCCCGATTCCCGGATCCTAATCGTCTACCGCTCCGGTCTGTCGGTCCTTCCCAGGTATGCCGGAGTTTCCACTGGCCCTGCCGTTGGCTCACAACCTGCCCCACCACCCGGCGCTGCCGGCCGAGTTTTGGCCACCGAACTTTGGGCTCCACCCGTCGCTGATGCCCACCGCCGCCACCCACACGCTGCTGCACCCGAGCGTGCTGCCCAACTACAAGATCCCGAACTTCCACGCCATCCTGTCGCAGTACATGGGCCTCAACAGTCTGTTCGGGGCTACCGGGGGCTACCCGCAGAACCTGAGCGTCAACACGCGCATCAGCCCCCAGCACAGCCCGAAGGAGAGCCCGACCCAGAACACGAGCAACTCGAGCACGGCCAGTAACACCTCCAGCATCAGCGTGGGGGGCAGCACCAACACCAGCAACGAGTGCCCGACGGTGGAGAAGTAGAACCCCACGTCAGGCCCACGTCATAAGCCAAAAAGCAGGGAGCCACTGTAAATAGGACCTGCGCCCGCGCCTTGAGGAAGGTCTTCGTGATTTTAGTTAAAGAGGATTCGCGTGTTTGCTTTATTTTAAAGTTCAGTTACCCCACCCGGAGCAAGACTGTATATATAGAATACTTTTAAGTGGCCGACGAGTGGCCCCACATGTTAGAGACCCCGAATATCCAGCTCCCGAACTCGAAATCCCGAACAAAATAAATGGTTGATTACAAGTGACGCGAATCTGTCTCGCTGTCTCCGTCCAGCGTTGCCTGGACCCAATCGCTGAAGTGGGCCACCTCGACGAACACGTCCGGTGTGCCGGCTTCACAGCGCCCTCCAACGGTGTAGCTGCCAACACCGACCAGTGTCTCGTTGAAGACGGCCGGTCCACCGTAGTCACCCTGTCGGATCGAAAGAAACTGTGTCAGACTCCGGCCGGATCTCGATCACTAGCGGGCCACTTACCGCACAGAACCCACCACCGTTGGTGGTGTCCAGGCAGAGAGCTCCCTCGTAGAACCCTTCACCGGTCGCATCCTGGCACTGGTCGGCCGGGAGCGTCGTCAGCTGGGCGTACTTTAGCTTGAAGGCCGTGTTGCCAGCTTCGGCCGTACGTCCGAAACCGGACACCGTCACGGAGCTCGGTTCGGCCAGCGGTTCCGTGGCCAGCGCTACCGGTTGGGCGGTGAACGAGAACTCGAAGCTACGGCGCGTCTCGACCAGAGCCAGGTCGTACCGGAAGCTCTGCTGGTCGTACTGGTCATGGACGTGGACGGTCTTGACGCGATTGTACTTCCCTTTCGAGAACAGCTTCTCGGAGCCGTAGAACACGTTCAGGTCGTCCACGGGAACACTGTTAAGGGGGGATAGGTATTAGAATCGTGGTATTAGTACCGGTGACGTCACAGGGTCGTACGGGGTGTCGCCCTTGAAGAAGCAGTGGGCAGCCGTCAGGAAGAAGCGCTCGTGGACCAGGACACCACCACAGAGCGGGTGACGCTTGAGGGTTAGTGTCACCTGGTACGGGAACTGTGCCCTCCCGGCTGTCTCCCCGTCCACGACACGGGTGTCCAGCGGACTGGCATCACCGAGGCTGACCATCAGGGCCGCCCAGCACACAGCGAGGAAGTGTTTCATGTTGCTCACGAGTTTGTCTGGCTCGCTTGGTTCACTTGGACTGACTGACTGATGGCCACCGGTCAGCCTATATAGTGTCCCGTGGGCACGCGGTCAAGTACCTTCCGCGCCGCCCCACCCAGCCACTTGACGTACGTAATGGAGTAGAACAGCGATCGGATTAGCACCGGAATCGGGGTGGATTTTAAAGCCCTGACAACCCGGAGGGGCCCGGGCTGAATGTGGCGTCAAGTGGCTACATCGGCGGCGGGCACCGCGGACGATCGCCGATAGGGGGGCGCCACACGCTCTCTAAGAAAGGCGCATTCTAATTGAAGTGCCAGAACGTTGCGCTTGGTGCACCCCTTTTTCTGACGTTCGGCAAAAACTGGGAACAGCTGTCAAAGTGGGCCCACTCGAAGGACGGCGGCCGCACTTCGCTGTGGCATTGTTTGGACCGTTTGAACGAATTAATAAAAATCTACACATCGCGGTGCTGGTGAATGTTCATTTAAAGAGCGGCCTCGAAGCCGTCCCATTTATGGACCATATGTGAAGGGGTCGACCGTGAGTCAGCATTTGCCATTATGGTCTGTAAAGGACGATGCATATACCCAGCCGGTACCGTATATTAATTGACAATAAATCTAGGTGGAAGTAATCAGAGGCCAACCACAACCCACCTTCTCACGCTCATCATCATCAATCGGCTGTCAATATCGTCATCCATCCGCCGCGCACTGTCATCGTTTGTCGATTTCCATTGCAATAATGTGTCAATTTTCCCACAAAAAATGCGAGAATACACCCTAACCGGGGGTCCTAATCCGGCCGTTGGTGGGCTCCGGCCAATTAGCACGCAAAGGTGCGAAAACATCGCCCCGGTCTGGTTTTTTTGTACGGAGTTGTTCGGAGGATCATTTCACGGTCCGGTGGGCACGCTTTCAGAGCTCACCCACAAAAACCACTCGACCCCGGAGCCGTGTTCTGTGCGGTGGACAATGCGGCTATGGATATGTGTGATCGGGCGCAATCCTTCAGCGACCTACCTGTGTTCATCCCCCGGGGGAAGGATCATCGCACGGTGCCTCTCAAGTGTGCGCGGGAAGTGTGATCTTCGGCACCTTCTTTGTGGTGTGCAAAAAAAAAGGGAAACCCTAAAAAGGTTACACTTGCGGAAATCCTGAGAAGTCCCCGACAGCCCAAGACAGTGTCGCAAAGCCCAGCAGGCCGTTGTCGGGGAGCGTGCGATTTTTCGTTTGTTTCTCTCGCGCGCCTGAAGAGGGTCCTTGGGGTCCTCCTGTGTGTGTTTGGTCGCGCAAAAACAAAACAGGAATTAGCCAGGGTTCCCTTTTTTTCGGCTGTCCCATCATCCGGCCTTCGGTGGTCTCTGTGGCATTAACGTTGTTATTATTACCGTGTGCCGGACTTGAAGTACCGGACCGGACACCTCAAAGGGAACCCACGCCACGCTGCGGAGCTGGAAGCTCGTCTGGGGCTTAGTCGCGCCGCGTTTGAGATGAGAGATGAAGAGCACATTTGCCGCCTTTCACCGGATAATTAGCCGCTAATGGGCTCGAGTGCCTAGGGTGGTGGCGGCGGGCGAGATGTAGAGAGATTTCTGGGAGCTCTTGTGTGGCGACTGCCCTTAACCCTGAGGCGTTCAAGCACGTAGCGCATCTATTGGGTGTTGAGGGCCGGAATTACTGTCTTTTTGTTTATTCACATTATTACAAATGGATTTTGTAATACTTTTAATGTATCTTTGTTTCAGCTCAAAGACTTTGTTTCAAAAAATCCATTGTTTGCCACACTTCATATGCGGGTCTTCTTTTTGGTTTGGAAGTGTCAGACTGTTGTCAAATCGCTGACTGTTCATCAAGGTTCCGTTGATACTAAATAATGTTGACCTCACTTTGATCGATTACTCGTCTTTCTAGTAGGCGACGTAAGGACCAAGAAAAGATTTACAGTGGGCCGCTGCCATGGGATGCCACACGGAGCGTAAATCAGAGCGTAAAACCGTCAAATCGTTTACGCTTCGTGTGGCAGGTTTAAAATATAAGACCGAAATGGGAAACGTATTCGTGTTTTTGGTCCGAGAAAACAGAAATCGAAGAGGTAAGTTGATTTCTGAAAATATTTTTCTGTTTTTTCAGATTTTGTTGAATAGTGAAATTATACTCTGTTTGTAAACAAAGCGTTTGCTAGCGGATTTTGCATGTCCGCTGAGGCATAATTGTTTTGACAGAAGCGCAAACAATTTGGCATTTATCTTAAATGTCAGATCGAGTGTTTACGTTCCGTGTGGCACCCCAGTATCATCTGATTATGTTCAATGTGTTGCTTAGGTGCTAAGAACTACATTTTGATACATTTTGATAGAACGTTGCATTGTGAATGCGAATTTGAGTTTGAGCGCCACGAAACAAAGTTTATTTTAAGATTTCTTGGACTTATCAATGTTAGGAGTTCTTTATGAATATAAATAACTCGGTTGTTCATAAGTTCAATATTCAACGTGCAGAGTAATTTAGCGTGAAAGCTCCAGATGAATAATTTACAATATATTATATTAAACAAGGAAAGAATTGCAACAGCAATTCAGAAAATTATCAAAATATATGAAGGTAAAGAATGCAGTTAGCTGGGCATAAGAAATAAACACCAAAACAATTTAAAAAACGTGTAATAAACATCTCAACAACAAATGTTGGTCTATGCTTCAAAAACCTCAGCTAAAAGAAGGGAATAGAAGGGCAATTGACCCCTTCTGTGCGTGTCATTCGTCTTAGGCAACATGATACAGGCAAATCTAGCCATGCTGCCAAAAATTTCGGCCCCGGTCTGAGGCTAATATGGAAAAGTGATTCGCATTTAACCATCCGCACGTTATGGAACCTGTTTCATTTTGCGTAATAGATGCTCTGAACTGATGAGCGATTAATAAGAATGAACTTCAGCCTTATAGACTCAACTTTCATCTGTTGCAATTTTCATCTACTGGCAGTGACCTTTCAGGGTTGTGTTGGCTCGAAAAATAAGTCGTTCGGGAAGGTAGGAAGGTAGGTAGTCTTATTGATCAAGGTTTCACACTAAAGATAATTCTTTGCGAGTTACGTCGAAACGTGGACCAAGTGATATAGAATGGAGGCTGTTAATACTTCTCGACGCGAACGTTATTGGATATCGATTTAAGCGGCAGTTTTGCGAACATTCAAAGATCAGTAGTTTATTTTAAAAGTTTTATCAAGAATGTTTGAAATACAATTGTTTAAAAAAATAAGTTTTGCGAGTAGTTCGCACTTGATTTTGTATTTTATTTAAACTTCTACCTCTTGTTCGATGTTAACAAAGTGCTATTGCGATATCTGCGCAAAATTATTACCCCCGTTGTGACGTCGATCGAAGAACAATCGTCAACGGGTGAATCAAAAACTACTGTCGTCATAAATCGTGCACTGTTTTAATTAAATCCCGATCGCAGTGCCTTTCCGAATGACAACATTCAATAATTCATTATCAATTGGCCGCAAGCACCGCTCATAAACGACGGGGCTCAGAACCACCGTGTTCCGACAAAGAGATCTTTATCGTGAGCTGTCGCCCATGATAAGGCACTCTATCATCGCCCGAGAATCGCCCTCATGGTGGTCGGTTTAATTTGGTTTTTATTAATATGGATATTTATTGTAATTTATCCTGCGAACTGTCACACCTGGACCACACCGTTCGGCTCGGTTCATTCGGCTATCGGTGCGCCCGGAGCCTTATCAAATATTGCTAGAGGAATATTAATTTCATTAGTCAGCTTCCTGGGCGCTGGTCGGTTATGTTGATGTGATTTGTGGTTCATCGAGGGCAACGCGCGTTGTCGGCATGATTTACGATTTGTTTGAATTAGCATCGGATTTCGATCGACCGAGTTCGGTTTCCACAGTGGGCCACAGCGACAGCAGCAGCTGGCGAGATCTGTTCCCGTTTTCCACGATCGTGTGACACTTGAACTTTGTTCCAGTTTTGTATTTGCGATCGCCCTTCGCCGATTGGGCGTAAAGTATCGGCTTGCAACCTCAGCCAATTATCGGTTGGGCGATTCAATCTACTTCCCCAGGCACCGGGACGCCGCCTCCGAAACTGCATCCTGGCAATAATTCGGGATAGGCCACGCTTCCTTTCCGCCGCCGCCGACAATTGTCCGATGCGAAATCGATACTGTTGAGGGTCGTGGCGACAGGCGGTGCCTTGGAATTTGCCTAAGACCCCACCGGGAAAAAGTGAACATTGAATTGCCAATCTATCACTTTCGGGACCTTCAGGTTATTGGGAGGTGGCGTAGCTAACATTCTTTCCGAAGCTGCGAGTTTTTGGCGAACAAGAACTCCGGGGGCTTCCGTGAATCTTCCGGGACTCGAGCATTCCACTCGAGCGAATCGACCAACGTCCTGGCGGTAATACCAGGGGACTGATCGCAGCTGGATGCGGCATGTAGCGAAAACCAACATTAAGTATCACGTCACTTTAAGGGCGGAAATCATAACCACCGGTTTATTAATCCCGATGCTTTGGGATTGAAATTAATCATCCGTAATCGGTGCCCCCGTACCGAATCCGAAGCTGAAAGGATCCTTCCGCCGCCGAACAGGATGAATCCTGGGTGTGCCCCCCGTGGACAAGCAAGCTCCTTTCGGCATCGTGGTTGACAATGTTTGACCTCCGCAGACACCCGGTCCACGGCTAACGAAGACATTTGATTCATTTCCGTCTTTGCCGGGATGGATTATTTTGCGACCGTTGCCTCTACGGCTTCCTGTGCAGATCTATTGGACACGTTTATCACAAGGCTCATAGGTCCTTAAAAATGTTTTCACTCACAACTAATAGCTCAAACGATATAAAGAAAAAGTACGAATTAGTAAATAGACATACGTTTCACTTTGATTAACCAAATTTGGTAAATTGATTAAATTTGGATTAATTAAATTAAGATTAAAAAAGGTGGTTTTAAACGTTTTTTAACGGTTTTAAAATAACGTTAAAATTTGTTGGAGTAAGAGGAACTTTTAAGCGATAGCGCAACATATGACATGGAATAAAATAAGGACAAATAACTGCAAAAAAAGGTTGCCAAACGCTCTTAAGTTTTACTTGGACCACGTTCCAGCAACAAGAATGGCACAATAAAGTAACGGACATTATGAATATTGTTTATCACACACAGACACACATACACACCGAAGTGGGATTTTTAATGTTTCGCCGATCGGATCAGAAACACTTCACATCCTGCCGTTGTAGCCGTCGATGTTGCTACAATTAATTTAGGTTTAGTGTGCAAGGAACGGGCCGGGTGTGGCCGAGGGAAACCGGGCCGGGTTCCAGTTGCCGGCGGGAGGTCGGTCTCGGGTGGTGATGGCTCAGGGGGCTTGAAGACCGCTGGCTGCCATCTATGAGTTCTATGCCGGCAGGGGGTCTACTTCTTCACCGTTTCGGCATCGGCATTGTAAGGATCTGAGCGAAAGCGCTTCAGCGCTCCGGAGTGATCCTTCGTGAGGTCGGCCCGGCGCGTTGTGGCAGGAGCAATGTGTGGGTAAACATTGCATTAGAAACCAAACATAGCCGCAGGGCCACAGGGCCTTGGAGGACACCGTGTGGAAGGATGGTACGTGTGGCCCGTTTTTCCAGGACCAAGCCGGCCCGGAGTGGGAAAACATAATTACCGTTTTAAGTTCGACTCTTCCGAGCTGAATTGGGACACCAGAATGTGGGTCGCCCGGGATCTCGGGCGGTCTGTAATTAGATGGGATTTGTGAAGCGCGCACCACTCTTTTGGCGTCGCTTCAATATCGAACGTAAACAAAGTTTGTCAAGGTGATGACGTGCCTTGGCGAAGGGTTAAATGAGTTTATTTGTGGAACGGCCGGGTTCGCCGGGTTCTGGGGTGGGAACCAAACTTTGGAGCTAATTATTGAAGATTTTCCCGTGCTCGAAACGACATTGAAACCATCGTTTCAGAAGGCGCCGTATGTTTCGGTTAATTTTGTCTGGACTTTTCAGAACTAAATCATAAACTGTTCTTTGAGATTTCTAGAAGTCCATTTTTGTTAAGGTCTTTAGTTAATGTCTTGGTAATAGACCATTCAAGGCGTCTATCAGAGCCGTGCTGCAGCCAGCTGCATTATGATTTCTGGTTCCACAAACCACTCCACGGCCAAAACATCTGTCGTCGAACGGCCCGCGGGCCGCAATAATCTGCCAGAAGTGGCTCCGGGATGCGTCTTGGGTTTCGCCATAGTTTCCGAAGTGGCGAAAAGTTCACCGATCGTCATCACAATAATAAACATAATAACGATGGCCGCGGCCGCGTCAGCGAAAGAAATCTCCACAGGGTGGCCCTTAAAACGAGCCCTGCCCGATAATCCTTGCGTTCGCCGGGCCGCGCACTTGGGCTCGGCGGGAGGCACGTCGAAGGGCCGCCCAGCCCGGCGTGGGGTTACAGAATGCGAATTGAATAAATGGAAACAAAATTAAATAGCTAAGTGGCCACTCGTGAAGTAATAACCCTTACGAAGTAGAGCTTCGCGCTGGGGCCGCGCGAATAAACACACATATCGCCGGGCGACGTCTGGACGTCGCCCGGGGATAAGGATTTTTTGTTTTATTCACTTACCCAGCTTAAAGCCGGAGGACCTGCTGCCGCTGCGGATACCTGGTGCGTTTGCCAATAACGAGAATGAGTGAGCAAGACGGACAGCGTTAGTAAACGAGAGCAAAAAAGTATCCTTGAGCCCTTTGAGCCCTTCGTAGAGCCGACGGGCTTTTCGGACCGGCTGGACCGGCGCATATGCTGGGAAGATTCGCAGCCAATCGTCAGTAAACGTTACGTGGAATGATGATAGTTCCCGCGAATGGCGTTACGCATTTCGGTGGCAACGGATTTCGCGACACAAATTTGTAGAACGTTGCGGTTTTATTCAACTGCGCACATAATCAACAAATTTAATTTAGTTTTGTTTGAAGGACATTTTTGCATTGTAGAACTGGGAAACTTGTAGAACGCGAGGCTTGCATCTGCGGCGAGATCTTTCGTTGGATTGGTGGCCGCGGAATCAGGATTTTGAAGGTCACATAGAAACGCTAATAGAGGTACACACGTTAGCAAACAAGCTGCACACTAAGCTGTGGCCAAGACTTACCTCTGCGACAGTTGAAGATGACGTTCACGTTCACGTTCTGGTCCTGGTTAGTTGTTTACGCCATTAGAAAATCCCAGTGCGCCAGCAAACAGCAAACGGTCAGCAGCAATGGTACTAGGAGCGATCGCATTCTATCGGCACGACAAGGCCACCGCGTTGACCACGAAAAACGCTCCGCCTATCGGTGTTCCGAGTTTGGAACGAGACTGATTATTTTTTGGCACTAGCTCTCCTTGAGCCGTTCCGAATTCTAGACGATTCGAATCACCGCGTGGCACAGAGGCTGACAAGAGCTTATCAGCAATCTCGGAAGGTACAGTTCATGACGGACTTTTCCTCGAATTGGTCCTTGTGCGGACCTTAAAAATGGTGATGGTGATGGCCAGTCGACGCGCAGTCTGCAACAACATTGTTTTGCAGCCTTTGACCTGTTGTCTAGGCCTTATGGAAGACGTTTTGAGCGGTTTGACCAGCTTCATTAGAACGAGCTCGAAGAAGCAACTTACAAGTGTTTTGTTTACTATTATGATTTCCTTTTCTCGCTAATAGATTCAAGTGTAACCGTAAGGGCATCATTGTACTCAATGCCACTTAGTGCACTACGGAAAAGGAAGAAAATGAAAGTCCTCCCGGAGATAACGCCGCCCCAGACAGACCGATTAATGTAACGAAGGAGTGCATTTTGTTTCCAATGCAGCTATTGATAAGATAGGCCAGTAAGCTGAACAGCTGAAGCTAATGGAATCGACGAAAATCTTTGCATCACTTAGTCTAGGATGTTACGTAAGGTACTCAAAAGGTACTTATTTATTTTTGCTGTTGAAAATGCACTACTACTACTACTTGCATTACTCTGTAGATAGTTGTTTCTACGTTCTGTTGGTAATCGATACCCGGCCAGTGACCGGGGCAAGTTTTTCCTGATTCGTACGTTCTTTGGTTCTGAGGTACCATCATTTCTTTATAGTAAAATCCATAAATTACTCTCTTTTCCAAAAGTAATTCATTAGAAGAAACTCATTTGTCATTAAACAACAACCGATTTATTACAACTATTGAGATCCGAATCGACGAAAATGCAATCATCTGCGTGGAACGTATAGCTGGAATGTATTGGTGGGTCGTTAAAACCAATTGAGATTAGGCTAATCGCAAAATCTATAATTTTTAATAAAACGTTGAACGTAAAACAATGACCATTCCTTATTATTTTTCAATTTAGTAAAATGCGAATTCAGAATATTGTGGTCATGTGTCTTGGCTACACCTAAACGCACTACAGCGCCAAACGATAGCGTAGCGGTAAGTAGCGCAATCAAACGGATCAAACATTTGAATTTTCTTATGGACAGATCTCTTTTTCTCAAATGGTTTTCAGTGAGCAATTCCAATTGCCTTTTGAATCAAGCAAAATTTTTAATCACGTTGGTTAAGCTGGAACTAATTTGAATATTTTTTTAAAAATTATAGTATACCTAGCATTCAATTTCATCAAGGATTAAAACGTAATTTAAGGATAGGAAGTTACAATTTAAATGCTGGCTTGAATAATAATAAAATGTATGTGTAAAATCTAAAATGCTCGCCACAGATAAAAGCATTGTGTTCAGGAACATTTCTGAAAATCCCAACCTTTGAATAACCATATTTTATTGACGACGACAAAATCCATATACTCTCGCTTCCAGGCACTTGCTCGGAAGCCGACGAGCGTCGGCACGGCGAAGCGGAAAACCTTGATTTATTTTTAGCTTTATGATTTTCTGGTCCACAGGGGATTTTCTCAGCATACTCGGGTTTCCTCGTTCTATGTCTGGAATAGATGGAACTTCTTCATCTCCAGCACTTGTGGCGTGTTTTGCTCTTCGCGTCTCGGCAGTGGGATCTTCGCGGAGTTCCACTCTCGGCAGGTGATCAGTATCTACCAAAGATACACATTCACCAACGCGCAGAGCCTAGCGTAGACTTTCGTTAGCTTATTTTTACTTTTCTAGACGTAAATATGGCACATGAAAGAGAGAGTTTCAAAGATATGCAAAGAACCCTCATAAGCGATTTATTTTAGTGTTTAGATAATGATTTGTCTAGAGTCGAGATGATCAATTGGAATTACTTTCTTTGCAGGAAGTTTGGCGAATGATGTCCCGGTATCGTATGCTGAAGAGTTGGGTAAACAATGGCGCACCGCACCGGGTGATATTGTTCTGGAAGCAGCTGGACAGTTTGTGAAGTGCTCTGTGAATTCAGCGAAATGATTGTTAATTTTCCTCCAAGCGGCGGGAGCGGCCACCAACCAACCTGCAATTCTGCTCCGTCAGCGTGGAGAGCGTTTTGCTGCGAAGGTGTTGCCACTCGGGCATGGAACAGTTTTCCATCAGCTCCCTGAGATTTCCAGCGCAAAACGAATAATTCGAGTGCCGCGTCGGGATGACGTTAGCTCCATCGCGCTCGCAAATGAACGCGAACTCCTTCTCCAGAATGATGAGAGTTTTGGCCATCGCGAGGTCCTGCTCGCTGAGGCACACCTCCATTTGGCGCGTGAACGGAATGTAGCACTTTTTAATTTCCTCAAACTCGGCACAATTGCTGCGGGTGAGGATATCTTTGTGAAATCTTCCAGCCCTGGCTCGGGAGCACTTACTAGTCGATGAACTCTTTGCGCCTCTCCACGGTCAGCTGGTCCAAGCCGTTGGTAAAGTTTTGCGGGTCATGAAATCGGTTGACACAGTTTTGCAGTTCTATATTCGCTGCCACCATGCGCTGGGCCTGGGCGCTGTCGTTGGTTTTTCTAAGGCACAGGGTTTCGAAGATCGAATCCGTCTGAAACATTAGCTCGACGTACTGCCGGAAGGTCGTCTCACCGTTGGCTGGATCTGCGAGATGGGCAATATATTCGATAGCAGATTCGGACACGGAATTCAGGGGATGGATGGACTTTAGGCTTACACAACGCGAATGCTGCCAGTAATCCGATTAGTTTATGCATACTTCCGGATTCCAAAACACGATCCTGAGCGAGGGTACACGAACAACTAATCGCTGCCAGCCGATCAAGCCATGATTTGACTTCATGCCTGCAACGTGCGAATCGCGAATCGGGCTTCAATTGATTTAATTGACCAATTAAACCAGTTTGCCCCGTTACTGGCAGCAGCTTGTCTTTCCGATTGTTAACGGCCGGGAACGATAAGATACCGTTCGTAGAGGTGAATAGTTTTCGTAATTTGCCACGGGATGCAAAGAAAATGGAATACGCACCAACATCTGAAACCTATTCTGTCTGCCATACTGTGCTGGGAATGGTCTTAGGCGCAAGTTGATCGTACTTTTTATTTTTGTATACGAAACATTTCTCTAACGATCCATTTTCAACATTAATGTAACTCAAAATTAGAAGTACCTTTGCGATATGGTGTTTTATGATGGTAAACATTTTCCTAATGCAAAGACTATTTTCTGTTTTTACTATACGTTCGGTAAATACACAAGCATAAATGCACTAGAAGGAATCACATCCTAAAGGGCCATAGGTTCATGTGCAAGGCACGGAACAGGAACATTATTATTGTTTCGTCTGCAGTTTTTTATTTAAAGCACCGCACGAATGATACCATCGCTCGTTTAAAATGTTTAAGATCCGTCTGATGCTGCATTGTTTGTTCAGTGTTCCGGGTACGGCAGTCTCGTTTGGCGCTCATTTGTCGCTTGGTCTTCGTAGACTGTCTGGAAGATCGGAACTTCGCTAGGGTAGCCATCCGATGCCTTTCTTGGCTATCCGACTTATGACTTGGATGACGGTACTTTTTCATGCATCCTTTTGCCAAATTTTATATCAAGAGTCAATTAGGAACTGTGACGTGGTCCCCGGTCCTTTTATATAAATAAGTGAACAAAATACCTTGTACAGAAATTTCTTGACTTCTAAGCAAAGATTCATCCAAAAGTCAACTGTCAACTAACCAAATCAGTTTATATTCAACATTTAACAAAAAAAAAACTTAATGGACGTCGCGTACGCAAATGAATGAGAAAAAGGAATTTTTAGCGCTCCGCGAGATGACCGCACGGAACCAGGCTATTAGCCGAGCGTCGAAGGTAAAAACAAATGACACAATTTTAAAAATAACGAAAGAATAGAAAAACTAGAGCTCGGCCTGGGTCCGTTCTCCACAGCGCCAACCGTCAGCGAAGGGAAGCAGCAAACATTGCTTTAAAAAGCATCGCATGGAAAGCGCAGGCGCCAACCGAACCGACCTGGGGCATAATCCAAACGAAACATGAAAAATGCCCATCAACCCCCGCCACGGCGCGTGTGTCTGTGTGGCCAACCGTCAGCCGTAACCCCCGCTCCGCTGACCTCAAACCGCGCACAGCACGTTCGCGAAACCGTGTGCATCCCGCGGCCTGAAGGACTTCCATTCTTCGACCTCCGGTTTGGCGATTTTTTTCCTGTGGTTAAGTAATTCCGTCACAGGTTTCACTTTCGGCTCGCGCAGGAGCGTCAGAATGCTGGAGATGATCAGCACTGTGGAATTCCAAAAAGGGGTCGATTAGACGGACAAAAAAAACCAGGCAACGGTCTCGGATTGGAACCGGCAGAGTCAGCTAAAAATAATTCGATCTTCCTGCTCCGTCGTCGTCGTCATTTTCGGTTCGGACGGCGCGTTATGAATTTTCTGCGTCGGCTAGCGTTAGGAGCTACAAATTAGGTAGCGACGGAGCAAAACCGAACAGAGCGATTGCGACAGAACGGCCCCGCCGTTCAGTGGGCCATTCGGCAAACGTGACCATTTTTGGGGAAGGACCTCATCGAGATACGGAGTTGAGAAGGAATGCCCCAACCAGACCGAACTCGTCACGGTCACTGTCCGCGGTCATCCACAAACGAACATCTTCACCAGAATGCCTAAGTAGCTTGTTTTGCAGATCTTCCCATCACCATCCAAATAGTGGTATATGATGATCGTCAGTAGCACACGCCGAGCTCCCATTAGTTACTGTCGTGGTCGATCAGACACCTAATCCGATCCCCAAAAGTAAAACCGAAGCGGCTTCGACGAAGATTAACAACCGTCCGACACCGATGCGACGTCGATGAAACGTCTAAATTAACTGCCATCTCCCCGAGCCGAGTATCGAGATTCATTCATCGCACAGGAAGCGGCAAGCCGTCGGGAGACCGAGCTACCCGGGGGACTCCCCGAATCTGAACGTCGTGATGGGAGCAATTTTAATTGGCGGTCTTAATTGTCACCAAAGCACGCGCCAGGACGGGGTGGACTATCTCAGAAGACGCTGGTGCCGCTGCATTGTCTTAGGACTCGGTGAACGGGTGGCCAATGATAGTGGTTGGGCCCGTGGCGGCGGTGGTTGTTGAACGGTCAGTTTGATTTATCGCCAACATCAACGCGCTTGTCAAGCATCGTCTTTTGGCCACGCCACAACAGTCGTCCCCGGTGGCGTCCCGGGCGTCGTCGTCGCGGGATAAGATAAGTGCACTAATTAACATGTGTTTATTTATTATCCTTTCGTAGCGCCACGATCAGTGCGAGCGCGAGAGCTGGCCGCGAAGATTTAGTACCGCTTTTGACAGAGTCACCGAGAGGGGGTCCGTTGGCGATGGCCGAGGCGATGTGCAAAGATCATCGCCGGACGCCAATTTTACGACTCGGTCAGCACGGTGCAGCTCGGGATCTAATCTCTGGGATCATTGGTTGGTTCTGGGCGACTTGGGGCGGACTCCGACCCGACCCGGTAATGCACCGTGGGAACCGTGTACTTCTTGCCACATTGTAAAATGATTACGACAACCCATAGTGACGGCTCATAACGAGCCAAATGAGTTGATAAATGATCGCTCGGTACGGGGTGGCCCGTCAGCTCGAATCCGTTCATTGTCGTATGCTGCATCCGGATGCAGTTGTCCGGTAATTTCCGGCACCGATAAAACCGTTAGCCGTCCACAGCTTCGCGATGGAATTCCGGGACTTGCGTGCGCCCGCAATGCGCGAGATGTTCGCGATGCTCGAGATGTTCTAATTTTAGTAACATAACTCCGTGGGGGCAGACCGGGTGCGGGTGCGTGTCCAAGTGCTTTCATCTGCATCTGCCCCGGGGCCACGCACACTCCAAAGCCGGCCGTTTCGGCCGAAACGCACACACCCGTCCGGACCTGGAGCTGACGTAAGACGTTTCGTGAGGATTGTTTTCGTTTGCTTTCTTCGGTTCGGTCGGTCTCTTGGAGATGATTTCACTCTGGCTTCGGTTTGGCGTCCGGTTCTCTGCGCTGCGCATAATTCTGCGCCCCAAATATCTGGCCAGCAGCAGCGACACGAGTTTTCCCCACGAGCCGTGGGCGCAGGTTATAAATTGGACCATTTTTTGTGTGACGCTCCCGCTCACAGACTGGCGACTACATTGAGGATCTGAATCGTAGATGGACGCCCGTTGAAGATTTCAATCCGCCAGCTTCATCATAATGTAATCCTCAACGTTATGATCATCTTCCCAAGAGCATACTTTCGGATGAATGTTATAATATCGTTGCGTTGCTGTTTTAGGTCCTGGTTAAAGTATAGGCACAGAGAAGGGTTCATTTTATTTTATTGTGAAATCAAATGTAATTCATTTATTCAACAAATGCGCTTTTAGTTGATCTCTTGAGCTCTGAATCCTTCCATAACATTTGGCTGTTTCGATCATTCTATTTAACATTTTGATCATTTAACTTACTTGGGTCTTGGCTAAGCTTGAGGTCCAAAATCGGTGATCCCAATTGGCGTAATTTTGTTGATTCTTCTACTGTTTTGTCCAATCTACGAAACTCGAACTTCGACTCGAAAGCGAATTTCGGCATCATTTTGTTCCTAAAATGATCGCTGTTCTTGTCACTGTATAGTGGACGGTGCTAGCTGCAAAGGACTCGATTCAATTGACCCACTCCTTCGGACCGCTTCGGTCAATTGGTTCAGGTATCACCGATTACTTGCAGCCGCCCAGAAAATCGTGCTATTTTTAATTCCCAACAAAAAAACAAACGCTGGCCATTCCCGTTTCAAAGTCACTTCAAAGCATCTCGCCTTGGAATGTGTGCACCTCGCGCACAATTATGCTGTTGAGCTCCCGGAGACCCGGTTGGCGAAGGTGTGAATGAAATGACCAAGGAAAGTGCACACGGCCAGCACGGTGTCCAAATATGTCCCGAGACCGAGTGCCCAGACCGTCGCTTTATAGTACACCCAAGGAAAACGCAGCCAGAGACAACCAATGCGTGGCCGCAGAAAAAGGAAAACGATTCCCGATTACGAAATGCGTCCGCGAATACTGCGATAGAAACATGGGATTTGTGGTGGTGCTGCTTTCCACGGAGCGAATCCAGGAACGAATTCGGTTTGAATTATATTTTGGGACCCCGGGCATTGGTGGCACGCAGGAAGCAGAAATTTTGTCAAAAACTGAACCACCGTGGACTCCCGCGCCTCACTCATACGCACGGAAAGTGAGGGCGAAATTATGGAACGGCGCGCCATGAACCAGCGCAACGCGATCGCGCATCTCGCGCGCGCGCGCGTGTGGTGTGCGTGGAAAATCCTCCACCCGCGAGACGGCGAGAC
>NC_071285.1:41872575-41895075 GCF_943735745.2 Anopheles bellator | reverse complement strand
CCAACTGACCATAAAACCTCACAATAAATATAGAGACTTGAAAAAAAAAACACACACATATTGATCTTTTTATTAGGTGCGGCTATAGAAAGTTGACTGAGTGTATTCCGCATCAAAAATAACTGAAAGTTCCGCCTTCGCATTCATCCCAGGCGCCATTTTCTTCGCCTTCCCGTTCCGCTTTAAACTAAGCTGCAGACAAACTAATTCGTCCATATTATTCGTCCTGGTGGGCCATTTGCAGCCTTTTGTATCGAAGTGCTAAACTGACTGCCGAAGACTGCTGTTAAAGCCGTGGCGTTCGATGGCGAAAAAACGCCCAGAACAAATAAAACGCTGCCCAAACGCACGTTTATCGCCGGGACTTATTGGCAAACACATTGCCGAGGCGCACGTGCCGGCGTGTCACCGTTTCCGGTGGACGCGAACCGCGAATAAGAGCAACTGCATCCTTTGATTTTCTTTCGAACCCAGGCCCCCACCCGGCAGGTCGGTCTGTGGCCGGCCAGGTCCCGAGTTGATGAGTTGATTAAAGCAATAAAATGGAAATTACTGTTTGCCCGCGTGGCCCCTGCCCGCGTGGATCGATGGGAAATTCAAATCAATCAACCACGCGGAACGGCACGCAGCGCGGACGAACGGGCAGGTTGTATCCCGTAGCGGGAAACTTTTCAAGTTCCGCCACAATTAGTTTGCCGACTGCCACCAGTAACTGACGTTAAGTGCAATTAGGAAAGCCGGATATTTATAGGCATTAGACCGGCCGATTCAGGACGCTCAGAAACAAACGATGTTTTATTTTTCTTCACTTATTTATTAATTCTTTTCGTATTGTTGCATGTTCCCCACGCTTCTGGCTGCCTTCAATAATCAAACACACATAAACACACATGCACACGCGGACCGTTTCGTTCGCAAGGACAATGCCGCAGGGGGTTTTCGCGTGACTTTCGTTTAAAATTTCCTACACCCAAAGATGAACCTACATTCGGTTAGAGAAGCGTTTGTCGCTACACCGCGATTGGCGATTCGATTATTTACAGCTGTGTGTGGGAGGTTCTGTTCGAACTACAGGGATCGTTCGTTTTTCGCTTTTGTTTCGAGTATTCGAGGGCTCATCGCGACCCACTAACAGGGGAGCAGACATTCAACACAATCGTATCAATCACATGTTGGCTGTGCCGATCCGCTCCTGCGGGTTTAGTCTGCGATCGGCCCCACCGTTTTTATGTACAACGGCAGAGATATGTTTGGGGGGGAACGGACCCCGGTTACACCATGGTGGTCATGCCTTTGCTCAGGTTCTCCAGGTGCTCCTTTGCCTTGATGCGCAGCGTCGCGATCGAGTTGGTGCGCATGTCGCTCGAGTGATGATGGCTGACCGTCATGTTGAGGGCTGCCGTGGCGGAAGTCGTCCGCCCACCCGGCCCCGGGTCTGCCGCCGTCGGACTGTCCGATTCCGAACCCGGATCGATCGGTGCCAGTTTGGTGAGCTTCGGACCGGTCGGGGATGAGCTAGGGCTGAGCGGTTGTGAACTGACGGCGATCCCCGTCGGAGAGCGGTGGCCAGGGGGTGTTAGGGAGAGGTTCTGGGGCGATGAGACGGGACAGTTGGGTTGGGACGATGCTGAGTGCGGTGGTGGGTGCTGCAACGTTTGACCCATCGGACTGTCGAGGGGCGAATGGTGGCGTGGCGTCGGGTTAGGTTGATGGCCGTGGCCGCTCGGTGGCATCGACAGGTTCTGCGGCCCCCCCGCCAAGGCCTCCGTTGACGTGATGCGGGGGCGAGAGCCGCATGCCACCGCCGGCGGTCATCTGCGGGGACATGGCGGCCATGCTCTGGGGGGAGATGCGCAAGCTGGGCGGCCCGTTCGGGTGGCCCAGCCCGAGCTGCGTCATGCCCAGGTTGGAGGGGTTCAGGCTTAGCGGTGGCGTTAGGTAGCTCGGGTACACTCCCTGCGGATGCGACAGAAACCCTACGAAACGTCGGAAACCCGTAAGGGGGATTGGATTATTTTTAGTACACGAAATCGATATCGGTCATTTTTAGTACACGCAGAAGAAGAGTTTGATGAAGTCATGTTTCGCTTGAAGCGTTTGACAAGACGGTTTACATAACTTTAGGGACGATTTGAGTGTCACCAAATTAAGCCTAAAGCTATGCAAACTGCCTTCCGGTCAGATGCTCTCTTGTTGTTTTTCGATTAAACTCAAAGTAATTTAGTAGTGAAAAAAACGACAGGATTAACAAAAAAACTCCATCGTTTTCAAAGAAGAAGCCACTCTATGGTAGTTACCTGGTAGTGCCGAGAGCAGCGGCGGCGATAGCCACGGATCGACCGGAAGGTTACCCCCGTTGCAGGACAACCGGTGGGGCAGCTGCGAGAAGTGCGACAGGCCCAACCGCAGACTCTCCGATTTTTCCTGCCGGCGCCATTTTGCGCGCCGATTCTGAAACCAAACCTGCGAAAAGGAAAACGAGAAGCGACCGGAACGAAATTAATGAAATTATTTTCCATTTATGAGCGTTTAATTACATTTTAAAAGCGTCATCAGCGGTATTGGCAGCCACCATTCAACGCGGACAGAGAGAGAGAGAGAGAGAGAGCAGCAATTAGACGTGACGGGGACGGGAGGAGCTCCCGTGCCGAAGAAAAACCGAAGGCAGGCTCCGTGGAAAATCCGGTTTCCTCCCGCTGGTGGGATTGATGGAACGGAAAATCGACGCGAAAACGGTTAATTGCGAGAATTATTTCTCTTGGCCTGGGGTGGGGCGGCATGGGGCGGGCACGAGGGGCAGAGTGTCAGGCAAAATAAACGTCCCGTGCTCGGGTAAGGACGGGCGGAAATAGGAAACCCCTCGAACACATCGACGACGGCGGAGCACAAAAAGCATTCCATTTTCGTTTCATAATTTTTAATTAAAAAATGAAGATTGAAGGCAAACCGCCGTATCCCGTCTAGTGTCTTGCGCGAAAGACTCCCGCAAGATTCGCGGAAGAAGAGGAACGCGCGGGTTCCGCCCACACACCGCCCAAGGACTCGGGAAACGCTGCAGGATTCTAGGGACCCCCGGGAGTTGGTTGGTTGGCGGCGAGAAAAAGAACTTTCCAAATGCAATTAGTACGCTATTTTGCGAGAGCACAGTTCCGGCTCCAAGTGGAAGCGAATGAGATGGCCCCGGCCACCACCACCGACACATCCGTTCCACCGTTTGCCACACACAGGCGGGCAGAGGCAGAGCAATGGCACCAGTTCGCGATGCAAATTAAAACTTAATCAATTTTGTGAATTAAATAATTAATTTAGCCATTAAATTTGCTATCGCTCTTGGTGGCGGTTCGGCGTCGACGTCGCCACCGCGGCGAAAGGAAGTGAAACAAGCCGATCGATGGGGCCTCGGTCCGCCGCGAAAAGCCGTTCGAAAGCATCCTAATTAGTGCTCGGGCCTAGTAATTGGTTTCTCGGGCGGCAACGGATTTTCTCGGCTAGACCAGGAAATGCCTTCGCCGGACGAACGGAACCGGTCAATTAGGTCACCGAACGCGAACGGGAATAGTGTCACCCGACGGAGCAGACTGAGCAGAAGATGGAAGTCACAGGTCGGAGCCGCCAATTACGGCTTCGAAGACGACCATTTGGTTGACACGTTTGTGTATCGCTCATTAGCGACCTCTGCGACCTCGGCCCGGCCTAATTGCTCGCCTAATCCAATCAATTAATCTAGCAATTTGCCATCGTTAGCGCAACACAACGGCAGCAGCAGCAGCAGCCATTTTTCCCGAGGAAAATCAATGGAAAACAAAGCAAGCCAAGCCGCGAGGGAAGCCCGCTTTTGACAGCTCGTTTCTCTGGTCTAACGACTAATATTCAAGATTTGTCACAAAAACCTTCAAACGTTCACCGGCACCCCGAGTGGCAGCGGTTCAGCCATTCACCGTTGCCATGGAAACGTCTTGAAGATGGAGGCTCTCCATCAACCCCAGCCCCCCCTCAGGGGCCGGTAAAAACTCGGGTTCATTTATGTCGACGTCTGCCGGTGACACTTTGTGTTTGTGCAAAGTAAATTGGCTTCACTCGGGCCAAGATTTGCATGCCGGGTTTCCATTTCTTTTTCTTTTTCATTTGAAATGGTTAGCGAACGCTGGCGCTCCGTCACGTCAGGGGTCAAGTGTTTAGCAACGTTTGCCAGTTTTGGGAACGATTGAAAAGTAGCTTTAATTGAGTGCCTGTCTTGTGTTCTGCTAACTTAAACATAAAACATAATAACTACCGGCGGCATAAATAAATTCAATTGGATCGTTTTATACAACAAATTGTTACAGACAGTTGCTTAACTCGGTACCACGAAGCCGCGAAGAAAAAAAATCCCATTTCACAGGATAAATAATCAAAAAGCACTTTAAATGTGGTTGGATCTTTTCTGATAAATTTGGCACCATTGCCAATTACCGTTTGGACTACTTTCTTTGTGGGATTGGTACGGTGTCATCTACTACGAGCTGCCGTGGTCCGGGTTTTTTCTTAACTTGGACCTGTGGCGTCATGATTGTAACTGCTTAGTAATTGCTTAAGTACTCGTATAAGAAAGTCGATATAAAATGTGACCATTATGGTAAACCATTTTTCCAGAAGGTCCGTACAGGAGCTGCACTATTTTGAAGTTTCAAATGGCATTTATTTTATCGGTTCATTAATTTTTTTTTTCTCATTTAGCTAGTGTATGAAAGATCGCAATTGATGTCTGATTCCTTGGAACTGTGTGGCGCATAGAGTAACCCGAACCGGAAGCTAATGTTGCCCGTCCCCCCGAATCCATTTCCATTCGCAGAAAACCATTGTGGGGTCGATGACGACTGAACAGCTTCTAATATTTACAGCAATCAATGGAAATGGCACTAAAAACACGTTCACTTAAACTTTGACACGCAAAGTGTTTCACAGCGCTTGTTGCGAAATCGTAATTGAAAAATCAAATTTCCATTTCAACTTTGGTCGACACGTCGACGGCTGCTGCTGACGAGCGTCCTTGCCCCTTCACCGAATATCGATTCACATTGAGCTGTGGAACTTGCCCAACATAATCCGAATCGACACAAACACACAAAAACTTCCCCCAAAAACCCAGGATTCAAAATGGCGCGTCCCGGACCTGATGTATCGCCAACTATCCGCTGCGTTTTCGTAGTTCCGGCTGAGCCCCATCCGGTTGCGGCCGCCCCGTTCCTCATCCCCCACACTCAAAATCACGAGTGAGCAACATTTGGGTTCACGGTGATTTAGTTTAATTAAAATGCTGTGTAAATACGGATCGCAAAGTTTTAATTACATTTGCATAATAGTTTGCTCCGCAGAGTGTCGGAGAGAGTCCTTAAGCGGGCGGGCGAGCTGCCACCTCCGCCACCGGGGTTGCCTAATTCATTACCGTTTCGTGCGGCCCGACTGCTTGTCGATTGTTGGTCTACCGACGGGGTTGAGACCGACAGAGAGAGTCATCTTCCGAGAAAATCTGCTCGAATCAAAGCTTTACTTTTCGTCATGCGTTCCCCAAATCTGGTACAGAGGTAGCAGGTTCGAATCAATTTCGCAAATTCACATACCACTCTTGAAACAGCGGATTGAACTGCCATTATGGTGTACGGGCAGAAAAAGGAAACAATAACAAAACCGTGCCTAAAACGGTCCCAAGGATCCTTCACACTTCCGGGACCGTCAGTTTGGAGTGTAGGCAAAACTATTCCACTCATTTGCATCGAAAGTCACCGACCGACGGGGGGCTCTGTTGAGCTACATTCTCGGCTGTCAAGTCTCGGGATGGAATAATTTTAAAATCAATTCCGTCGGCAAACGCGTGTTTAGGTTTTGGCAGGTTGCCGTCGGCGGATTAGATTATCAAAATACCCGATTTTGGGGCCTCCAGAAGCAATCCCCAGAACCGACAACCAAACCGTGCCGGGAGCCCCACAACCGTTGTGAATGGCCGCCATGTCCGTTCACAACGCACACGATAGATTCAATTAAAACAGTTATTTCATGCCATGGTTTCAATTATTGGAGTTTTCTGGGCGTGCAGCATGCGTGTGCAGGATCCGCAGGACGACGTCGGACGCTCTCCAGCGATTGGTTCTGGCACACCCGAAAAAAAACCAGACTCCAAACGGGGGCCCTCCGGGCGAAAGCAGACTCATTTTGCGTTTTGGCCGCCCAGGATACGCCATTTTTTCTTCTCCACTCCGGATCCGGACCGCATGGCACGGCTTCGCTCGTTGTTCGTCGTCGGGGTTTTGATATTGATTCTTGTTTGTCGGAACTGGCCCCCGGCGGGTGGCAAAGGACTGGACCTACCTCCCTCCCTCCCGGGGGCCGTGGACCGTTGTTGCCGCTATTGATGTTTATTGCATCAAGCGTGTCCATTTTCGGGCCGCCGAAGCGCCGGCCGTCCACAAAAACCATCCCTTCAGGTCGTCGTCGTGTCGTGTCGATTTTTTGCTGTTTTTAATTTCGTTTTGTTCGTCCCCGGGAAGCTGAGGGGGGAGTGCCGGAGTTTCGAAGAAAGGCTTCAAGCTGTGGCCACAAGCCGAGAGAAGCAAAAAAGCGCCTTTCATTTCATCTTTCATTCATTTCATTACGACCACCGTCGTTCGAATCCGCTGTCGGGTTTAGATTGATGTGCAGTTCGATATGCTGACCACCGTCCATTTCGTCGGCCGGGCATGGTTCGACTGGGTGGGTCACAATATTTTCATAACATTCCGCGTTGTCAGGATGCATTCTGGATCGTTCGAAAGAATGATTGGAGTTTATGGTGGCGTCGGCACTCAGTGGATGTGACCGACCGTTACGTATCGCCCAAACAATGCACTACCGGGAACCGGTGACCACGAAGAAGTTTTACCATATTTTTTAAACAGAAAATTGAAAAATGCACCCAGTTGCAATGTACTGCGCGTGTGATTGAGTGTATCGTGAACGAGTCAAACGGAAACGCGTTTGATTGACAAGCAATTCTACGCCCCAAAACCTGGTGACACAACATTTAGATACATTTTTGCTCTGAACTTTATCTAAAACTAAGCGGTAAGCTGTCTAGGTGGTTGACGGTTGCCGACGGCAACTTTGAGCAGTTTTCAGTAGGCCGTTTCAATTGACAGCGCTCATCAGTTATTCCCGATGTCCGGCAAGTTAATCAAAACCATCGAGCCAAGTTTTTTCAACTAAAGTTTCTTCCAGTTACTTGGAAAGGACAGAACTGTGTTATTGGCTTCTTAAATCTTGATGAAGAAAGATGTATCCAGGACTCACAAACAAGGCAAGTTGTATCAATTTGAATTGAAGCCATTTAATCCATTCGTCAGAGAAAAATATTACAGAAGATTCCGTTTTGCACTGTTCCCATTAACTTTCAATTTCCCCGAAAATGTGTGAAAATGTAAAATCCTCAGCATTCACAAGCAGCAAAGACATTTTATCGTGCGTCTACTCGTATCGCGGCCATTTTGTCTTTTATTGGTGCTAATTGGTAGCTGCTCCTAGGTTACCATGGCGATATCTGCAATTTTCTTATCGAAGTAACCATTCACACAGTTCAGATGAAGCTTTACATTCAAGTGGATGAAAAGTTGTGCCGGTGTCCAAAGGTGAACTTCTGTAATCCAAGCTTTTTTGAAACAGACGAAGGACAACGTCGGTGCAAATTGGTCTTGAACGGTAAATTATGTTCTCCTGTGTTTGTAGCCAATGAAGGATTTAAATTTGCAACATAAAATCATTTCGATCGGTGAAACAATTTCCAGTCGCGCGAAGCCTGCCGATGATTGATAATAAGCCAATTTCCCCTTCGGGCGTAATTCAATTATATTAAGATGTCACCGTTTGAAACACGGAACTCGGGCCGGCCCCGCGAGTGGAACGCTGGAAACGCAACACGACAGACAAGAGTTTAATTTTTCGCTTACAACCAATTTCCCGTGGACCCGCTCCCGTCGGTGACACAAGCGCGCCTGTGTTGTGAGCGAACGTGATGCTTGATCCAATCACTGTCCTAATCAGTGATCCCATCAACCGATTCCGCTCAGCACACACAGCCATCGGGCCAAGGCGCGTTCCTGTTGGTGGCAACAGTTCCAATTATATAGGTTCCACCCGGGAGGGCCACCAGGGCGATTGTCTGCCTCACAGCATCCACAGAGTATCTTGCGCCGAGTTTGCGCGTGTCCGCCGCCGGAGAAGAAACTTGACGGACCCTTCGCGGGAAATGTACAAAGGAAAATTTGACACCCAACACACACCACCGCCCGTCCGTGGGGAGCGTGGCACAGCGCGCATGCCCCGAGGCCAGTGGTTCTCACACCTCACGGTCACCAGCGAGTTCCCATGGCGGATCCAAGCGAGTCCTGTGTTGGCGGAATTTGCGGGTGAGTGTCCTTGGCCGCACTTTTCAGGGTTCCGTGACTTTAATTAAATGCAATCTACTTTCAATGCTCCACGGCGACGATTCGTCCATTGTATGGCTTAAAAAAATCCTTCCTGGAAGTTTGAGTCCGAACGCAGAATTGGAGAAAAAGCTATTTGTGTGCTCGCGATTAGTCTTCCCGAAGTCCCCGTGGGTTCAACCCGAGCCTCCGGGGGAAGCCTTGTTAGCAAGGCCCTGTTCGCCGCTATTAAATTAGCCACGACACACGGTTCACCTACGACGACTCGGAGTCCTCGGGTAAATATTGAATCAATACGAACCGACTGCTGGTACGACGGAGGATTACACGGCCGACGACAGGCCGCCGTCTGATGACGGGCCCCGTTGCCAAACAGCGGGCGACGTGCGTGTCCTTTCTGTGCGGCCGCCCCGAAAACGCACTGGGGGCCATAAACAGTTATTAGAGGGTTAATTAAACACTTGCCACGTGGCCTGCCAACTCCCGCGGTAGGTCACAACTTCTGTAAACGACTTGTTACTGTGACAAAGGCCGATCGGACATATCGGGGAAACGGAAGCCGGGGGACAGGAAGTTACGCACGCTCCGGTGGCTTCTGTCATTTATCGCCTCCGGGGACTTGTTTCCTCGAATAGGCAGTCTACCAGTTCCGGCCGCAAGCCGCATGTTGGGCCGAAATCGAAATCTCTCGAATCTCACTTCCTGATTCTTGCACCGGCTAAGAACCGGTGTCCGAGGCTCCGTGTTGATTTTTCCCAATCAGTTCTCGGGGTGCGCGTGTTGCCTACCTTGCAGGCGCCCGATTCCGCACCAGGGAGAAGATACCCGGATCGCGGACAAAGAAAAACGGGCTCTGGTTGGCACCCGGTTGACTATTCCGATTTCGTTGCACCGGGAAAGGGTTTGTTTTCGGAACAACCGGGTCGTCGGTTTTGTTCTTTGATTGTTTCTGTCGAGTTTGGCCTGTTGTGGCCCGGCGTTGCGTTAGCACGACACGGAACACGGCACCGGCAGGCTAAACGTCTTTCGCTGCAGTAGTTGCAGCAGCAAACGTGGATTTTTTTGGCCCATCACCGGAAGAGAGCGAAAACAGAAGACGACCCAGCTGAGGGCCGTTCGGATCGGAGCGATGCGTAGCGAATCACCTTTTTGATTTCTACACTTCGTCGAAGATAATTGTGGGAAAACCGTTCGTTAAGAGCCGGGGTGCGGCCCGGCCTAAGAGACAACAAGCCGGTGCGGATCCACTGCACCTAGAAGGACTAGAATTAAGCTGTCAAATGCAAATGCAGTGGGCAGCCGCCAGTCACCTTCCGGGCGCCATTGATCGCTATCGCACGGGTTTGATCTTTCTCGCCCCGGAAATAAAGGACGAAGATGGTGTCCTTTCTGCTCGGCTGTTCATTTATCCCTTTGAAGCAACAACAATCGGGCCCGGAATGCGTTGCGACAACTGACAAAAACTGGGAAACACGGCTTGATACGTTCTGGGGTTCTTGTGCAGGATTTTGGGACGTGCAGTAATCACAAAAAGATGAATTGATGAATACAGTCTTCCTGGAAAACACTGTTAATCTGATAACAGTTTTTGTGTTCTTATACTTTTTACGAAGCTGTATAAAGGATCCTAAAGGTATACTAACAGTTCTAATCACATAAATAAATAGGCAGATTGGTTCACTTAACCAAGTTGGTGGATACACCAAACAATGGCTGTACCACCTGGACAACACACATACCTCATCACGAAATCAATATACGATTCAATCATCGATCCCTTGCCCCATTTTCGAATGACATTTCGAGTCGGTTCAGCTTAAGTGATACCCATGTTCCCAGTTGTTATCTGGCTAATGGCCACCTCCATCAAGCGACAAGCGAGTCGAAAACAATTCGAAACAACGACATCATCGGATGGCCGTTGTGCCCGGTCGAGTGCCGAGTGCGATCGGAACGCACCGATACCAGGGGTGATTATGTAAAGGTGACATGTAGCCGAGGATATTTAACAACAATAAAGGACGAAAAACAACGAGGGATTAGAGTCTCACCAGGACGAAAAAAAAACACGAAACAAACACAACCCCATGCAAGCCCCTTCGGGTTCTCGATGCTAATGATAGCAGCATGGTGTTGGATGGGTTTGGCGAATAACCGGGAAACCGGGAGGCAAACCCACCGTTCACGTTGCGTGTCCTTGTGAAGGTCCTTCGAGTGTCGAGCTTCGAGCAAAAGTGGTACAGGAAACGGGCCGAGAAATGCAGTAAATGTGAGAGAGACAGAGACAGGGGCTTTGAAGCTATTGAGGGCCCAAAAGGCTACGAAGTGGTAGAATGAAGATCCTTGCGTTATGATACGATTATTCGATACAGTCTTTTGTGTGAGAAAAGTGGATAGTTGCCCATTGTGGACTGCTAATTACGGTCTAATGATTTTAAATGGAAAACATATGGACCAGCAGCCTGATGGGGTCTCGAATAGTGTTACGAGTGTTGCAGGGTAACATTTGACAAATGTTACCTTTCTGGTTTTAATCAAATTGAGAGCATCGAGAGCAACGGCCAATGACAAAGTTCGTGCATTTGCACGTTCAACGCATCTTTCCGGATGTTTCTAATGTGAAATCCGTTTTTGAATCCGCCATCCTCGCCGGATTCGGATGAGGAGTTTGAGGATTTCGGCCTTGAGTGCGCTAAACTAATTAAACGGTTGACGCATGCGCCAAACAGACCCCGCAGACCAAAGACTCGGGCCGACCCGGCTGAGAAACCGTTTCGATTGCTGCAACCTGAAACCTCCAGCCTCCAGCCCGATCTGAGAAAGGACAGGAGCCGACGGCATCCTTCCGAGCGTAACCGGAGACGCTTGATGTGGAGGACTAGCGCCTGTGCTCAATCTGCGCGTGTTTGGCGGCGAATAATTAGCGCAGAAGCTTGGAATTGTGCAGATGTGTGCTGTCCAGGCGACATTGTCCACGAATACGGCACGTTTGAAATCTCAATCCTCGAGCTGGCAGAGGCCCTTTCATCTGACCGACCCGCAGCCATAAAGCCACCGCATGCGGCGGTAACATCGTCAACGATAACATCTCATGAATCGTTTAATAATATTCATTGCCACGGTTGCTCGATTAATTTTAATGAACCGCGCAAAAAGACGTACGAATCAGCTTATTTGAAGTGTTGGAGGATTGACACATTATTAACACATTATTGACGCATCGTGACAAACTCCGTGGAAAGGCATTACAAAAAATAGAGCTTACATTTCTTAGCATCGACCGGCCAGGGGAATAACAGTCTCGCCGGGCGACCCTTCGAGGGTGCGATTCACCTGCCCAGGCCTGGTTCGATTGTTTCGTTTTCGCCCACCAGACAGAGCAGTGGGAACTTCGCCGCATGTTCCTGACGGTCACCCGAAGCGCCGGAGTCGTTAAAAAAGCAAATGAAATGCAACGATCTGCTTCCCTTCGAGAAATCGACCACAATTTGATTGCGGTCTGGCGCCCCAGACGCAGGGTGGTGGTGGTTCGGTTCGGTTTCGGGTGGTTCGTCCTGAAAGTTCCGTCTCTCTTGGGAGGCTCTTTTTGCACCCCGTGCTCCGTGAAGGGTGCCAAAGGGCGCACGAAATCGCTTTTCGCAACGCTTCACCTTTAATTGTCCGCACTATTTATCATTGACCGTCTCGCCGTCATCGTGACGATTGGATGTTATTTTTCTCATAATGGAAAAGTAATGGCCACGTAAATAAATGCGTTCTGACGATCAAGTCAATCAAAAAGAGGCGTTTGTCCGAATCGGAATCGCTTACAGCTGGACGTGGCTACGATAGAATTTAATTCGTTCGCCATTGTGAAGATTTTCAGTGGGAATGCTAATGATGATGTGATCTTTATTTACTTTTTTTCCTATTTTATTTACTTTATTTAAGCGCTCAGCAGAAAAACATCGCATAGCAAATACATCGAATAATTATAGTACTGTGACCAAAAATATGGGTCATTCGCTTTTAACTAAAATTTTCCTTTATTCGGCTTAACTGTCCACAACCACCACATTACCGCAACTGTATATCACTGTATGTAATAGTGTAGATTGTGCAAACAAACGAGCACTGATTGTTACAAAGGTTCAGGAGTCCAATCAAATATCTATAACCGAGCTGCCGCCGGCCATTATTTATTTCATTTTTCAATCAATCCCAAATCGCTTGGCCCGATACTGAATATCATTACCCTGGCCTAGGTGAGCGACCTTTTCGGTTATGCTGTCGAGTGGGGATCGAATCTATTCCGCGAAAAATCCCACTCCCAAAAAACTAGGGTTTGCTCGCTGCCCGAGGGACCAGGGCGAAATGAAGTGAATGGATTGTTTAATAATTGTCAAATTATTGCCTAAGTACCAAACAAAACTCAACAAGCGACCCCACGAAGCACCATCTCCGGGGACTTTTCGGTGCGCCACACGACGCCGGGAAAAAATCGCTTTGAACTTCAGTCAACCGAACCGGCGTGGGTTGAGTGGCGTTGTTGCTCACTTTGCTCCCAATTGCGTCCCAGTGGCACGTCCTGGCGCAGTGTGAAGAGACCGGAAAGTTTTTGTTGACCCTGGGCCGGGAGGGAAAAATCCTCAGAAGGTGGTGCGCCCTTATTCTACCCGCCGGACTTCGCAGCCCGGCGGAAAGGCACCTTGACGGATGAAATAAATTTCAATTTCATCGCCGTTCGAATACGAAAACAAACAGAGAGAGAGAGAAAGAGTGTGTATGTGTGTGAAGAGGTGGTCCGGCGTTTGGCGGGACTTCGGGATCAAGCTCCCTTCCCGGGGGTACGGAAACCGGGGCCCGGGAAAATGGTCTGCCGTTCAGCGGTGTGCAACGGTGCGGAATAGGAAAGGAACGGAAAAATGAACCCATTTGATTCGGTGTGGCTTTTTCTTTGCCCGTGAAAACAACGGCCACTCGTCGTCCCGGGTGCAGGATGCGGAATTTTCCCGCGACTGCCACACTTTCGGTCTAATCCGCAGCACGCGGCCCACAAGGGGTTGTTGATATCAACTAGCCGTGCTCAAGCGAAACACGCGGCCCCGGAATGTTGCGTCAGGGACACGTGGGGCGGCTCTATTAGCGGTCCTTTCTTGGCAGGCCGTTCCGGGACCGGGACCGGGACCTGGGAGTCAATTAATGAGCCATTGATGTAGGCGAGCATCCGAATGATTGGCCGCCAATTGAGTGGTAAATTGGGTTTTAATTTGCCGATGGAAAATTTGAAATATTCGGAACGAGTTCGAGGGCCATTCGAAACGAAGTGGCAAACGTGTCAGGAAAAATTAATATTAATCTGTGACGCCAGTAATCTTCGGGTGCAGCCTTTCGGAAGACTAACTCTGTATTGCACTTTTGTCTGCTGCATTTATGGGGCTTATGGTTCAATTTCAAAGCTTCACAGGCAGTCAGGAGGCAGTATTGATTTTGGCTCAACAGACAGAAACACCTTGGCACTGAGCCGTGCTTTCGAAGGAGACCTAAAGCTAGTAGTTGCTGGAGAGGCCAAAAGTTCGGAATACTTCTTAGCATTATTCTGATGTCTTGGTTGCGTATAAAGTATTCTTTCGTTTTGTTGGGCAACTATTAAGAGCGTTATTCGGTGCAAAGAATTCCGTGAGTATAGCAAAGCACGAACTTTAAAAACTTATGTTGTCGATGATTTGTTGCATTTTGCGATCCCAAAGTGACGCGAAGAGGGCACCGCTAGATTTAAGAGTCGTTTGAACAGTGGTAAAACGAATTTTAAATGCTTAAACCAGCCAACCTTTTTTGACCGTCTTGTGTTTGCATAACATATTTGAATATTTAAAAAAATTTAATTTAACTCTTTTAAACAACAATAATTGAGCACCAACAAAAAATATTGCTCTCAAGTTGGTATGGACTGTCAGGGTAAGAAGTGATGTCTTTCGCAATGAAACTTAACCCAAAATCATTTCTTTGGCATAGCCCAATGCTCAACAAATTCCAAATTGAGAATGATTAGGAAAAAAGTCCCTGCTAAGTGCTTTCATCACAAATTGGCTCATTTTGAGCTCATTTTTTATCTTGGAAGAACGTACCGGGCCGTTTTTTTTTATGTAGTATTTTTGTGATGTTTAAATGAAAATTACAGCCAAGATTGGCAGTCTCTCACAGCGAATAGCTCTTGCAATCACGGTGGACGGGTTTGGGTCTACCCACGATTTGCGAGAAGGACTAAGAATTCTACAAAAAGATTTTATTCTAAACGCGATCTTAAACAAATATCTAATTCAGTTTATTGGGCTCGGGTTATTCAGTTTATTGGGCTTGGGGGTTATCGCTATTCAGCCGAGATCTCAGTTTATTAGGCTTCAGAGTCGAGTATTTTGAATATAAACTGATTTTTTACGGCATCACCCCTGGTGGTAGCTGTTATTTATTTTGAGCCCACAGAGCCCCGTCGATAAGCAATTGTAATTCTAATGACCACAACGAAACAATGCAACCGTGGCACGGCTGCACGAGACTGGGTTTATTTTGATCGACCGTGGTGATTGGTTTCGTGGATCGACGTGGGTTTGCGGAGCTTCCCGTCGGAGCCGCCAAAAATTAACGCTCGCCGCCCGTCAAACGCTTCCACGTGCGTCCCATTTAATCAACCCATCCGCAGCCGCCGCCGCCGTCGGCCGTGCGCGCGGACCGGAAATGACAGCTGCGCAATGGAGCTGCGCCATCGGCCTAAACGCGGCTCATAATTTATAATTTGCGATTTAAGCTTATAACATAATGGACGCCCGGGCTGGCGCTGGCGCGCGTGCGTTCGCGTATCCGCACTCGGCTCTTTACGAAACGATCGATTAAATCGAATGATGAATCAAGCGCTGGGGCTGGCACCGGAAGCGCACCGCCGAGCGTCAGACGCGCTCCGAAATTATGGCACGAACTTTGCGTCCTTCGTGGAGTGGTGGATTTATTTTTTTTTCTCTTTAAATTTATTTTAACACGCCACGCCGCCGCGAGCTTCGGTTTCCGTTTGGCCCCCGAGGGCCCCGGGAGGCGAAACAAAACATCTAGCTCCCGCCGGGCTAGCTAATCAAATTAAAATCTACGTCTTCCTGCGAGTCGAGAGGTCCGCGAGGACGAGATGAAAGAGACGAACCGCTCGCAGCTGTGCTGTATAGATTTCATTCCGTCTGCGGCCGATCCGCAGCTTCATCCGCGATTGATGTTTGTTTTTGTGTGGAGTTGTGGAGTTGTTGTGTCTTCGCGCACTTCGGGGCTTCTTTTCGCTCTCCACCATTTGCATTGTCTTTACGTTTGGCCACGTCGGCCACAATGGCGACCTACCGTGTGGCGAGTGGATTTTGCGTGCAAATAGGGGACCTGAGCCTGAGCCAACGTCCGTACAATGAGTGCATCAGCATTGGAAGCATGGTTTTGTCAACCGTTCTGCGGGCGGATCACTCGCCAGGATGGCCAGATGTTGAGCCGGCTGATTGCGGGATTAATCGTCGCCTCCCTTCCGGGAGCTCCGGAGTTCCACTCATTGTAAACTTGCTAATGTCAAAAGTCAATTGATGTGACACTTTCGGCTGCGAGGGTCACGAACGAACCAATTATGGGCCGCGAATCACTGCCACAAGCTCTGCCTTCCTTCATTATGCTTTTTCTTTATTAATAAACAAAATCATGGCGCGCGAACATACACATACCTGGAGCAAGGATTGCGAAAGTGGCCGTCCCAGGTCCTGCCGTACGTTATTTGCCGTTCAAATTGTGCTCGTTTCCGCTTACAAAAAGGGTTTGGCCAAGTTTTTGTGTGGGCAACAAAGCAGAAACCCACCGTAAAGGCGAGTCCGTCGAATTAAAATATCGCATAACCTACAATTTGCTGGGCTCGATAATTCATCGGGTCACGCGTTAGACAAGGACATGCCGCGGTTTAGCTCGGCGAAGGCAATCTAGATGGGAACCTTGTCTAAGAGGCCGCGATGCGCCGGTTAATTGAATTATAATACCCGTCGGCGTGTTTTGTGGCGCTCCGTTAAGTGCGTGAGCGGGTCTTTTATTTCTTCAAATTAGAACTATAAAACGGAAGCATCTATCACCGCGGGTAAAGAAACGGCTTCCGGTTCCGCCGAAGAAAGGGGAAGAGGTCGTCCTGCAACGTCTTTCTTTACGCCATTTGACGCCCTAATTGGCGTTATTAAAGAGGATCCGAACTGGCTCGGCTCTCTCTCGCCAATCGTTTCGAGTCGAGGCAAAAGTGCCAAGAAGAGTTTTGTTCAGAAATAGCCAAACTAGGTTACGGGCTTTACACCGCCAACGTTCTGCTAACAGCCATTCTTCGATGTCGTGAGCGCATATGGGGGCCGTAAAACGTGGAAAATGAATAAAATATTCATAGCCCTTCTTCATGGGCCCTTAATACATTGTAGCAAAAATGGAAAACGGAAAACCAGGTCACGCGCGAAAAAGGATACGGACGCGCGCCTTGGCAGTAATTCTAATTCATAAATTGGCCCTTTATTTCACCAAACTTTATGCGCCCCTCATGTGTGCGCGTCGTGACCGAACTAGGGTTCCGCAACCACATATGCGGCCGGGTTTGGGTCACAAAACGACGTCGTCCTCAACTACTTTCGGCCGAATAAATCTATCAAATTTATTTACCGTTTTATTGCGCAAACCCCTCGACCCCAGACCGCCGGCGGAATAACTTTTGTTTCGATAACTTTGGATCACCCGAACTGCACAACCGGGAAAAGGACCCACCGCCGAAGGACAACTCCTGCTCCCCATAAAAAAACCGGGACCACCATCGGGACCCATATCTGCAGTTTATTTCCATATTTAGTGTGGAAAATCCGTAAAGATAATGCTAATAGCTATAATCGTGTGGTCCGCTGCCAGTCGTAGAGGTGGTGATGCCAGACACGTGTCACTGTGTCGTGCGCTGACAAGGTGCTGAAGAGTGCCCGGGAGTTTGCAGTGCTCACGGCGGCGGATAAATTAATGACTTTTTTTATTATTATTGCACCTTCACGCACGTGAAACTTTGGGCAACCCACCCGGCCCGGTCCGAGGTCCGGTGTAATTATTTCGTGCCGTGCGACCACCGCCGTGCCTGTTTGGGGAAATTTTCGGACGACCTCCTGACGAGTGCTTTCGTAATGAAATCACCCTTAATCCATCATCCACTAGCCACCGCCGCCGCCTCGGTGGTGGTCAGTTGCCAGCTTTTCTTTCCCGTGGTCGGTTGGGAAACGGGGCTGGAAAACAGTACGCCGGTCGGGTCTGTCGGAACCTTTTTTGCGACTCCCCCAGCGGAGCATGCCAACACGTTGTTTGGATGTTTCGCTTTGGAATGTTGAAGGGGGCGTTTGAGCCACTCTATAATGACTGCCATTCAGCGCTGGACCGTGCAGAGAGAGAGAGAGAGTCCGGTGCCGAACCCAGACCGGTTGATAATCAAGAGAATTAAATTTAATGATTTTTATGACCGAATGATTAGGAGCGAAACTTGTTTGCCTACACCGCCAACCCGTGGCAGGGTGTGCGAAACCATGGAGGGAAATAACGGTCTTAATCGGACCCATAAACCAGAGTCTGTTCGAGGCGCACGGGGTCTTTAATTCTACGATGCTTATCCGGAGCGTTCTGCTCGTGCACGGAATTAGGCATTCAGTTGATACACGGTTTGTACCCGTATGGGGTACAAGAAAGTTTACTCATTTTCCCTGTAATTAACTCGACAGAGAGCGATTCGAAGTTACATTTTAAGTGTCGCAGCCTCAAGCCACAGTAACCTGGAACTGTGGAGACCTTTGCTTGCATTGCTATTCATAAAAATAATGCGACTTTTGTAGAAATTAAATCCATATGTTAGAGAACGGTAAATCGAGTATCTATGGGTTTTGAAAGGCAATACGTCTATGCAAATCGAAGATGAGTTAGGTTCTGTGTATGGGGACTACGGGCCTTCATTTAATACAGTGAAGTTTTGGGCAGCTGACTTTAAGCGTCACTTGGAAGAGCTTGGGAAACGATGAGCTTTTTGGATGTCCAAATACTGCAACTACCGGCGATAACATCGCCAAAGTTCACTAAATGGCGCTAAACGAACTCCGATTTAAAGGGAGATAGATAACAGAGTTTATGTGGATGTAACCAGCTAACAACATGAATACTATTTGACTGAGGTACAGAGCTGAGGGCATCGCTGGAAGAAGTGTTTAGAGTTACAGGGTGACCATGTTGAAAATAGAAATAAATTCCGAAAAAAGGGCCCGTCCCTTTGTTGGGTCGGAAACTTATCAAACCACCAAACTGTAGTTTGTTTACAACCTACGGGGTCTTTTTTTCGTATATGCGCAAGGATTAGTTCAATAAGGTCGTTTGCTGAACGCGACCGACCGGCTGACGCGTGTAGCGATGTTTTGTGATTTATGAATTGCGATCGTCTTTCAGCGCAAACGTAAACGGTTTTCCATATTTCCCGGTTCCGCGCTCGGAGGCTCGGTTTCGGTTGGCCACATACGTGTTCGCATGCCAGCCGTGGCTCTGTGTGGCACACGGGCCCATAACATGCTAAAATGTATTGCCCAACCACGGCCGAACCGGCATCTGCCATCGATTTGTGTCCTCTTGCGTATTAAACTCCCATAAAACGCTAGCGTGCAATAAAACAAAATGACACAGGAAAGTTGTATCTAGCCGGTGCCCCCCTCTGTGGGTCCCGTGGTGGAGAAATTTCGATTTCGAATCAGTGTTTCCCGCGGGGTTTTTGGTTCCACATATGGCCACATAAACGGAACAAATGCCACCGCGGCAATAAAGCCAACTCGTTGATGCCGGGCCGTGGAAAAGCGATTTGTCTTTCGCGGATCCCCGTGCGTGCGTGCTCCGTTTGCATGGGAATTGCATTCCTGGCTGGCTGGCTGGCTGGCTGGCTGACGGGCAGGATAGTGGCCCCGGCGTGTGTACATAGTTTCAACATTTTCATGCGCATAACTTTGACAAATTGAACGGACGGAAAACATATTGAATCGAATTACGGGCGCTCCGGTAGTTTTGAGTCCTGGCGCGAATCCACCGACCACCAGCCAGTCCTGTGTGTGTCTGACGTGGCCCAGGATTAACCGTGAACCGCACGCTGCTCTCCGGTTAAATACAGACTGCCAGCTATTCGCCCTTTTTGGTGGAGGGAATAATTTTACGAGTAATAAGCACGCGCCACCTGTAATGGCAGCTAAAGGAAATGAGTTAATGTTAACGATTTCGCCGACTCCGGAGGCGGCGGCTTTGTTCGGCTCGGCAAAAGTGCCACCGACCACGAATATCCTGGCGACGCCGTGGCGACCTGGGACCTCTGGGGTTTCTCACGCGTGTATTTAAAACACTATGGGCGGCAATCGCTTGTTCCATCGCGCAGATAAATACGGCATTTTATTGGTGGCATTATCGCCGGAACGGATAAGTGAAAACTAATGCGCCGAAACACACACTCATTCACGCACACGCGCCATACTACAATAGAATTATAGTTTACGACCCCCTTCGGAGGGGCGAAGGGACTTTTTCCGGCGGGTCGAGGAATCGGGGAAATTTAACCAGTCCAAACACCAGGGTCCACCAGGTCGAAAGGTTCACTGAAAAGATGTTTTTTACAGGTCTTAGGTATGTCGATAGTCTAACCTTTCCTTGCACTGGTAGTACGAAGACACTCATAAGAACTAACTGAGGTACAATTTCGGAAATTCCGAATGCTTGATTGTTTGTTTAGCGGAAACGCTCAAGAAATGGTTGAAACTAAGGAAAGAATAACAAAATGAAATAATTGATCTTCGAGGTCACAAGTGTGATACGATTTGCACGAAACAGTTCATAGAGTTTGGTTCGATTCTGTCCGGAGGATTAGAAGCGCAAGAATTATACTCCAAAATCGCTCCTTCAAAGTTTCCATTTTCCAGTTATAGTTCATCATGTGACAGTCGCAATGTGAGTTTTGCTGTTCCCGTTTGTTATTTACTCAATAGACATTTCCATCAAAGTCTAAAATGGAAAAGAAGTTAAAGTCGATTGCTGTTGCGTAAAATAACAGGTCCTAGCCGCGGTCGGGAATTTGGTGCCAGAGCGGACGGCCAACAAATGGAATAAACGGAACGTAGAGACAGCTAGCGACGAAGAAGCGAAGCAAAAGCCTTTAACCGCTAACTCAAAAGATAAACAGTGTCAAACAAAGCTTAACAATCGATAGATGATCCAGGACTTGTAGAAAGCACAAGGATAATTACACAAATCGTTAACGCATATAGGAGGGCCTAACTTCAAATAGATACGAATGAGTCTGTTCTGTAAGTCTCATTAAACGTTCACCACCAAAGGAATAAAATCAAAATTGTGAAGCCTACCAATACTGTAAAGAACATCAACCATAGAAACAACACTTTTCCGTTGAATTACTAAACGTAGCTAAACCATCAAGGGGTCACACTAAAATGGCACTCATTTGGAGACACGTACTCCCGCCTTGATTGGAACTTTCCCTCCCAATATCCCATCTGCACTTCTACCTCAACCGAGCGTGCCGCAAATGGGCCCCTAAATGAATTGCGCGGTTTGCGCTGCAACTTATAAATGCAAAATAAATTTATTACACAAAACTAGGGGCCCGAATCGATATTCCGAAGCCACTGCTGGCTGGCTGGCTGGCTGCCGGTGATGAGCAAGCCTGAACAAAGGACTCGCCGCTCGGCCTCGGCTAACGCTCTGTTTCGGTTCTGTCCACCGGTTCGAAACCACGCATTCAAGTTCCGCAGTCTTAATTACTTTTGGGGGTAATTTTTAACTCCCCCCCAAAGGTGGGCGGAAAGTGCGGTTTCGGTGGGTCCGCCGGTCGCGCCCGGAACCGAGCTACGGGACAGTGTCCCGTGCCCCGTAGCTGGCTAATTAAAGAGCAATTTCCGTTCACTCGGAACCCAGATCGGGGTCCCGGCCTCGGAGATGCACTTTCGGTCGTCGCGAACCGGGTGGTCGGGTGGGGGGCGGGTGGCTGGGCGGCATAATTATACGGTGCACTCCGGTGCACGGCGTTGCGGTGGCGCACCCGTTACGCCGTGTCCCTGTCAACCGGGGGTTCGAACTTTCGGAATTAATTTTCTACCCCTTCTCGCTTGTGGTCCCCGGAAAAGCGGTGGGTCGCCTGGTGCCGGTGACAGTCCGGGTGCGTAGTCCGTGTGGCCGTCGGCGAATGGTCGGATGAGTAAATTAAATAATCAACGCCGAAACGGACGAACACGCCTGCTCTCGCGCAGTCCAGTTTAATTGACAGTGCGCTCGATTGCCGGCTGGCCGTAGGGGGTCCCTGTGCTGGGGCTGCTCGACTCCGACAGGACTCTGTGAGGAAAAACTCTCTGGACTCCGTCTCCGTCCATGGCGCACCATGGTCCGGTGCTCGAATGCGCGTTCATTAAAAGGAATAATTTGATTACCCGTCGATTAAGCGCTGAACCATTGTGACGTCGTGTCCTGAAGACGCGCCGTGCGAGGACGAGGCTCTATCATCGCTCGTAACGACCCGGTCCGAAACCCGGCGTGTCAGCCATTTTCTTTTTCGTCCGAATCGCATCCGAACCGCGTCCGAGAGATGCCGGCGGGCCATCCTACTTTTCTCACCCCAGCCGGAGCGAGGGGACCAAACGCCCGTTTTCCTCGATTTTCCATCCCATTTACTGTAAGGATCCGCCAGCATCGTCCTCCACCACACAAGGATCTTCTGTGGCCCTGCGTGAGGACGCCCTGCGATGATTAACGAAGGGGAGACCGCTTCCCGAAGCCCCGGAGCGTCTTGGGAGCGTCAGCGCTACGATGCCCATTGAAGTTCAATTTGGAAGACAAATTGGTCTCATTGTTGGGGTGCGCCTCGGAAGATGCTTTCCTTCGGGGCTTCGAGGGTTGTTTTTTCTTTTCGTTCAGTAGAGTGAATGTGCAGGCGAACGGTCCTTACAAGAAGCACGTCAAAGGTTAAAGGTTTCAGCAGAAATTGTTGGATAGCACC
>NC_071285.1:41860563-41872475 GCF_943735745.2 Anopheles bellator | reverse complement strand
AGCACGTCAAAGGTTAAAGGTTTCAGCAGAAATTGTTGGATAGCACCGGTTTATCTAAGGCATTTCATGAAAATACTGTAGGCGAAGTAGAATTGGTTCAAGTGGTTAGTTTTTAGCAATGAATTTGATGGGAATTTGATTAACCGCAGCAGTTTTAGAACCAATACAACTGAAATTGGCTAGATTGTGACAGACGTTCCGGTGGCCATTATGGACAAGAGTTTACACAGCAGCGGCGTGGGCTGCACATTGTAAGTGAAGGCAACCATCTTGCATTCTGGTAGATTACTCCGTCATTAGCCACGGCAGAAGAGACACCGAGAGGGAGAGAGAGAGAGAGTGGAAGAGCGATCCTGGAATGGTCTTCCGGTATTGAATATTTTATCAAGGCCTGCATCGGATCTAGGTCCGGTCTACGGCACCACAAACAATGTACGGCGGCACTCTAAATCGGTGCGACCACCGGTGTGTGTTTACACACTCTCGAGGGTCGCCCCTGCCTTCCCCTGCCCCCGGGTGGGGAGTCCCGGCGGACGAGCTTTTCAATTTACGCCGGAACCGGAAATGGGGCTGCAATCGAGATAAGCATCTCAACACTGCAGGTGTCAATAGCAGAGTGTGTGGAGTTGGAGAAAAAGGGCACTGGGGTTTGTGCAAAAACGGACCCCCTCTGGGGTGGCTCAAGGATGCCTCCGTTTACGTATGTGGGTGTGAGAGCATGTCCTAATCAAGCATCACGCGCCGTAAGAAGGGGGTGCTATGCTGGGATTAATGGACCATTTGCATAGGTAAAGAAACATCATGAAACTTTTAGTAGCCCGAGTGCTGTATTGACAAATATTACACGACAAGGACGAGGTCCTCCGGCCGGATCGTTAGTTCGCATGCCGAAGGCCACCCGGAGTATGCGTAGTTTGAGCGACCCTTAATGGTGCTCCAATCAAAATTCTATACAATGGGGTGCTGATCATCTCTTCAATTATGAACCATCCAACAAAACTTGAGACGTGCCGATCGATCCACGTTGAATCTCTCTTCCCATTGTCTATGGAAATAGAAAATGGAATTCGAAAACAGTACAGTAATTGTACATTAAAAATCGGTACACAAATTGAACCTTAATCAGACGAAGCTAGTGCCGCTGACAGTGAAGCCGCAATTTAATACCCTCATTACCAATTGAACCGAGAACGCTCGTGCCCTGGCCTTAGTTCGGTCCTGATTGCCGCTCGGGACGAACCGCGGGTTGTGAATTTTATTATTTCCCGTTCCTTGCCCAACGTCCTACTTTGGCTCTCGACGGCTCGAGTGCATCGCAAAATTGCAGCGGAAGCGGAAAGAGAAAACAATCATAAAACTAACGTCTAGCCCGTGCCCGCGAAACAGGGCCGAGCGAAAAAAAACGGTCGAATCGAAGAAAAGTGCAGCACACACGCTGCACCCTTAAGAAACTTGAGTATGAAAATACAAACGAGCGAAACGAAAGGCACCGAAAACAGGCGCAGCCTCGACCGAGCGGGCGAATGATCCGGAAATTCAATTTGAAAGTTTTCCGGCCCGACCGGGACTGCGATTCGTCGGCTTAATCACTTCACGGCGAACGGGCTTGGGCTGGCTTGGGTCGTTCGGGTGGGTTTCGCCGCCGAGAGTTCGGTACCGGCTGATGCGTTTTTTGTGGCCCTTTGACCAGCGAAAGTTCAGCGAAAGTTCAGCGAAAGGGTTCCCATGCGCTCGGTGCCCCTTTCGGTGTGTGCGAAGAACGGGGAAGGTCTAGAATTTGGGGCGGCATAAAAAACCTCTGTGAGACCCTTGGGGGCAACGCCAACCATCGTTCTGTTCGGTTGATGGAATAATAAAATTAAAGTGAAATCTTCTACGCCAAGCCAAGCGGGTGAATGAAAAGGGATGTGATATTCGCGACTCTACCTTGGGTCGCCTAATGACACGAATGTCACTCGAAATGTAGTAATTTGTGCCGGAATCGGATGGCGTGTGCATATGAGCTTTTTACACAGTGATATGAGGTCCTGACAGTGTTAAAAAAATGGCCGTGGGTAAACTGGGTGGATAATGGATCTGAAGCGTGTATTCATGGTATTTCCAGCGAATCTGGCCGTGCCTGTCAATTTGTGATAAGTCATTGCGATTGTCGCGGAACTCATCTAGATAGTTCCATCATCGGATAGCGACGACGATGGTGTCTGATTTAAAGGGAATGCTTTCATTTAACCCGTTGAATATTTCGACATATTTTGCATTACTTTGCTCGTGGGTTTATCATTTTATGCAAATCGTGCAGTGTTATTCTCTAATTTATTAACTGTTTTCAACTTTACAACAGCGAGTTGTTTGTAATATAGGACGACCGCACTGCCGCACGCATCGTCAGGTTTCGGTGGGTTGGTCATGTCAAGAGAATGGCGAACGACGTAAGGAAAAATGCGTCAACGAAGCGTTAAAGTAGTATTAAAGATTGGGATCAGTTCCTTGAAACCATTATTTCAGACAACCAAATTATTGATTTCTGACCTCAATGACCTTTAGATTGGGTTTCTCATAAGCAATGCTTAGGTTATCTTACTTACGAAATTATATAAAGTAAAAAAATTGAAGTTATTTTTTTAAGTGCACGAAATTAAAGTGCATCTATCGTCCCGTTTAAAGTGTCGTGATTCTTGTCCACCCAACGGATGGCCACTTTTCCACTTTTCCCAAACACGCGCGGTCGTCCTGCGCGGTTTGAGATGAATCACGGACCGACCCGGTGGTGACCACTGTCACTCACCTAGCGAATGAATCGAGTTGACACTGAATGGTGCCTCACTCCACCGTTCGAAGGACCTTCCCGAGCCCGAAGGAACCGATCATGGGTACCGTACACCGGTCAGGGACGAAATCGAGAGAGAAAAAAAAACTCACAACGAGAAGGCCAATGGAAACGAGCAAATGAATAAATGAACAGTCTCGCAAAAAAAAAAACAGTGCACGAAACATGGAATGGAACAAAAAAGGGTCAAATGAATTGGTTTCGAGTGGCCCGACGAAGGGCGGCCAGCGGTGCTCGCCGCGTGCCCACGAGCTGTCAACGAGTTGACGTAATGGACGACGGCAATGATATCATGGGGTGAAATTGATGGTAAAAAGCTAAATGATCAACATCACAGATTGGTCGGGTTGGTGTCGCCACGGCATACCAGCATCATCGGCGCCCCCCTTCGGCCAACCGATGCTACGCCAAGGGTGCCGTGCGCCGTTGTGTCTCTTCTTTTGCTCCCCAATCGCCCTTTTCCGGGAAATGGGTTTTGGATAACGCAAAAGAAAGGGCCCCAAAAAAGAGGAAAATAATACAACACACCCACAGAGACCGAGCGAGAACGAGAACCCTCAACGTAATGTCTCCATCAGACCATCGTGTGGGGGTCCTTCCAATTTTCTCTCCATTCCTTTTTTTCTTCATCCGGGATCATTGCCTTCTTGTTGTGCGGACGGATTTTTGTTCCATTTTTATTTCCCCGATTTCCCCGAAACACCCACCCACCGCTGGGTTCCTCGGGCGGTCCCATCTCGCCGAGGGTCTCAAGATGGCCTTTTCAGCGTGGAAAGGCGAAAAAATAGGATACACGGCAGACGGCAGAAAAGATACACACAGACCAACGCCGGTGGGCGAAGGTGGGAGTACTTTTTCTGGTCGGCCAAAAGGTTAATTGAGGTTTGTGTGTGTGTGTGTGTGTGGGAAGGGGGGGTGGCTTTGGGGTCGGTTTGTTTTTTGCGTGGTGTCCCTCCCTCGGGGCCAGCGCACTGCTTCAGACGATGGCAGCAGACGTGCTTACCGTGAGGGGCCACTTGAGCGAGAGGCGAAAGCGAACCTCCTCGTCCTCAAATGGCATTCCGGCGAAAAGTGTTGGCCGTGCGGCAGACGAACAGTATCAACGTAATGCCAACGAAATGCGAAATGTCACTGCAGCTAATTATCGCAGGAAACGTTAGTTTATTCCCACAGCACACCCCATCGGCGGCCCTGTTGTTGTCACGTGGCCATACTTAATGCGTAGAGTGTGCTAGAAATTAAACTCCGAGAAGTGTTTCTGGTGTTTGCTCGTCGCCCGCACCTGGCTGTTGCAAATTGACTGGCTGAAAACCGAACCACTAAAGTGCACTAGAACCGGAATGCTGTAGTCGGCGCTCAATGTTGTACTTTTGTAAAGAAAGGTTACTGTGGACACATTCACTAGCCTGAACCATCGGGAGGCACTTAGCCTACAAACGAGGATGTATTTCCAACCTCACCATGAAGATGGCAGCCCTAGCTAATAAAAGCATAAGAATGTCATTATAAATTCAGCCAGCTTGAACGTGCAATTCTTGCGTAACAATTGTTTGCGCCACTGGATGTCTGGAGCGTTTATGTGAAAAACGAAATAAATTTTTTTTGTTTTGCAGGCAATACAGAGGAGGTGAGAAGATTTGTATGCTTAGAAAATTATTTAATTCAGAAAAGTGTCTTCAATCTTAGTTCGAAAGGGCATTTTCAACCCACCAACGTGGATCACCACCGTTATTAGTTTTTTCGTATTGATACGTTGAAACTGGAATGGTTACTGTAAATTGTTCGATAGGAATCTTGTGCAACAGTCGCCCAATGTGGCCTGACATTCGAAATTGAACTACCGATCCCGTCGATTAGCTTAATGGCAATACACAATCCACGTGCGGAATGTTTCATTGTGAAAGTTTACCTTTTACTATCCAACTTTCGTTGGCATTTAAATTTGCATGCCGCAATCGGAATGCTTTTGACAAATCATCTTGTTATGGTGATCGGAAAAGGTCATATGGGAAATTTTTGGGATAAACAAAAACCGAGAAATTCATGGAAACTTTTCCAAGAACAATACTGCCTCCAAACGACTAAAAGCCTCTGAATGATCGAAACAATAAGGAGACTTTGCAGTTACCTTTGTTACGGAGGTACTTCAAACAAATCAACGGATCACTCGAGTAGAACCGGAACCCGGCAAGAGTGATGCGAAATTAGTTTATACAATCAGCATCATGACTTATTGACCGACTTTCGATCATGATGATGGTGGCACAATTTCACTAAATTCCTGCACTTAAATGGCTCTGCAGATTTCCATGTTGTTTCATCTCGACGACGCTTCTATCCAACCCGTGCAAACCAGCGGTCGGAAACTCTGTAAGCCAGATTTTACTGCCCTTTTCCGCTCAGCAGCGGTTCTGTGGAACGGTTCGGAATGCAAAACCGATAAATATTAAATAATGCTATCACGGGCCAAAAGATAGTGGGTCACGGTGGCCAACGTGCTGCAGTACCGCCTCGGACTCAAAATAGGGTTATCCTTTCGATGTTTGTTTTATTCATGCGATTTACCGACTGTCGGGCCGGTAGGCCCCGTAGGCACGAACTCTTGGGCAGACAAATAAAACGAAAAAAGAAAAAGGATAACCAAATGGGCGGCTGCTGCTAGACGTTCGCCATACTACCGGCCTCACCGAAGCAACATAGACACGTCCACCATCGTCCGGGGCGCCGTGAGTGTAAATAAGCATCTGAAAGTTGCTCTTAATATTCGGCCACCGGCCAGCCAGCGAGGAGAAGGATGAAGCGAGCATTAAAGTGGAATCAGAAACACACAGGAATTGAGCCAGCGGCCAGCGGATTGAGGCGCTTCAAAGAAAGCGCCCAGCCGGACCGTGGGTTTCCGGCTAGGCTGCGAGCATAAAGTAAGCAAACCTTTTCCGGACCCAACTGGCGCACCGCTCTTGGGTGGTGTGTCGGTGCAAAACCCGTCCACAAGACAGCGTGAGAACATTTGCCAGCTCTTTGTGGTGTTGGCTGTGGGAACGGAAAGAACGGGCGTGAAGTGGACCGGAGAGAAAAAAAACCCTGACCAACTACAACACGGCCCACCCCGGGTAGTGCCCGGTAGATGCATACACGATTAGGACATGTCCTCTTAGGCGGACTCAAAAGTAAGGCCACGGCAGCGAAGGAACCCTACAACGCCCACCCGATCCGAGGGCCCAATCGAAGAAGATGCTGCAGGAAGAGAGAAGGAAAAAAAAGCGAGGAGGAAGCATAAAGATTCAAACCCCAAACGCTGTCGCAGGATGTCAGCCTCCCCAAGGCGGGAGGACCCAAAGACGCGATGGATGGGGCAAAGTAAGGGACCGGCAATAAAAAGCCGAAAATAACGAGAATCGAAACGGAACATTCACCGGTCGTGAAGAAGCCAGTCGGCTCCGGTCGGCCCACCTTCCAAACCCTTTCTGCGCTGCGCAAGGATCCGCAAGGGTCCGTAGCATAAACGCGGCAGGGCCTTCGGTGGGCTGAGTGCTGTGCCAAGTTGAAGTAGGGCCAGCAGCGGAAGATTCATTGAGATGTCCTTTTCGGCACACGGATAAGAGAGTGCCGCCCGTCACCCCGGAGGATGTGTAGCGGTGGCGGCGATACAATTTTTACCGCAACATAAACGGATCCAAATCATCATCGAAACCACTTCTGTGGGGCCGCTTCTTCGCTTCCCAAGGGGCTACCGTTACCGGTGGGGCGCGGTCCAAAAACTTATGCTAACAACCTCGAAAGCCCTCCCAATCACGCACACATACGCACATGCGCCGGGGGTGGGCCCCTCTGGGGGGCTGAGCGGCGAAAATACACGCCCTGACGCTACACGGGAAACATAACTCGCACTGCTTTCTGACTGTTCTCGGCGAGTCCTGGCTCGGGGTTTTCCCCGAGCAGTGTGACCATTAGGCCCCGGCCCGGGACCGTTCCGTAACGAAGAGGAAAAAAGAAGCGAAAAGTTGGAATACAAATGAACACGCATTAGCATAAAAGATATATGCACGTCATATGCTCCCTCCCGAGTTCGTCCTGTTCCGTCTTCGCGCGCCCGCCAAACGAACCCAAGCGAACCGAACGCGCTTTTCTTCCCTGAGAGCGTTGGTTTTTATTGGCGCTAACCTTTTTTTTCCATGTTCTTCCGTTGCCCACGCTAAGGTCCTGCCGAGCCGGGGTTGGTGAGTTAATAATTTTACAAACGTCCAGTGGTGCCCCGAAAACCGCGCGGATAGACGGCGGACGGACGGCCACGTCACCATCTTCATTATCCGTGCCGCACCGGAAACCATCATAATCGTCGTCATCATCGCCGTAATCATCATCATCATCTCGCCGGGGTCGCCGGCAGTCGACGAGAGGGGCTCATCTTCGGCCCCATTAGCAGCGCGGCAGCGGGCGCGCAGATTGGGTGAGTTCACTTCGCTACGTGCCGTGCCGACCGTTAGGAAGCCATCCTTGGGCGTGATGGGGACGCGATTCGCGATGGGTGATCCGATCCGAGTTCTCCGGATCGACGACGCGCCAACGTCAACGGTCGCGTTTTGCGCTGTTCGCGGATTTTCCCAGACCCCCACCCCACAGCACTCCGACCGGGAAGTTGGGGTCGCCGTGGGGCCTCACCGGGTTTGTGAAAAACGGTTTCGCATTTGCTGGGCACATAATCGGAAAATGGGCAACGCTGACGCGGCAAGGTGGCCGTCGGTGGGCGCTCGGTACGAGACATGCTAATTTTGGACAACGCGCTTCGGGCGGCAAGTGTTTCAGCAAATCCTTACGCCCATCAAGACGAACGTCTTAGAACGCCGCGATGCGATGATGCTGAGGGCGAGCTTATCGTTTGCGTGGCAGTTTTATAGCGCCACAATGAACGGAATTGTACCCCGAGACAAGCGGAGCTTCGGTTTGGAACGGAGTTAATCACTTCAGTTGCACGACTTGTTTTAAAGACTTCACTTGAGAGTGGATAGAAATGAAGCTAAAATAACATCACCGCATCAGCTGAGTTACGGCGCCTGAATGTATGCAATTGATTCGATGATTTTTATCTGCTTGCCGTAAACGCCTAAAGTTATGCAACCGCCTGTCTGCTGCGCTAATAGTTGTTTGAAAAATCAGAACGATGGGTAAAAGTGCACTATCGGCACCACTTTCCGCAGCGGAACTTGCGGTGCGGTGGGTTGATACATTTTTAATTCCATTCCAATAAAGAGCGTTTCTAAAATCAATTGCACCATAAATCATTCAGTCAGTGCAGGTCGCGAGGATTCGAGACTTGGCACATAATCAGCCTGGCGTCCCGCGTTCCGACTTGCTTCCGCTTCCGATTGCATCACACGACGACGGTGTGCTGCAATCCGGATGTCTGTTGGGCACGGGTTGGCCCCGGCTGGGTAAATGCTTGGCGAGACACGGCCGGGCCGTGCATTGGCCCCCGAGTTTGAACCGAGTCTTCATTTAATTTTAAATGGGAAAATCCAATTTAAAACAACCATGCCAAGAACCTTTCGGAAAGGTAAAACTTCCTGGGGGGTGGTCAATGGAAGTAGATCCTGGGGCCGAGGCCAGACGGGTGGTATTGAGAAAATGGAGAAAAATTAGACAGCGCGCTGGGGATCCAGCAAAAAGCGTTCCAAGCGAATTGTTTCGGCTTCCACCAGACAGCCAACGGGAGACACACAGCGCCTACATAGAACGGAAGGAATCGTTGGCAGGAAAAACGGAAGCAAACCGGGTGGAAAATCGAGAAGTTGGATAAGGCACTGGCGAACGCTCCCATGAGCGACCGATAGGCGACCATCGGAGTCCCCGTCGTCGATGGCTTCGCGTGTTCCGTTCCGTTTGTTCGTGTGCTAACGTTTGATTTGGTCCCGTTTTTCGCCGACTCCCGCCGCGTGGATGAATCATCTGCCACGAAGATGGAAAAAGGGGTTTCCTTGCAAGATCGTACAAAACAGACGCCACAAATTTGGCCACGGCAAGCCGTCCGGTTCGGCATGCGACTTTTTGCACGCCAATCACAGTTGCTGGTGCGTGGTGCAAGGATCGTTTTCGGGTTTGTTTAAGAGTGCGGCACCGACGGCCGGTGGAAAGCGGGCCGATTAGAAACTTTAACTCCACACAAAATAACAGAAACCCACCGTGATGCGGTTTGATTTGATAAGAACATGCAACACTGGCCGACGAACACCTGGCTAGTGCTGGCTGCCCGAAGGATAATGGAATTTAAACTGGAGTTTTAGTATTGAAGATCGATTCAACAAACTCATCGACTGCAGGCAGACCTGCACCGCGGGTTTTTGGGTTGAGCATAAATCGATTTCTGAAGCCGTTTGCGACTCCATTCAATACATTATCTTGTCGCCTTCGGAACGAGCAGCACACCGAGGGCGAGTCTTCCTTTCGGGAGCATTTAATTTAGATTCCAATTCGAGATTCGGACCCGCCTCGGACGGACGCAAAAACCGGACCTAATCCACAGTATTATTGTAAAGTAGGGCGGTCGGGCCCCAAAGTCCGAAGTCCGAAGCGAAGTGCAAAAAGCGGGAAAACACAATAATGGGAACCAGCGGACCTCAAACTGGTGCCAGCAGCAAAACGCGGACCAGGAGCTTAAAGTTGCGACAGGTGGCGTTGACCGACGCCTATGGGCCGGCGAAATTCGTGAATGAACCTTAAAGCCGTTCGTGCCCCGAAGACGTCCCGTCCGAGTGGGATCGATGGACCGGCGAAACCGGTCCGCGGCGACCGGCCAGCTGCTTGTCTGCGCCAATCCTTTTTACTCCGATGCTCCAGCAGAGGTCATTAAAATCTGGCAAACCCTGTGTTTGGGTTCGGTCGGTCGGTCGGCCGGTTGAGTGATGGACCGAACAGGATCGACTGGCCGAATCGCACGCACACACGGGAAACGAAGTGCAGAGAATGCACTCCCCGCCCAAAAGGGCCAAACTGCACGCGATGCAGTTCTCCTGCACTTTTGATGCGCGTTTCGGGGGACAGGCATAGAGACCAAAGGCTAATCAAACGTGGGGTCCTTAACGATCTTCCTTACGGCGTGCGTGCGTGGTCGGCAGCGAGCTTGCGACGGAAGCACTTCTCATCGACATTCATCGAAAAGGGGCAACAGTGCCGTAGTCGTGCCGTTTTTTCCGACCCTCTGTCCCCACCACCGAGAGGCTCATTCCCCCGGAACTGGGGCAGTCCCTGATGGATGATAAAAAATTCATACCAACTTCCGACCGATACGCTTCCCTGCTGACGACGCGCTCCGCAGTGTCCCGGGGTCTACGCGCTGAACTTTGGAAACACCCTGGCACCCGGCCCGGCCGGCCGGACTTGTCGGAAGGTCTGACCCTCGGGTGGCCGTTGGCCTCCCGTTTTTTTTTTCTTCCCATTCTCCAAACCCCTTTTTACGCAGTGTTTATGCTCTTATGCTGCACCTTCCACGAAGCAAGACGCGCTCCGCTGGCCGCTGCCGAAGTAGCGGCCTGTTCCTGTTTTTTCGTTTCTTTGTTTAACTTTGTTGCTTCCTCCTTTTCACCTGCACCCCCTCCGCCGCGATTCATCCGACGGTTGGCCGAAAAATTAATTTCATTTTCTTGTTGTTGTTTTGCGTGCAACACGAGCAACGAGATCGCCACTTTCCGGAAACGGGAACTGGCCCGCGCGCTGATGGATGCATTTTTGACCGTTGCGATTCGGTTGAGTAAGGACAGCAACAGACAAGAGGGCAGCACACGGAGGCCTGCATGGTCCGGTGCACTCTTCGCTTTTGGTGGACTTTTTGCTGGCCGTTGCATAAATGAATGCATAAATAAATGAATAAATTATCGTTTTCGGCTGGGACGTGCGTTACACGGCACGATGCGCCCGCCACCGTAAGGTGCGTTGCTCTGTAAGTGCCAGATGGGAGCGGTCGGTTGCCCGTGGCCCGTTGCGTCCTTTGTTAACCGTTTTGTTTTGCAACTTTTTACAACTACCCACTCGCAAGAACTCGTGCGAGAGAAACTCTGGTGCAGATAATTGTAGGCGCTCGGTAGGCGTAAACAACATCAAACATTGATGAACTGAGCCCCCTCCCCCCCACAAACGAGGGCCGTCTGCCGGAAAACTTTCGCAATCCGATGAGCTATGCGGACCGGATTTTGATGGAAAGAAATGATACAATTCCAGTTAAAAACGGCAACTTTCGCAAATCAACTCCAAGCATTAAACAACTGTTTGAGTTTTAAATGCCATATCGTTCGTATCGTGTTGGCGCAGTGTTTTAAGAATGTGGAAACGACTAAAGTTGAACTAATCGAAAGGCCTTGTTTTGTTAGAAAATGTCACGCTAATCTCTACTGTTTGACTTTCAGAAAGCAATTATCAAATTGAATGATTGAATACCACGTAGATTCTCATAATGCCATTTTATGATACAAATTAGAACAAGGTTACAGAACAGAAGTGCTCTTATTAACCAGAAATGGCGCATCCGTAGATCTAGATCGATTCATCGGTTTCAATGTGAAAGATCTCAGTTCGAACCCCGAAAGGGCATCATATTGAGTGAAAATATGTAAGTTGTCATTTAATACGACTCTGTTCATTGTAATACCAATACAGAGTGAGCCAATGGAAGTGAAAGCCTCTGTTTCTTAGAAAAATCATACAAATCTTTATTTTTTTAAATTTATTTTTACATTTTTCGGCGTTCTCCATCACTCTGGTCAATGTTTCGGCAGATATGGCGGTAATTTTTTGGCGAAAATTTTTCTTGACGGCAGCCAAAGTCCTTGGCTTGTTATCGTATACCTTGGATTTCGAATAGATCCGCAAATAAACAAATGAGCATATCATGAGCACAACAAACAGTAACTTTTCGGTCGTAAAGAGCTTTAATGCTTTTGAATTAATTTAAGGTTTTTGATAGCACACCACCGACAATTTTAAAGCTGCAGCTAAGAAATGCGTTCACTACGTTCTTTTGGTGTGTACTGTGCCACGGTAAAAATTACACGGTTCCATTGGACGCGAATCGAACTGCGCCTTAAAGGTATTTAAAGGT
>NC_071285.1:41850422-41860363 GCF_943735745.2 Anopheles bellator | reverse complement strand
CTGAAGTGTGATTGAAGCTCCTGTCTGGCCCTTCGATCCACAGAGAGAGAGAGAGAGAGAGTTCCTTTCAATTCCGGGCGCACGTTTAAAGCACTGTTTCGATTCGGAGTAAGTAGCAACAAATTAGTAATTTTTCAACGTACAAATGCTCCAATTGAATCGTTAGATGGCTTAGGGAAGTTTACTTTCCGAGAAGCCCTGGTGGAATGGCGAACGAGTTCGAATGCCGCCAGCGCACACACATGCCCTCACATCGAACGGTAATTTGAATGGCTCTGCCGGCCGTCTATTCCCATGACAGCAGCTTCGCCCTGTGGCCTGTCAGTCCCAGTTGGCCGCCCGGAGATCGATTTTATCCCGGCCCACAAGCCAGCAACGCGCACACCGGGAAGGGCTCAAATTCCCACGTCGGCGCCACGCCGAGTTTACAGCCTACCAGGCGTCTCCATCACGCGCTCGTTACTTTGCCATCGAAATTCGCACGCCGTTGTGCTTGCGTGTGTGCGGAAAAAGCGCTAGCGCGTTCTACGCACCCGGGACACGGGGCCTGAGGCCACTGTTTGGATGGGCGCTGAAACGTCAGGATGAATCTGTGGGCTCAGGAAAAAAATGGCGAGCCTGTAACATCAAAACAAGAAGCAGCAAACTCCCGGCTGACATCGGCAGCCGGTGAGGGAACGCGGGCGCGGCCCCATCCGGGCAAGTTCTGTAGCAGATAATTTAAATTTCACGCTTGTCAACTGTTCGATCGGTGCGTCTGCCGGTGGCAATGGATTGATGGACGTGCGAAGGTCACCGGAAGGTGGGCTCGATGGGCCCCGGTCTAAGGGAGGCCAATAAATCAACGATTTTTGTGGCCCGGTAAGGTAGGGTTTGAATTTTGTACATGACTTCCGCTAATGAATGGGCTCACCGAACCGTGAAAATGGCTCAAAACAGTTCGGAAGCGCGCCTAATTTTACTAAACGGAGACGGATTGGCGTTCCGGACATGGCCGTGTAACAACACATGTCAAGCGCCTGGGGCTCCAAAAGCGGAGCTACTCTTAGTGCGACAAAGCCGGACAGCAGTGAAGGGCCTGCAGCCCTGCAGCGGCGGAAAAACCTGCAACACGACATCGATCGAGCTCGGTTCTGTGATCTGTCCGGGTCCGAGTCCCGGGCATTTGTTTATCAAATTTTGTGGTGAACAATTTTTCATTAAAACTTTAGGCAGCGCACTGCGACTACGGGCTCGTCGTGCGGTGGCCATCGTCGAGTGGCTCCACGCGAACTGGCTCGTGAGCCTCCAAATGATTAATGATTTGCCGGCAAACCCAGTACCCGGTAGTGCGGTAGTGCGTTTTGCGACAAGTCCGTGGGAACGCACCGGCGGATTTCATTTATCTTCCGTATTCGGCACGGACCCGTCCGGTGGATCGGGTCCGGTTTTGCAGTCTCTTTGGATAAATATGATTTTTCTGTGGACAGCAACCCATGGAGAGGTTTTTGGGACACGGTGTGCCGTCTGACAATGGCGATACCGTACGCCATGCCTTTTGGCTGTCGAGCTTTCGTCAAAGAGAATTATAGATGAAGAAAGTTTTTGCGTTTGTCGGTGGCTAGGCTTGGAATAAGTCCACCGATAGGGCGTTTCCACCGATAGGGCGGAACGAAAGCTAGTAAATTTGGTTGTCAATTTTCTGACAGTAAGCCACCAAAATTTCAACCAGTTTGGACAGGCAATTTTAGCGTCACAATCGTTTTAGTGAGTTGATGTCAGTGCGTTGATGGAAATGGGACAAAATCAAGTATCGAGCTGTAATTAAATATTTGTTTCTCAAGGGCAGTTGTATTGGGTAGCTATATTTAGACGTAGTTGTAAGAGCTTGGAAGCCGATGAGAGTTCGAGACTTTAAAAAATTGCAACAACCACTACCGAGGATTACTTCAGTGGGGAACACCGCAGAGCTTAGGAACATTTAAAAAAAGTTTGCCTGTCACATTTTAGATCAGATAGGATAACTTAAAGCTATCTGCGTTTTGACAGTTTCGTTTGCTCGTGGTTATCTTGGAAAAATTCCAGGAATTACGGTTTAAACAGCTTTACTATCCACCTCATTCAGCAGATCAGATTCGTGGTTTCATCAGTTGAAGGGGAAAATTACCTTCGTTTAAAGTTAGTTTGAAGAGAAAAACTCCACGAGAACTCCAGTTCCGACAAGGGACAACTGTTTAATATTGGCCCGAAACATCGACAACCGTTTTCAGCAAATGTTCACCGAAATCGGCTTAAAGAGCTCCGTCTTTGAGTTATTAGGAGGATTAGGGGGGATTAGGATCGAAAGTTTTCGAGCACTCCGGCATGATGCCACAGGATTGATTATCGATCTCCACCACCAACGCCCGGCCCGTTTGAATCCTCGTGTATACTGCTTACCTTCTCGAGCCGATTGTGGGCCATTTCGCGGTGCAGCTGCGTGGCGGAACGGACGCGCGCCAGGTCGTCCTTCAGCTCGTGCACATCCGTCTGCAGGTGTCGAACGGTGGCCCGCTCTTCCTGCAGGGCACTGACGCTGACCGCCATCGCCTGCACGCTGCGCGCCGCATTATGGACCTCTTCCCGCACCAGGCCCTGTTCGGACACGACCTGGGCCACGCTGTACTCGACCTTGGCGATCTCACGCCTCAGGTCCGGTACCGTCTTCTCGAACTTGCTCTGCATTGCCTCGACATCCTCGAGCAACTCCAGCATCGATCCGTGCAGCTTATCCAGTGACGCCACCTGACGGCTGACGTTGAAGGTGGCACCCGCCAGGCGGCGCTGCTCGATCTCCACACTGCGGAGCCGGTCGGCCAGCCGGTGCCCGTGGAGTTCGTTCAGCTGGCGCTTCAGGACACTCTGCTTCACCTCGAGCTCGTGCAGCTGCTGGCGGATGAAGCGCTGATGCCGCATCCGATGGTCCGCTTCCGGCTCGACGAAATCGATCGTATGCGGCAGTTGCCCGGCGTTTCCACCCGATTCTCCCGCCGAGTCCTGGGAAAGAAGTAGAAAAAAACGGGAAAATTAATGGTTGCGTGAGAACGCCGTGGGTCTGCGTGGGTATCGTCGTGACCACGGGCATCATAATAATACGGTGTTCGAGGCCGCCCATAAAGTGGGCAGTTCCGAGTAAACTCCCGCGAGCCTCATCAGAAGCTTGTTTCTAATTAATAATTAACAATCAAGTGACGGCATGCGTGGGGCTGTCACCGTGTTGTTCACTTCAAAATTACGGTCCTCGGTGCCAGCGGTCAAATGAGTGGGCCCGCGCCAATCGGAAAGGATCGGATCGCAATGATTAGGGACACTTTTTAATGTGTTGCTGTCGAAGAAACACGCTCCGACCGGGTTGGGGTGCCCCTGGGGCAATGGGTTTCAATTTATGATCGACCACCTCCTTCGCTTCGGGGTTACCGTTTCTGGCCTTATAACCGACCGGGTTGGCTGCTCTGCCAACGGAAATAAAATTCATCAAGCTTTGACGTTAATTTCTTGCTTCCTTCCTTCGAACCGCTCGCGTTTCACGGAGTTCCGCCGTGTAATGCCTGATGCTAATGGAACTTGACGCCCGTCCTGGGAAGTTGGTCCGTGTAATAAATACACTCCCCATTATGCTGCGCAGTCCTGGGCACCCTAATGAAGCACTACCGCACACACTTGCGAACTCCTCTCTGCGGAGGCCCAACTCGGCTTCAGAGTAGCCGTTCGCCGGAAGTCAGCCTAGGCACATCGGGAGGCTTAATTTTCGAGAAACTTAATCGGCAATAAGCCTGCCGCACTACTCCGGGTGCGTCGGTATCCCGCCTGAAGCCTTCACCTGGCCGGCCGAAGTGCGAACGAAGTGTTGGGAGTGCTCGAAAGTAGTGCCGTTGTTGGAATCGTTTGCAACGTTGCTGATTCGATTCGGCCAAGGTTCTATTTTGCGACTCTTGAATGCTAATAAATTTGGCTATAAAACGAAACTAGGTTGAACTAGGAAGAAAAATGAAGGCACGGATCGATGAAGTAGTAGAATGTAATTTACGTAAAGGATACTATCGGTTTTGATGAATACAATTGTAATTTGAATAGTTTTAATTTTCTATTAGATATCTCGTCTCGAGGTTTGTTTCTTGTAATCTGGCTAATGAACATATGAAGTGGCGATTATATCGACTTTAGTCCACAAATTACTTTCGTGAAATGTCAGTGAACTAGCAGCAGAATTAGCACCACGTTTTGATCGACCTAACACACACGACCAAGCTCGAGCGGAAGGTGCCATCACCGGCAGCGTGCCTGCCGTGGTCTGAAGTCGGACGAAGGCTTTATCATATCGTTTTACTCGAGTATTCCCGGGTGTAAAATAAACATTTCGCAGACGAAACACGACCCAGCGAGCATCGAATTATGTACGTAATTAAGAGCCGAACTCGCTCCGACTGCCTCCGAAGCCCGGGTCCGTGAGCCAGCAAAGTTTCCCATTTCGTGCCATTACGACTGGTACACTCGGTACGCTCCGGTCGGCCCGGTTCGGCACCCGACACAAACGGAGGTGACGGCTTTGTAACGGGAGAGCCTGATGGAGCCAGTAATGATCACCCGGCAAGGTGATCAGGAGCTGCACGCTTGCGTTGGTCAAGTTTGAAGTTTTCAATCAACTTAATTAACCACAAACGCTGGTCCTTTCAGGGGGGGCGCCCTCGTGGCCCTCACACGGGTGTGGGCTACGAACGGAACAATTACTATAATCCGATTGTTTTCTCGATCGGCCACATTTGGCGAGCGAAAATTAGCATCATGCACATCCGGGGTTGGAGAAAACTTTGACTTTCCACACGAATTCCGGGAGTTATTTGGCCGTTGCTGACGCAGACGTGCATAAAAAGCCCTGCCTGAGTCCAGGTGGTAAATGGGAACCGATCCAAAAGATGTGGCGTCGTAATGGTTCACTTTTGAAGCCATCCTAGCCAAACCTCCGGCCCGTGACGTGGGATGAACGGGAACGTCTTCGAAGGAATCGAAAACGTAACGCAGTGAAATTGCTTGTCCGTTGCGAGCTAACTTTTGGCTGCGCAAGCTGTGGGAAAACTGCAGCGCAAACCCTGGAGTGTCCTGGCGTGCCACGCCGGGGTCCGGAGTCACGTACCGGAAATTCATCTTCCCGGCCCGAGCTGGCCGGTTGGGTGCAGCGGTGTGCCTCGTAAACCCAACGACACTCCGACCGTCGGACAATGATTCAGCCGGTGAGCATACGGGGTGAGTGTGGCGCACACGGGACGCTGCTCACAACACGGCAAGGTAATGAACGGGAACCAAGCGGGAGAAAAAAAAACGAACCGAAAGCTAATGAAAACGTTCACGTAGCAGCGCTTTGGCCCGTAAATGAGTTTCTCGCTGGCACCGCCCCCGGGGAAGCAAAGGTTAAAGGTGCTTCCTTCGACACGGCCGCGAGCCGTTCAACAAGTTCTTGGAAAATGCGCTGGGAAAGTGGCGTGAATTTTCAGCGAGCCAACTGTTAAATTCTACTGTTACCCGGAGTCCACAGTATGAGAAACTTGGTAAAAATGTATGGCATGCCAAGAAATTTTTAATCTTTTGCTAGAGTTCCGTGAGTTGCTTTGAGTTGCTTTTGAACGGCTTATGTTTACGGGATATTTTCCTGTTTCGGGGGTATTTTTTGCAATGTGACAGTTTAAGGCAAATTTTTTTTTGCTTTCCAAAAATATGGCCAATTTTTCGACAGCGGATCAAATTTTGACAAAAATGGCACTAGAAGGAGAAGGAAAAGAAACTGAAAAATCAAAGTATAAACAAACGCACTGTCATTTCACTCACTGGAGCTCACGGAATTTTTCGCCCAAAAGCTATTGGTGTGGACGCTAGCATATCAAAAAACCTGTAGAGAAAACTCATACTGTGGACGAAGCGTTACTGTTAAATTCTCACCCAACCCTGGCTCATATTCTACGTTTTGCTCACTATTGGTTGTTTCCCGGGACTAATCAAGTCATTATTTGGAAACTTTATTAAAAAGGATAAAATTACCCACTTGAGACAAACTTTTGGACGCACCCTCGCCAGCCAGCCACCAGGTTTTCTGCTGGGTCCATTGTTTTGACCTACCACACCAGGTAGCAACTTTATCTCACGAGAGGTTTCCTGTGTTGGTTTCGGTCCTTCTTTCTGCCCTGCACCGCAACAGTATCTGTGTTTTTTTTGTCCTGAACGCGCCTGCGAGTCCAATTTTCCGTGAGTTGCACATTACATTGCGATGCGCGAGCGGCAGCCAACGTGTATGTGCTTCTGGTGGCACAATAATTGAACGCTACCACGAACCAACCAAAAGTTCCGGTGCCACGCAATTGAGACAGAAGGTGGCCGACACACAAAATCGGGAGAACCGACACAGAGAGAGATAGAACGAAGCAGCGGCATAGGAAACTGTTGGCAAATATAACCTTCCTTACCAGCAAAGGCAAAGCGAAGGCAGCAAAGTTTTGCTACGAAAATGAACAAACCACGGCCACGGAACGGGGTGAAAACGAAGCCGTCGCAAATGGCCGTTACTAAGTTGCGCAAAAGAAAAATCTGGGCCCGCGCGGTGCAGCCCCCGGGGGGCCAGGCCGTGGGTTGTGGTTTCCGAAAAACCTCCGGCCCGGACGCGGATGCATCCTAACGAGGTTGAAAATTAGGATGTAAAGCTCGGGACACACACGCACACGCTCGCCCCGGTCGGAGGTGCTCGGGAAAAAGTTCCTCTCGCCGTACAAGTTCCTGCTGGGTAGCTACCTGTGCTGCGTGCCACCTTTTTGTTGGCATATGTTTTTGTATCATCGACCCCGGTGGTTAGCTGCTTTTTGTCGGTCGGTACTACTCCTTTCAGGGACGGGGCTGCGCTATCTGCCCTCAAATACGAGAAGTAATTGTGCTCGAAAACTGCAACCCGCGTTTCCGTTTTGGGTGGCGTACTAGCAAAGCTTGAAGCTGCGGGTGTGGCGAATAAGAAGTTGGCCCGTTTGGCGTAAAAGTGTTGAATTCGAAAGTACCGGTGCTCTGAAGCCGGAACACTCGCAAAACGCCACGTGTTTCAGCTGATGCATTCTAATGGCTGCGGTTGTTCCCAAATCTGCCAAATATTCTAACGGGACCAAGGGTTTGATAAACAAACGCACATAGGATGGAGAAATAATTTCAACAAACATTGCAAAACTACAGGGCACCAGGCGCCTCCATCGCTGACCGGGCGCCTCCATCGGTCCATTTACAAAACTAAACGTATACTTCGGGTGAAACAAAACAGGGAACAACAAATTGGACAGTTTGGACTGATTTCGCCCGCTTTTTCGCCGGCTCAACTGTTTCGAAAAACGCGCTGCGGTCCGACCGTCGACGGCCGCGGCGCGATAATGAAATTAAAACAAATCGCTTAAATTGCACTTTTCAGGTGAATAAACAAATCCGGCCCGACGCTCTGGAGATTGCAACATACCAACAGCGCACAAAAAAAAAATGGAGTGGCGGCGGCAAATACACAAAAAAAACGCTTGGCTTCACCGAACTGGCGGGGCCACTACATCAAGCGGTACAGCACGGAGCCCGGGCCCTTCTCTCGCCGTGAACCCAATAATCGGTTCACGGTTCATGCGCTCGACCCGCGGCACCAGTGTGTGCGGGACCCGGCTGAAGTGCTGACACCGGTGGAGCACGGGGATAGAAGAAACTTAATTAAAAATGCAAATAATTTTTTCTCTGCTCCCTCTCACTATAGCCGTCGAGGACAGGGCGAGGACGTGGTGCGATGGGCGGATTAAGGTGGAACGCTTCGCGGGTTGCGTGAAAAATCACGGAATATGAGCACACGGCACGGCACGGGGTTACGTGAGCCCTATCAGCGCGTACGGTTGAGTGATTTCGTGTCCCGAGCCCGTGTTATGTTACCATCCGTGCCCAACCGATGTTGGTCTAATTTTAGGCTTTGAAAGCCCTTTTCGCTCCCCCACTCCTGGGAAAACATCGAGAACCGCTGGCTGATGCATTTTTCAGCACCGAAGCTTTTCTCAATCACCCGGAGCGATAGAGAATGGTTGGGTTGTTTTGTGGCACGAAACTTACAACCTCCATCAATCGATACAAAGTCTGACATCCGGATCGGTGCCGGAGTTATTTTAATCCCAGCCCGGTGGCAACTCTCTGGGAAAGAATTTTTTAGCATAAATCTACCCCTTTTTACGGCCCCCCCTTTTCAATACATATTTGATCTATTGTTTCGTGTAGGCCGAGCAAATTGCAACAGCAACTGCACTTTTGTGAGGTTTCTTATAATACCATCACGGACCGGGACGGGGTGAAGGGCGAGCCAATGAGTGCACTTTCCGAGCACTCGCTGATCGGTGGAAACACGAACCTTTTCGGTGCTCAGATTTCCATCAGTGCCCTGAAAGGGGTTCAATTTTTCTGGCCGGCCTTTTTGGAAAACAGGAGCTGATCACAATTCTGGAATACTCTTTTTCGTTTGAAAATACCATACACTTTACGTAGATGGGGTCGGCTTACGAGGCCTTTTGGTTTGCCCGGTGGCCAAGCAGTGCAGAAACCCGGACAGGAGTAATGTTAAATGATTTGCATCATGGCCGAATTCGAACAACGTCTGTAGGTTGTATTAAAATTGGTTTAGAGAATATAAAAATTTTTCGAGAATTAACGGAATTGCCTACGCCAAACCACCCGGTCAGGCAAGTTGTAGCAGCAGCAATATTAGCAAAGCCAATGTTCGGAACAATTAACAACGAGAGTGATTGAAGAGACGCTGGATTGAAGGATAAAAGCGAAAAGTTTTTCAATTCTAACGACTATCAAAACATAATGCATCGAGACGCACATCGTCCAGTCTCTGCTGAACCTATTACCGTATCCAAACGCTTGAACCGTTCCCGAATATTTGAATGCTGACAACGCAGTTTGGGAGGCCATAGTTTATTCTAATGAAAGAGATTACTTTGAATGATGCAACAATGATCTCCAACTCGCTTCCGAGACCTCCGTAATCGTATTGTGTGTACCCGAGCACACTTGTGGCCTGGCCCCATCCGGAATTTTTATTCGAGCAATACGAAATTGGGGATTTCCGCACAAAACGTAGGTCAAATAATTGGTCCACAAAGCGTTGCGGTCCATTTGCGGGCTTAAATTTTCATTCCCAGAACTTCCGGAATGTTGGTAAATCTGCCCGGAAATGTGGCGATATAAACACCCGTTCCGAGAAACCTCAAGTAATGCTCTCCACTACCACTGCTAACAGATTTGTGGAGCTAGGAATTGATAATCCGTTTGTTGCCAGCCAGCTCGGCAGTGGTCCGCAATCGGCTGCAATCGTGCTCGACAAACATTTCTCAATTTCCGGAAGATGCACTTCTTCGAAAAAGGCCACCACAAGCGGACGAAACTGTGTAATGTTCTGCTCGCTTTTTATCCTTTCTGCTGTTGCTGCTGCTGCTGTTGCTGAGTGCTACAAAACTATTTTCCCCGTCGTGTTACTTCCGACAGCCCGACAGCGACTGCGGGACATGTTTTGTGGTGCGCGAGCGAAAATAACTTAAGAGGATATTTCAATTTGTTTTGGGGGCCGGCAAGGGCAAGGTGAGCAGCTCATCCCTTTTTTGCCGTGTGCGCCCCTTTTTTGTCCCCACCAAGACGCTCGAATTCCTTTGGGCTGTTGGCCTCGGAATGTTTGCAGAAAACTTTTTCGTCCCGTTTTTTTCGCGCCACGCTGCGAAGTGTCGGCATTCAGCGGGAAGCATATTGTCATTTCCCGGTTCTTACCGGTCTCCGAGCACCGAATGCACCAGATGACATCTTCTCACGGGGACGGCAAAACCGACAAAGCCGTTTACCCTTTCCACGCGGGCACCGACCGACGCGTATGATTTATGTAGCCGGGC
>NC_071285.1:41839947-41849922 GCF_943735745.2 Anopheles bellator | reverse complement strand
GCCCGGCTACATAAATCATACGCGTCGGTCGGTGCCCGCGTGGAAAGGGTAAACGGCTTTGTCGGTTTTGCCGTCCCCGTGAGAAGATGTCATCTGGTGCATTCGGTGCTCGGAGACCGGTAAGAACCGGGAAATGACAATATGCTTCCCGCTGAATGCCGACACTTCGCAGCGTGGCGCGAAAAAAACGGGACGAAAAAGTTTTCTGCAAACATTCCGAGGCCAACAGCCCAAAGGAATTCGAGCGTCTTGGTGGGGACAAAAAAGGGGCGCACACGGCAAAAAAGGGATGAGCTGCTCACCTTGCCCTTGCCGGCCCCCAAAACAAATTGAAATATCCTCTTAAGTTATTTTCGCTCGCGCACCACAAAACATGTCCCGCAGTCGCTGTCGGGCTGTCGGAAGTAACACGACGGGGAAAATAGTTTTGTAGCACTCAGCAGCAGCAGCAGCAGTAGCAGAAAGGATAGAAAGCGAGCAGAACATTACACAGTTTCGTCCGCTTGTGGTGGCCTTTTTCGAAGAAGTGCATCTTCCGGAAATTGAGAAATGTTTGTCGAGCACGATTGCAGCCGATTGCGGACCACTGCCGAGCTGGCTGGCAACAAACGGATTATCAATTCCTAGCTCCACAAATCTGTTAGCAGTGGTAGTGGAGAGCATTGCTTGAGGTTTCTCGGAACGGGTGTTTATATCGCCACATTTCCGGGCAGATTTACCAACATTCCGGAAGTTCTGGGAATGAAAATTTAAGCCCGCAAATGGACCGCAACGCTTTGTGGACCAATTATTTGATCTACGTTTTGTGCGGAAATCCCCAATTTCGTATTGCTCGAATAAAAATTCCGGATGGGGCCAGGCCACAAGTGTGCTCGGATACACACAATACGATTACGAAGGTCTCGGAAGCGAGTTGGAGATCATTGTTGCATCATTCAAAGTAATCTCTTTCATTAGAATAAACTATGGCCTCCCAAACTGCGTTGTCAGCATTCAAATATTCGGGAACAGTTCAAGCGTTTGGATACGGTAATAGGTTCAGCAGAGACTGGACGATGTGCGTCTCGATGCATTATGTTTTGATAGTCGTTAGAATTGAAAAACTTTTCGCTTTTATCCTTCAATCCAGTGTCTCTTCAATCACTCTCATTGTTAATTGTTCCGAACATTGGCTTTGCTAATATTGCTGCTGATACAACTTGCCTGATCTTGCTGGTTTGGCGTAGGCACTTCCGTTAATTCTCGAAAATTCATACATTCTCTAAGCCAATTTTAATACAACCTACAGACGTTGTTCGAATTCGGCCATGATGCAAATCATTTAACATTACTCCTGTCCGGAATCCTTGTTTCTGCACTGCTTGGCCACCGGGCAAACCAAAAGGCCCCGAAAAGGCGACCCCATCTACGTAAAGTGGTATGGTATTTTCAAACGAAAAAGAGTATTCGAAAAAGAGAATTGTGATCAGCTCCTGTTTTCCAAAAAGGCCGGCCAGGAAAATCGAACCCCTTTCAGGGCACTGATGGAAATCTGAGCACGGAAAAGGTTCGTGTTTCCACCGATCAGCGAGTGCTCGGAAAGTGCACTCATTGGCTCGCCCTTCACCCCGGTCCGGTCCGTGATGGTATTATAAGAATCCTCACAAAAGTGCAGTTGCTGTTGCAATTTGCTCGGCCTACACGAAACAATAGATCAAATATGTATTGAAAAGGGGGGGCCGTAAAAAGGGGTAGATTTATGCTAAAAAATTCTTTCCCAGAGAGTTGCCACCGGGCTGGGATTAAAATAACTCCGGCACCGATCCGGATGCCAGACTTTGTATCGATTGATGCACACCGGTGGAGGTTGTAAGTTTCGTGCCACAAAACAACCCAACCATTCTCTATCGCTCCGGGTGATTGAGAAAAGCTTCGGTGCTGAAAAATGCATCAGCCAGCGGTTCCCGATGTTTTCCCAGGGATGGGGGAGCGAAAAGCTTTCAAAGCCTAAAATTAGACCAACATCGGTTGGGCACGGATGGTAACATAACACGGGCTCGGGACACGAAATCACTCAGCCGTACGCGCTGATAGGGCTCACGTAACCCCGTGCCGTGCCGTGTGCTCATATTCCGTGATTTTTCACGCAACCCGCGAAGCGTTCCACCTTAATCCGGCCATCGCACCACGTCCTCGCCCTGTCCTCGAAGGCTAGAGTGAGAGGAAGCAGAAAAAAAATTATTTGCATTTTTAATTAAGTTTCTTCTATCCCCGTGCTCCACCGGTGTCAGCACTTCAGCCGGGCCCCACACACACTGGTTCCGCGGGTCGAGCGCATGAACCGTGAACCGATTATTGGGTTCACGGCGAGAGAAGGGCCCGGGCCGCGTGCTGTACCGCTTGATGTAGTGGCCCCGCCAGTTCGGTGAAGCCAAGCGTTTTTTTTTGTGTATTTGCCGCCGCCACTCCATTTTTTTTTGTGCGCTGTTGGTATGTTGCAATCTCCAGAGCGTCGGGCCGGATTTGTTTATTCACCTGAAAAGTGCAATTTAAGCGATTTGTTTTAATTTCATTATCGCGCCGCGGCCGTCGACGGTCGGACCGCAGCGCGTTTTTCGAAACAGTTGAGCCGGCGAAAAAGCGGGCGAAATCAGTCCAAACTGTCCAATTTGTTGTTCCCTGTTTTGTTTCACCCGAAGTATACGTTTAGTTTTGTAAATGGACCGATGGAGGCGCCCGGTCAGCGATGGAGGCGCCTGGTGCCCTGTAGTTTTGCAATGTTTGTTGAAATTATTTCTCCATCCTATGTGCGTTTGTTTATCAAACCCTTGGTCCCGTTAGAATATTTGGCAGATTTGGGAACAACCGCAGCCATTAGAATGCATCAGCTGAAACACGTGGCGTTTTGCGAGTGTTCCGGCTTCAGAGCACCGGTACTTTCGAATTCAACACTTTTACGCCAAACGGGCCAACTTCTTATTCGCCACACCCGCAGCTTCAAGCTTTGCTAGTACGCCACCCAAAACGGAAACGCGGGTTGCAGTTTTCGAGCACAATTACTTCTCGTATTTGAGGGCAGATAGCGCAGCCCCGTCCCTGAAAGGAGTAGTACCGACCGACAAAAAGCAGCTAACCACCGGGGTCGATGATACAAAAACATATGCCAACAAAAAGGTGGCACGCAGCACAGGTAGCTACCCAGCAGGAACTTGTACGGCGAGAGGAACTTTTTCCCGAGCACCTCCGACCGGGGCGAGCGTGTGCGTGTGTGTCCCGAGCTTTACATCCTAATTTTCAACCTCGTTAGGATGCATCCGCGTCCGGGCCGGAGGTTTTTCGGAAACCACAACCCACGGCCTGGCCCCCCGGGGGCTGCACCGCGCGGGCCCAGATTTTTCTTTTGCGCAACTTAGTAACGGCCATTTGCGACGGCTTCGTTTTCACCCCGTTCCGTGGCCGTGGTTTGTTCATTTTCGTAGCAAAACTTTGCTGCCTTCGCTTTGCCTTTGCTGGTAAGGAAGGTTATATTTGCCAACAGTTTCCTATGCCGCTGCTTCGTTCTATCTCTCTCTGTGTCGGTTCTCCCGATTTTGTGTGTCGGCCACCTTCTGTCTCAATTGCGTGGCACCGGAACTTTTGGTTGGTTCGTGGTAGCGTTCAATTATTGTGCCACCAGAAGCACATACACGTTGGCTGCCGCTCGCGCATCGCAATGTAATGTGCAACTCACGGAAAATTGGACTCGCAGGCGCGTTCAGGACAAAAAAACACAGATACGGTTGCGGTGCAGGGCAGAAAGAAGGACCGAAACCAACACAGGAAACCTCTCGTGAGATAAAGTTGCTACCTGGTGTGGTAGGTCAAAACAATGGACCCAGCAGAAAACCTAGTGGCTGGCTGGCGAGGGTGCTTCCAAAAGTTTGTCTCAAGTGGGTAATTTTATCCTTTTTAATAAAGTTTCCAAATAATGACTTGATTAGTCCCGGGAAACAACCAATAGTGAGCAAAACGTAGAATATGAGGCAGAGTTGGATGAGAATTTAACAGTAACGCCTCGTCCACAGTATGAGTTTTCTCTACAGGTTTTTTGATATGCTAGCGTCCACACCAATAGCTTTTGGGCGAAAAATTCCGTGAGCTCCAGTGAGTGAAATGACAGTGCGTTTGTTTATACTTTGATTTTTCAGTTTCTTTTCCTTCTCCTTCTAGTGCCATTTTTGTCAAAATTTGATCCTCTGTCGAAAAACTAGCCATATTTTTGGAAAGCAAAAAAAAATTGCCTTAAACTGTCACATTGAAAAAAATAACCCCCGAAACAGGAAAATATCCCGTAAACATAAGCCGTTCAAAAGCAACTCAAAGTAACTCACGGAACTCTAGCAAAAGATTAAAAATTTCTTGGCATGCCATACATTTTTACCAAGTTTCTCATACTGTGGACTCCGGGTAACAGTAGAATTTAACAGTTGGCTCGCTGAAAATTCACGCCACTTTCCCAGCGCATTTTCCAAGAACTTGTTGAACGGCTCGCGGCCGTGTCGAAGGAAGCACCTTTAACCTTTGCTTCCCCGGGGGCGGTGCCAGCGAGAAACTCATTTACGGGCCAAAGCGCTGCTACGTGAACGTTTTCATTAGCTTTCGGTTCGTTTTTTTTTCTCCCGCTTGGTTCCCGTTCATTACCTTGCCGTGTTGTGAGCAGCGTCCCGTGTGCGCCACACTCACCCCGTATGCTCACCGGCTGAATCATTGTCCGACGGTCGGAGTGTCGTTGGGTTTACGAGGCACACCGCTGCACCCAACCGGCCAGCTCGGGCCGGGAAGATGAATTTCCGGTACGTGACTCCGGACCCCGGCGTGGCACGCCAGGACACTCCAGGGTTTGCGCTGCAGTTTTCCCACAGCTTGCGCAGCCAAAAGTTAGCTCGCAACGGACAAGCAATTTCACTGCGTTACGTTTTCGATTCCTTCGAAGACGTTCCCGTTCATCCCACGTCACGGGCCGGAGGTTTGGCTAGGATGGCTTCAAAAGTGAACCATTACGACGCCACATCTTTTGGATCGGTTCCCATTTACCACCTGGACTCAGGCAGGGCTTTTTATGCACGTCTGCGTCAGCAACGGCCAAATAACTCCCGGAATTCGTGTGGAAAGTCAAAGTTTTCTCCAACCCCGGATGTGCATGATGCTAATTTTCGCTCGCCAAATGTGGCCGATCGAGAAAACAATCGGATTATAGTAATTGTTCCGTTCGTAGCCCACACCCGTGTGAGGGCCACGAGGGCGCCCCCCCTGAAAGGACCAGCGTTTGTGGTTAATTAAGTTGATTGAAAACTTCAAACTTGACCAACGCAAGCGTGCAGCTCCTGATCACCTTGCCGGGTGATCATTACTGGCTCCATCAGGCTCTCCCGTTACAAAGCCGTCACCTCCGTTTGTGTCGGGTGCCGAACCGGGCCGACCGGAGCGTACCGAGTGTACCAGTCGTAATGGCACGAAATGGGAAACTTTGCTGGCTCACGGACCCGGGCTTCGGAGGCAGTCGGAGCGAGTTCGGCTCTTAATTACGTACATAATTCGATGCTCGCTGGGTCGTGTTTCGTCTGCGAAATGTTTATTTTACACCCGGGAATACTCGAGTAAAACGATATGATAAAGCCTTCGTCCGACTTCAGACCACGGCAGGCACGCTGCCGGTGATGGCACCTTCCGCTCGAGCTTGGTCGTGTGTGTTAGGTCGATCAAAACGTGGTGCTAATTCTGCTGCTAGTTCACTGACATTTCACGAAAGTAATTTGTGGACTAAAGTCGATATAATCGCCACTTCATATGTTCATTAGCCAGATTACAAGAAACAAACCTCGAGACGAGATATCTAATAGAAAATTAAAACTATTCAAATTACAATTGTATTCATCAAAACCGATAGTATCCTTTACGTAAATTACATTCTACTACTTCATCGATCCGTGCCTTCATTTTTCTTCCTAGTTCAACCTAGTTTCGTTTTATAGCCAAATTTATTAGCATTCAAGAGTCGCAAAATAGAACCTTGGCCGAATCGAATCAGCAACGTTGCAAACGATTCCAACAACGGCACTACTTTCGAGCACTCCCAACACTTCGTTCGCACTTCGGCCGGCCAGGTGAAGGCTTCAGGCGGGATACCGACGCACCCGGAGTAGTGCGGCAGGCTTATTGCCGATTAAGTTTCTCGAAAATTAAGCCTCCCGATGTGCCTAGGCTGACTTCCGGCGAACGGCTACTCTGAAGCCGAGTTGGGCCTCCGCAGAGAGGAGTTCGCAAGTGTGTGCGGTAGTGCTTCATTAGGGTGCCCAGGACTGCGCAGCATAATGGGGAGTGTATTTATTACACGGACCAACTTCCCAGGACGGGCGTCAAGTTCCATTAGCATCAGGCATTACACGGCGGAACTCCGTGAAACGCGAGCGGTTCGAAGGAAGGAAGCAAGAAATTAACGTCAAAGCTTGATGAATTTTATTTCCGTTGGCAGAGCAGCCAACCCGGTCGGTTATAAGGCCAGAAACGGTAACCCCGAAGCGAAGGAGGTGGTCGATCATAAATTGAAACCCATTGCCCCAGGGGCACCCCAACCCGGTCGGAGCGTGTTTCTTCGACAGCAACACATTAAAAAGTGTCCCTAATCATTGCGATCCGATCCTTTCCGATTGGCGCGGGCCCACTCATTTGACCGCTGGCACCGAGGACCGTAATTTTGAAGTGAACAACACGGTGACAGCCCCACGCATGCCGTCACTTGATTGTTAATTATTAATTAGAAACAAGCTTCTGATGAGGCTCGCGGGAGTTTACTCGGAACTGCCCACTTTATGGGCGGCCTCGAACACCGTATTATTATGATGCCCGTGGTCACGACGATACCCACGCAGACCCACGGCGTTCTCACGCAACCATTAATTTTCCCGTTTTTTTCTACTTCTTTCCCAGGACTCGGCGGGAGAATCGGGTGGAAACGCCGGGCAACTGCCGCATACGATCGATTTCGTCGAGCCGGAAGCGGACCATCGGATGCGGCATCAGCGCTTCATCCGCCAGCAGCTGCACGAGCTCGAGGTGAAGCAGAGTGTCCTGAAGCGCCAGCTGAACGAACTCCACGGGCACCGGCTGGCCGACCGGCTCCGCAGTGTGGAGATCGAGCAGCGCCGCCTGGCGGGTGCCACCTTCAACGTCAGCCGTCAGGTGGCGTCACTGGATAAGCTGCACGGATCGATGCTGGAGTTGCTCGAGGATGTCGAGGCAATGCAGAGCAAGTTCGAGAAGACGGTACCGGACCTGAGGCGTGAGATCGCCAAGGTCGAGTACAGCGTGGCCCAGGTCGTGTCCGAACAGGGCCTGGTGCGGGAAGAGGTCCATAATGCGGCGCGCAGCGTGCAGGCGATGGCGGTCAGCGTCAGTGCCCTGCAGGAAGAGCGGGCCACCGTTCGACACCTGCAGACGGATGTGCACGAGCTGAAGGACGACCTGGCGCGCGTCCGTTCCGCCACGCAGCTGCACCGCGAAATGGCCCACAATCGGCTCGAGAAGGTAAGCAGTATACACGAGGATTCAAACGGGCCGGGCGTTGGTGGTGGAGATCGATAATCAATCCTGTGGCATCATGCCGGAGTGCTCGAAAACTTTCGATCCTAATCCCCCCTAATCCTCCTAATAACTCAAAGACGGAGCTCTTTAAGCCGATTTCGGTGAACATTTGCTGAAAACGGTTGTCGATGTTTCGGGCCAATATTAAACAGTTGTCCCTTGTCGGAACTGGAGTTCTCGTGGAGTTTTTCTCTTCAAACTAACTTTAAACGAAGGTAATTTTCCCCTTCAACTGATGAAACCACGAATCTGATCTGCTGAATGAGGTGGATAGTAAAGCTGTTTAAACCGTAATTCCTGGAATTTTTCCAAGATAACCACGAGCAAACGAAACTGTCAAAACGCAGATAGCTTTAAGTTATCCTATCTGATCTAAAATGTGACAGGCAAACTTTTTTTAAATGTTCCTAAGCTCTGCGGTGTTCCCCACTGAAGTAATCCTCGGTAGTGGTTGTTGCAATTTTTTAAAGTCTCGAACTCTCATCGGCTTCCAAGCTCTTACAACTACGTCTAAATATAGCTACCCAATACAACTGCCCTTGAGAAACAAATATTTAATTACAGCTCGATACTTGATTTTGTCCCATTTCCATCAACGCACTGACATCAACTCACTAAAACGATTGTGACGCTAAAATTGCCTGTCCAAACTGGTTGAAATTTTGGTGGCTTACTGTCAGAAAATTGACAACCAAATTTACTAGCTTTCGTTCCGCCCTATCGGTGGAAACGCCCTATCGGTGGACTTATTCCAAGCCTAGCCACCGACAAACGCAAAAACTTTCTTCATCTATAATTCTCTTTGACGAAAGCTCGACAGCCAAAAGGCATGGCGTACGGTATCGCCATTGTCAGACGGCACACCGTGTCCCAAAAACCTCTCCATGGGTTGCTGTCCACAGAAAAATCATATTTATCCAAAGAGACTGCAAAACCGGACCCGATCCACCGGACGGGTCCGTGCCGAATACGGAAGATAAATGAAATCCGCCGGTGCGTTCCCACGGACTTGTCGCAAAACGCACTACCGCACTACCGGGTACTGGGTTTGCCGGCAAATCATTAATCATTTGGAGGCTCACGAGCCAGTTCGCGTGGAGCCACTCGACGATGGCCACCGCACGACGAGCCCGTAGTCGCAGTGCGCTGCCTAAAGTTTTAATGAAAAATTGTTCACCACAAAATTTGATAAACAAATGCCCGGGACTCGGACCCGGACAGATCACAGAACCGAGCTCGATCGATGTCGTGTTGCAGGTTTTTCCGCCGCTGCAGGGCTGCAGGCCCTTCACTGCTGTCCGGCTTTGTCGCACTAAGAGTAGCTCCGCTTTTGGAGCCCCAGGCGCTTGACATGTGTTGTTACACGGCCATGTCCGGAACGCCAATCCGTCTCCGTTTAGTAAAATTAGGCGCGCTTCCGAACTGTTTTGAGCCATTTTCACGGTTCGGTGAGCCCATTCATTAGCGGAAGTCATGTACAAAATTCAAACCCTACCTTACCGGGCCACAAAAATCGTTGATTTATTGGCCTCCCTTAGACCGGGGCCCATCGAGCCCACCTTCCGGTGACCTTCGCACGTCCATCAATCCATTGCCACCGGCAGACGCACCGATCGAACAGTTGACAAGCGTGAAATTTAAATTATCTGCTACAGAACTTGCCCGGATGGGGCCGCGCCCGCGTTCCCTCACCGGCTGCCGATGTCAGCCGGGAGTTTGCTGCTTCTTGTTTTGATGTTACAGGCTCGCCATTTTTTTCCTGAGCCCACAGATTCATCCTGACGTTTCAGCGCCCATCCAAACAGTGGCCTCAGGCCCCGTGTCCCGGGTGCGTAGAACGCGCTAGCGCTTTTTCCGCACACACGCAAGCACAACGGCGTGCGAATTTCGATGGCAAAGTAACGAGCGCGTGATGGAGACGCCTGGTAGGCTGTAAACTCGGCGTGGCGCCGACGTGGGAATTTGAGCCCTTCCCGGTGTGCGCGTTGCTGGCTTGTGGGCCGGGATAAAATCGATCTCCGGGCGGCCAACTGGGACTGACAGGCCACGGGCGAAGCTGCTGTCATGGGAATAGACGGCCGGCAAAGCCATTCAAATTACCGTTCGATGTGAGGGCATGTGTGTGCAATGGCGGCATTCGAACGCTCGAAATAACTCGTCCGCTAGTCCACCGGGGCTTCTCGGAAAGTAAACCTCTCTAAGCCATCTAACGATTCAATAGGAGCATTTGAACGTTGAAAAATTGCTAATTTGTTGCTACTTACTCCGAATCGAAACAGTGCTTTAAACGAGCGCCCGGAATTGAAAGGAACTCTCTCTCTCTCTCTCTCTCTCTGTGGATCGAAGGGCCAGACAGGAGCTTCAATCACACTTCAG
>NC_071285.1:41739349-41839747 GCF_943735745.2 Anopheles bellator | reverse complement strand
TTTCCATGACTGTTTTCGGGATCTTTGAATAATCTATTACGATCGGATCAGATAAACGGAAAGTATACAGGGTGTTCCATCAACACCCATACTATTTAAATGTTAAATAACTCCGCCATTTGTCTGCCGATTTTAGCAAATGAACAAGATTTATTTATGGTATAGAACGCCGTATTTTAACAATTTACTTAAAATACAATATCGCTCAAATGACGATCTTCATTTAGCACACACTTCAACAGACATTTTGGCTGGCATAAACTTTACTCTTCAAATAGCCCCACAGAAAGAAGTCAGAAGAACTTTGGCATTAATAAGCAGAGCTACAATTTCAGCCTGCTTTCTTGTCGTAAATTGATTCATCACTAAAACGGCATAGACTAACGTTTCAAAATCTGGCTCATTTCTGAACAATTTATTACATGAAGCTGATGACATGAAGCATAATTGATTTTTTTGTTAATTAAAGAGGCATTTCAAGATGAAAAAGATGAATATGTGCAGGAATTGTATTGTGCATGTCAATTTAGCCCTCATCTTATTGGCAGCATTGCCTTTTTTGGCGTCTGGTGAAGGATTTCTACTTAAATAAAATCAGGCTTTGCTGCCACCGTAGGAACAAAACTCTAGACACCTTTTACGAAGACGTCTAGTCGAAAGAAGAGCGTTAATGTCGCTAGGAGCAATTGATATAAAACACCAAATTAAATATGAAATGAAACAATTAAATCGCCCGTCGTACACAGCTATCACGCTATTGTGTGTCCCTTTCATGGGGTAAAAAAGGCAAAACAATATTCACAAAGCACGTTCACGAGTGTGAAACACTCTTCTAACTCTAATGCCTCAAGATTTGTTTTGTCCCATTTATCCCACACATAATAGACACACGCCTCCCCGAAAAACGTCACCTTCCACAACGGACCATGACAAATGTGTTAATCTTCCATAATTATGTGAGAAAACATGTGTTTTCCTTCACCCGGCGGGCGGCCGGCGCAAACCCTTCCGCGGCGCACGGTCCCTTCGAAGATGCGAAGCCCTTCGCCGTGGCGTAAGGAGCCGAACGACGTGGCCCGTCAAGCGTAATTTAATCTGGATTTGGCTGACTGCGCGCGCGCTCGACCCCGGTCGGGTTCGGGACTGAAGGGCACATAAATCCTCCGGCCCACGCCCGACCGGACACACGGCGGCGGGCACGGTCCACGGATTAACGTTATGAAATTTTATAAATCCCATTTCGCCCGATCGATCTCGTTAAGTGTGTATTGCGCGAAACGGACGGCCAGTTCGCGGCTCCGGAAGACAACAAGACGGGCAAGAAGGCCACAGGAGGGCCACACGAATGGCGTTTCCGAAAACGGAAAAATCACGCTCCCAACGGGCCCGGCGCAGCGGCGTTCGGATTATTCAATTTCCCGTTCTCCGTTTCGTCGCAGGATGTCCTTTCGCGGATGCTGGAGACGAAGAAATTGGATACATCTTCTCCGGCTCTTCTGATCTTTCGATTTGATTGACTTTTCTCCGCCCGTCCGTGGCCGTTGCCTGTTTCTCTGTTGCCTTCCTGTTCGAATTTCCCGTTTCATCTATTGCCAAGCACGGCGAGGATGGCGCCCTTTCTCTTGCCCGGACCTCTGACGGACGGAAAACCACTTGACAGACGTATCTGAAGGGCCCCCGGATCCCCGGGTCGGGTCGGGTCGGGAGATAAGATCTGATCCCGGCTCGGGATGCCGCCGACTCACGTGACAGTGACAGCTCCACTAATTGTAATCCTTCATTCGATAGACAAATAGCTGGTAAATTACCGAAGCTTTAGGAGAGAGAAAAAGGGATTACGGACCGGTAATGATGTGCTTCGTCGTCGTCGTCGTCTGTGCCGTAACTGTGATCCGGACGAGAGGCCAGGGCAGCCAGGGATCCAGACCTCGTCCAATTAAATGTACAAATTAATGACAAATCAGATCGGCGACTCCGTGGGCGATTGATTAATGGGCCAGTGTTTTGTTTCGGTGTTAATAAGCGGCACTTTTATCGCCAATCGATTATGGTGCGATTTTATTTGCCAATAACTCCCGACGTCTTTAGATTTCCGTATTTAGAGGCGAAAGCCGAAGATTGACGGCACATAAGGTCTCGTAGAGTGTTTGGTGGGATCGGATGGAGAGCATCCATCATGAACTGTTACCTCGGTCCTCTGCAATTAGTTCGTTCCGCATATCCAGGATGAAGTCATGTTTTTTTCAAGTTAATAAGTGTCTTAGGCTTCACGGCCAAGGTCCCAGTACACAATCGTGTCATTATTCCTCCTTTTCAGTGCCCCAGAATTTCTGCACAGTCTTGACTTCAAAATGGAATGATTTTTTTGTGAAACATTGAGGTCCTCCAGGACTACTGAAAAATAGTAACAAACTCACATAGTCCACGGGAATCACGGGATACACTTGCCGCAGCGGGTCCGTGAGCTGGCCATCAAATGTGGATCGGCCGGTGATTACTGATTACTGAAATTCGTGCGCCCCCGGTTCGTGCCAGCGAAGCATAACGCCGCACTGCGCATGATGTTTTATTCGTCAGGAAATTCCCTATTTACAGGATACAGGTACAGCACCCGCACCGGAATCACCACACACGCCACACGCTCGTGGCACGCGATCTGGCGACACTAATTAAATTAATTACCTCAACTAATGTGAACTATTTGAAGATGCTATCTAAACCGGGGGTCCTTTCCAGCTTGCCTTGCGATAGGACATCCTCCGCCGGTTATAAGTTCCACGTTTTTATGGAGCCACCGACGGGGACAGTTTAATTGCACTGCCGACTGTCAAAGTAAGTTACCCGCCAAACGTCCGACCAGCCACCTCGGAGTAATCGGTGCCAACCCGTGACCCCCAGCCAGTGGTCCATTTAATTACGCATCACGCAGTTTGATCGGCAATCGCATTCAACCGTGGCCAAGAGGTCCCATCGTTGGGGGGGCGCAATGGCGTGAGTAGCCGTGCTTTAGCCGGATCGAAAGGAAACTTTCGCAACCACGCCCGACGCTGCATTCGGTGCATGCAACGGCTAATTGCAACCGCGGCTGAGAAGGAGTGCACCACACCGCACACTCCTGGTTGCACTTTTTCAATTTTCATAACAGTGCACCTTCCGGAGCGCCAAGGAGCCTCGTTCCGGGTGAGAATAGTTGGCTAGAAATTGAATCAAAGCTCCATTTAAATTAAATTAAACTCAATTGTACTTTGCAGCGGCGGTGCAATCGTGATCACTAAACGATGTGTGGGGCGGGTTGGAGGACCGCGACGGGCCCTTTGCCTGCCCTTAATTGCACCCCACCACGCAGCCGCCGGGTTGCGCAAGGTGGCGGAGCACCGACCACGTGTGCTGCACATTTGCGTAGTCACATTAATTGGTCTCAGCGGGGCGCGGGGACTCAGTGAATTATTAAAACAGAGCATTGCGTGGCAAACCAATACAAAAAACAACACACGTCCCCGATTCACGGCCGATTCACGGGGGGGTCAATTACCATGTGCAGCGTTCTTTATGCTTTTCCATAATTTGTTATAATTGTTTCCAGTATCTATTATGCTAATTCGCCGTGACACAGACCACCGGGGGCACCGGTTCGCGGTGAATTCGTCATTAAACAGTCAACGGCAGAACAACCGAGCCACATACTGACTGACCGGCGGGAATCATTGAGCAATTTACCATCCAGAGGGTGATCCTGCGGGTCCCCAATTACGCGCGGCGTGTAAATGGGTGGCACGGGATTGTAATTAAATTTTGCTGCAAAATAAATGTTTTCTATCGCAGGGCGTAACTAAATTGTGTTTTTGTTTTACAGTTTTTTACCGCCGTTCCCATTTTATTGTCGGTCGGACAAACCGGGTTTCTGTAACTGTCGTTTTCAGGAGAGAAACTACGATTCTCCTACGGGACAGGCCACTGATATTCAAACGTATCCCGAAGTCGCAGTCGAAGTCGAAGTCGAAGTTGAGCATGCTCCTATGATCATTTGACTATCGGAAACGGTCAGTTCAAGCCGTCTTCGGATTCAAGATCTTGACTTCCCGTATTGATTATTCGACTCTCGTCCAACAATACGTCACCCTTTTACGAAATGACCAAGACGCCCGAGCTTCAAATAAACAATCACCGGTCAAAAGGGTTCTTTTCGACAGGACTGGAGGCTCATCCTTTTTGCTACATTTCTTTTCTCGACGGGAACTTTTCCTGAAAGATACGGAATGACACATGGGTCAATAAGTCCGAAGTCCGAGTCCGATCTTTGAATAGGACGTTTCATCGACTGATTTGTGGCGTGAGCTAGGTTCGTTAGCGATATTCAGGGTCATCACCAACACTAACAGTCTTGGAAATCATAATTCATACTGTGGCGCTGCACGAAGCGTGAAAACTGGCGTAAAATTAATTATTAATGTCAAACTGTTTACGCTTCGTGTGGCAGCAAAAATATAAAAACAAAATGTGAAACGTGTTTACGTTCGTGTTTTTGATCCGAGAAAATAGAAATCGAAGAGAAATTAATTGATTTCTGAATTTTTTATCTGTTTTTTTCTGATTTTGTTGCTATACCAGCAAATAAGAACATAAATTATCCTCTGTTTGTAAGCAAGGCGTATGAAAAAAATAATTGCGCTCGGGGTTTACGCCTCGGCCGAGCCGTAAACGTTTTGACAGAAGCGTAGCAGTTTGGCATTAATCGTTAATGTCAAAAATATTACGTCGCCACAGATAGAGCATAATTTTGGTAGAGGTATTTTATGGATTTATTTACCCACGTACTGTAGTTGTATTTTCGTGCGACGAACCAGATGACAGTAGACCATCAAAGCTACTATCAAGTGATAGGGTTGGCTACGTTATTGCCTGACAACCCATTGCTTCGGATTCTTTCCATTTTCCATGTTGTTTAAACCCGTGACGCGACTTTTAAGTGCCAAACCCGAAAACACCAAGCGAAACGTTGGTTTAATTTTTGCCCTGAAACAAACCCATGACAGGCTTCTGCAGGGTCCATATAGAGCCTGTTCCGGGTGGTGTCGTTGTGCTCGAATCGTCACCTCTAAGTCCGGTCGTGGCGCACACATGCCACCGGCCGCCCTTTCAGTTGCATGTCGCAACATCATTCGTCAAAATCACTAAACGATTTTCGCGCACCCGACACGCCCGAGATTGAAATTGCTTTTTGGCCAACTCGGCCTTTGGTTCCAGGCTTTTCGGACCCCTTTTTTCTCTGGAACGGGCCCGGGTGAAAGTTGTTTACGGGTGTCGGGTGTGATTTTGCTTGTTGTTGATGCTTTCCGATTCCGGATGTGGTTTCGGTTTTTTTTTTTTCGTCACCTCTTTGCCGCTCCGAGACACGTCAGGTGTTGGCCGTGCGCGAGTCGCGAGGACTCGCGCTCGCGCAGGTGCCACGCTCTACGGCTCGGCCATGCGTCGGCGGCGGCAAATTGAATTTAAATAAATAACATTCGACCGAAATCGGATTATGTGTGGCGTTTTAGGAGCGGCGGAACCGTAAAAAGCCTTCGTCCACGCCGTGGCCCCCCGTTTCGGTGGTGAACTTTGTGGTCGATGCGGCGGTGAGTCGGAAAAACGAAGTTGTTTTCCATTTGCCCGCGAGAGTGCAAAGTTTACAGCGCGACCCCTCCTTTCAGCGTCAATTTATGAGGTGTCGTCCGTGCCGCGTGGAATCCGGCTTCCCCAGGCCGGCTGCGCTAAGTGCCGGAGAGTGGGCCCCAAAAATTGACAGATAAAGCGGCGGGGCCACGTACGTGTGTGGGGCATGGAAATAGAAATTAATTCGGTGCGACCCAGACCCAGGCGCCCACCGTTCGCCCGGTGCCCGGTGACGAAACGTCACTTTGAGGTTATGTTTCGGTGAAACGCGAAATTCAATTTCGCTTCCACAAACAACGCGCCCGGGCCCGGCGAGTCCTGCCGAGTATTGACTAAACAGGACCCATAGGACCTAGCGTGCACCGAGACACGGGGGGGGCCATTGTTGCTCCACCAAATTGCACAACTCCGTGTCTCGGAATCACTTTGGCCGGGTAGCGCCGGTAACAGTTATTACCTTTGACAGGTCGGGGCCGATGTGCATCCTTCCACCCAGCCAGCCGGCTGGTGTCGGTGCATTACTCACGCCGGGCTGGTCCGCTCACATCAATCACAGGACTTTTTACAGTGCCACCGGTGCCAGTGTTTGTGCAATTTTATTGCGCAACACCCGGGTTCGAAACCTTCGAAAGCGTCAAATCCGATTTGGTGAATGCGGGACCTAACGAGCGCGAGTTTAGAAAATGTTAATTTCCCTCAAGGATCTCCGAGCCAGAGAGAGAGACCGACCGACCGAAGAAGGGTGGTCCATCTGCGCACTCGAGCGGTAATGAAATCATAAAGTTAAGTTAATATTTAGCAGAAATTAGGCCCGTTAGGGGCCCCGGTTTCTGAAGGGCTCGCGATTCGAAGGGTTCGATCGAACGTTTGAACGTAGTTATCGTCCCGGGGCCCCGTCGAAAATAGAATAAAAATCAACGCAACTCTGGGCCGGCGGCCGGCTCCGGGGAAAATATTGACAGATGCCGTTCAGCAGTTCGACCCTCGCCGAACACGCCCAAACTCCTTACACGCCTTTTGCGCGGTCGTTCAAAATCGATTATGACAGTTTTGCGTCAAGCGGTCCTCATGGACTAGGCGGATTGCCATCAGATTGTCCGGTGCTGGGATCCGCGTTGGGACGGTCGAAAAGTGTGGATGAAAAGTGTTCAAGAAGTCTCGTCTGGAGGGTGACATATCAGGTCACAATATATAAAATACTCAAAACAATCGTGGAAATAAAGACGACAGCAGGAGTCAATCTGGAGTCTAAGAAGGACATTCTATCGGACATCGTCAACGTGTATGGTGAGATCGGAAGAGACTCATCCATCATAAGCTACCAGCAAGTTGACAGAGCAGGAGGATCAGGTCCGAAAAAGATGCTAATAAATCCTCGAAGCAATCCATCAGCGGAACTTTTCGAACAACCCAATCCACGGGGTCACGCGGAAATAATAGCGTTTTGATGAACTTATTCCGAGCCATGCGCTGGACGTCACAAAAAAGCAACAATTACCGATTTTAGTAAACCCCCGCCGCCGTAAACGCCCTCCCTGCCCCAGGAGGGTGGACCTCACTTGGATTGTGGGCCGGTTCCGCCGTCCTCGCCTCCCGCTCTCGCGTCCCTTCTCCGCTCGCCGGGGCTCTCGGTAATCGTATTCATATGATGGTTGGAAATTGAAAACTCAATTACCGCCGCGATTTGCCAGCCCGGGCAAGGCCAGACCGCCGTCCAACGAAGGGTGAATATCGCCGCAAGCGGCACGCCAAACTAGGGGTGGGGGGTCGGAATCACCCCGAAATCCCACCGGCCGCAGGCACTTCCGGCGTCCGGACCCGACCCACAACAACAATAACAGAACAACAACAAATAATGTTTGCCCATTTTTCGGGGCGTCCCTTCCGACTTCTCGGCGATCGACTCGGGGGACACTCACCTGAACGCGGACTTCCGGCAAATTGACTTTCATCGCGAGCTCCTCGCGGGAGTAGACATCCGGGTAGTGGCTCTTCTCGAACGCCCGTTCCAGCTCGTGCAGCTGGTAGGTGGTGAAGGTGGTCCGATTGCGCCGATGCTTCTTCTTCGAACAATTATCGTCACCTCCTTTGGGTGGCGGCGGACATCAAAAAGAAGAAGGTGAAAGGAGAGCAACAACCGCGTAAGTAGTCGGCTCACAGAGAGAGAGAGAGAGAGAGTGTGTTGGTGACCTACCTTCGTCATCGCTACCGGAACCGGCCTTCTCGCCCTGCTCGCTGGACGTGGTCTGGTTGAGCTCCTCGCTGGACGCGTAGCTGACCGTCCCCCCGTCGTCCGCGCCCTTCTCCCCGCTGTCCACCGACTGCCGGTGGGGGCTGTAGTCGTCGGCGGCCGACGCCGCTCCGGACGATGGCCCGTGTTGGGGAGTCGCACCCGAAGGTGACTGCTGCTGCTGCTGCTGCTGCGGGAGGTGCTGCTGTTGATGGAGATGATGTTGCTGCTGTTGGGTCGTCGGATGGAGGTGATGCTGCTGTGGCTGCTGCTGCTGGTCGGCCTCATAGGCCGCCGCTGCCTGCTGCCGGGCCCGGAGCTCGTCGAAATTTTTCATATAATCGAAACTATTAGCCCTAATTGATTTATCGGCTGACTCATGCAGCTTATTATATTTGTTAATGGAGCTGTCGGACGGATTGCTTTCCGCGCCGCCACCACCACCACCACCACCGCCATCCGAGCCCGGGGTCCGCTCCGCGTACTTGCGCTTCAGCGGCCCGGACGCGATGAGGTCCTCCTCGTAGTCTGAGGTGACTGCCACCGGTGGGCCGGTTTCGTCTTCGGGCGCGCCGTCCCCCACCGGGGGTGCTCCTCGAGAGCCGCCGCCGGCCGCCGCGTACCCCAGGGCCGCCCGGTAGTTGCGGTCGATGAAGTATTTGTTCGTCTCCTTCAGGCTCTTCATGTACTCGAGCTCGGCCTGGGCGGCCAGGTGGGACGGGTGGCCGGTGCTGGCCGGTCCGGGGTGCTGCGAGGGGTGATGCAACGCAAGATGATGCTGCTGCTGCTGTTGTTGGTGTGTGTGTTGGGGGTGCGTCGGCGAAGGCAGCTGATGGGCCGGATGCTGGAGCAGTTGCTGCTGGAGGTGCTGGTTGTGGTGCTGGTGGTGCTGCAGGTGGTGGGCCGGATGGTGGTGTTGGTGGTGAGGCGAGTGGTGGTGGTGGGGGTGGTGATGGGACGGCAGCTGATGATGGAGTCCGCCGCCCGCGCCGGACGACGGATCGAGGGCGGCGGCCAAGTCCAGGGATTTGATGTGATTTTGATAATTGGCCAACTGCTGCTGCTGCTGCTGCTGTTGTTGTTGTTGCTGCTGCTGCTGCTGTTGCTGGTACTTGTCCGGACTGCCGGAGGGACTGCCAAGGGTGGCACCGTAGGCCGGGAGGGGCGCTTTGGCGGCCAGCATTTGCTGCTGATCGCACACCTTGATCTGACCGAAGGGCGATGCACTGAGATCGGTCGCATCGCTCGAGTCGCCTGCAAACGAGATGCGAGCGGACCTTTAGAGACGGTAACTCATTTCAGCAGCATCCGATCGGGGAACGTTAGACGATGGGGTAGTGCTAACGAGGGTGAACGCTACAAGCTACAAACATCTACACGCTACATGCTACACGTTAAACGGACTTTCAATTTTTAGAACAAGAGGAAGAACTACTTCAATCCACATCCATTGCCGCATTGGCCTAGTTCTGCTGATTTGGTGGTGAGCAAGAGTAACAATTGTTATACGTCTATAAGCTTACAGTTAGGATAACGATCTAAGAAAAAACGGTGAGATCTCGAAATCATTGATAGCAACAGCCCCTTATGCAGTATGTGGGTATCCGTTTATTAGGGTATATGTTTATCAGTTTATTTAAATATTTAAATTTTCTTGGAAAATTGGTTGCCTTTTTAAAAATAAGCTTCATAATCCCTCTCTTGTAGAAGTCTTGGTCGTTATGGACCGAAAAAGCAAGCAATCCATTATCACAATCATTTCTTGATCTCAATTTCTTATCACTCAAGAAATTTTTCAATGCGCAAAAAGGATGATAATCGTTTGGCGGAAGGTCCGGGCTATACTGTGGAGGCATTAAAACTTCCCAACCTTCTTCTTTTCGGACTTTCTGGCGGGTCACTAAAGAAGGATATGACATTTCGTTGTCCTTTCAAGACACAACGCCTCTTCCGTTGGACGATTCTGGCCGTTTCTGGTCAATCGCTAGCATCGAACGGTACAGTTGATGACAGTAGGGATCTGGATTTAGTGTTTGACCACAAGGAAGCAACTCATAATAAACGATTCCTTTCAAGTCCCATCAGATACCCAGTAGAACCATTTATTTTCTCTTTGTTGACTTCCATTGTTTACACCCTGTAGCTCACAAACGAATGGAACAGAAAAAAATCGCTGAAAGTATTTTTTTAAGTGTAAAATGTCAGTTTCGAAATGAGTATCAATTTGAAACTGTACGACCGATACTTAACGAGATATTGATCAGTAAAGCCATTTACCCAGAAACTAATGGATTTCTTTTTAGCAAACTGGTTCTATTGTCACCTGCAGTATAGAGCCCTGGATTTGGGCATAGATTTCAATAAGGTAATCTACAACATAGCTAAAAACGGATCATCATCACAGTCCATCATAAAGTCATCTCAACCCAAGGCCCGATGCTTGGCTTTGTAATCAATGCGCTGAATGCTCGGTTGACATTCAGCAACAAGACGGCGCCGAAGACTATCGGGCAGAATAAGTTGAGCAGATTGACTTCATCTTTAACGGGTCACCGGTTCACGATGTCCTTTGATGTTCTGCCTCTTTGACTTTCGTGTTGATTTAACGTGTTTATTGAACGTCGCTGACTTCCGACGCGGTGACCGAGCCGCTGACCTGGAAAGCGAAATTTCCCCATTGCTCTTCGCAAATAAGTGTGCGGATTAACCCGGGTGAATGACCCGCGTGAAATGGGAATCTCCACCCAAAGTTGCTTAGTTGAAGACAACGGAGCTACTAACGCCCGGCGCCTGGCGACCGGTGCTTTCTTCGCGGGGCAAGGTGCGAATTGCTTCTTAATCGAAATTAGGCAACAAAACACATAATAAGTTTGAAACTGGCCGTAATTTTTCCGCTAACTCGAATCGCGTGCCCGCAAACACGTTCCGGCAAAGGCAAGTGAAGAAACGCCAACGACGCTCGTTTTCTTTGCATTTTCTTCGAGCCGTGAGTCTTGTGAGGAACCATTACCGAGGCCCGGCCCGGCCCGCTTGGAATTGCTTTTCGCGTTCTGGCGAACACCGTTTTCTTTGTTCCGGCTTTTTTCGTTCCTTAGCCGGGACCGCCGAAGGGAACCTGGGGTGTACCGGGTTCCGGTTTGGTCGGTTAAAAAACACCTCCGAAAGAAATGTAATTTACTAGCGTGAAAGTTACAATTTGGAGCCCTGCCTGTGCCACCGAAAAACCGTTGCGACCGACAACCCGCGGAAAACGGAGTTATTTTTGACAAATTAATTACACCCGACACGACCCCCGCTCGGTTCGTTGGAAAATGAGCATTTTCCGATGTTCCGTCTCAGCATTGCCACCGCGAATCGTCTCTCTCCCGGTGCACTATCAACGGTGGCCGGTTCCGTTTGCGCCGCGAGGCCACGATGGATCCGTGCATGCCCAAGGTTCGCATGTCAAAGTGTCATAACCCACGGTGTGGGGAAATTGTTTGTGCTTTAGTTGTTTGCATTATCTCCCGGGTCCTGGGTCCCTCGGGCCACAATCGGCCACCCTTTTCGCCCGACCACATAGAAAATCCCGAGTCTCCGAGGCTCGTAACGGCCCAACCGGACGGCAGTTCTAATCTAAATTGTGCTCAAATTCAATTTAATTGAGAGTGATTTAACGTCCATGATTTAGCTGTCGCTTCTAATTCTAACCACCGGCCTGCGTGTTAACTGTGTCCTTCGTGCCAGACGACCGACCGGGCGACCGGGGTGGGTTTTATTTCCTTCGTCGAATGATTCCATCACGCGGGAATCACGCGGGTCGGGTATCAAATGCAATCCATTAGTGGAAGTCACACCGTAAATCCCGTGTGTTAACAACGTTCGCCGTTGCCAACGATTACGGAACACATTCGGGGCTCGGGATCGGTGGAAGGATTTTAAGGGGTTTCCGAATCCTTGCATTCATTAAAGCCCCAGGTTCGAACGAGATTTTAAGCGGCTCCGAGATCCCCCCTCCAGTTGGACCCTTATCTTGCCGCTTCCTAACCCGAGCACCGATTTTCCCACCGAACTCACGGTGCTCGGCGTAAAAAAGCAAAAGGCTCCGTATCTTGATGGACTGTCAATGTATCATTTTCGATATCGGAGACCACAGGGACCCGCCACCTTAAACAGAGAGATTGACACAACGAGGTGAACCCCAACGAGGTGAATGGGGCACAATCCCCGAGTTGTGATCAATTAAGGACACATTAAAAGTGAACGTCCTGGATGCCGTTAAGTGAATTACAATAATAAGACGCGACGATAGGAAAATCGGTCCCTCCCGCCATTACGAAATGATAGTCTAAACTAACTGTCGTTTTAGCTTTGATACTGGAAATTAACTAGGGAGCTGGCTCCAACCGGAATCGGGAAACCGCCTTTTTTGAAATGGTGCAAGCAAACCGAAGGCCCAAACCGATCAAAGGTTGTCCACACCGGTACTGCCAAATGTGACGGCTCTCGGCATGCAAGTCAGCAGCAAGCCTTTTTGTTTAGTTACACATTTTCTCCATTTCGAACCGGCTTCGATTCCTTCACTCGTCGGGCATCCTCGGGGCAAGGATCGGAACGATGGCACCGAACTGATTTAAATCTCCAAACGTCTAACGTGCCTTCAAAGTGCTCGCCATCGGATGGAAAGATGAAGCCCAAAAGGTAGGCTGTCTGGACTCGTCGTTGGGTCCAGACCGGAGCCGTCGGTATGTCTCAAGTTTGAAGCCTTCACTCGCCTTCCCAATTCCCCGATAATCTGCTTGTAGCGTTTTGATGGGATTAGGACAGGCTGTTGCGTGGGCAAAGAAAGGGAAAACATGTAAGCAAACCGTAAACAAACAGACTGCTTTTGTGTCCTACGCTTTAGTTGTTTTTAATGCACACTCAGCTTCGATGGAACGATTAATTAATGCCTTAACCGTTTCCTGCCGAGTTGGACTGAGGTTGTTGAGAGGCGTACGGTGCAGGCATTGGTACGCCCTTTGACGAGAAAATTATTCATCGCGAATCGCGTGATTTCGGATGAAAACATCGAAAGCTATTCCGCTGACAGCCGCGAACGGTCACGAAATATTAATATTAAAAATATTTGTAATATTGTGATATATTAACCAACCAATGGATTCGATTTGTTCGAAGGATCCTCAACATAGCAGAACGATCGATGCAGCCTCAACGGATTGGCTACGCCGTAATCTATCATCAAAGAATCGACTGTACCTTAAAAAGACTTACGCTCGGGTGGATGAGGATGTCCGCCTCCATTCCTCAATTAAACCAACTGTATTACTTAGTCTTTTGAGATTCATCTAACGACCAGCGGCCAATCCATGCTACTTCCAGCTCTATATATCCTTCAGGTCCCGGGTGCAAACATCTCGATCGCTTTGACAACGTAATTGCATAATATCGGGCATCGTCATCGGAGGGCGATCGATTTGTGGCAGCAAAAATGTGCTGACCGGGTACGAATGGTCCACGGTTTAGAATTTTCTTGGCTGCTGCTGCCAAGGTATTGGAATCTTGCGAGCCATGATTCGATTAGGCGGACACAAACACATTTATCGCAGCATTCAATCGGAGCCGCAATCGGAAAGGGAATGCGCACCTTGGTTCCGACCGGAAAGCCCTGGCTTGGATCGCACTCTTGGAAGGCGACCGACCGACGTGCTCCGGCTCCCAAGAAATGCCAAGATCAAGATAGTCAGGATGATGCACACACATGGCCACGCAGGAAGCCCAGACATCCTTGTTGCTGGTGCTCGCCGGCCATCCCAATGCCAAGACTGTCTCGAAAGACACGATGCAACTGCAGGACCAGCTGCCTGGGCCGCCCGAAACGCGGGCCGGGAAAAAGTTGCCCGACCGCCGTCGTCGTCGTCGTCGGCCCCCGGCTCGACGTTATTGAGTTAGTTTTCCATTTTGGTGCAACTCTTTCATGTGCTGAAGACGTCTTCTTATTGAATCTCTTCCAGCTCGGTTCCGACCTCCGGGCGCCTGCTCTATGTGGCTGGGAAAGGTCTTCGTTCGGGCGCAGGGTCTCCAAATGGGACTAATTGTGCTGTATCTTGCCATTAATTTATCTAATTTGCTGTGTGTACATTTGGGTGCCCCACCCGGACGGAAGGATGAGAAAACAATGATGCTGACGAAATTCGAACATGGCCAGTTAAGTGATATTTAATACACTTTCTTGCCCCGTCACGGTTCGTTTGTCGGGCCCCTGGTGCAGTGCTGGTGAAAGGATGATGAGTTGCTCAAGAAGGTTGTAAGTGGCGTTTGGCGTCTCACCCGGACACGGAAGTGTACCGTGGTGTTGACGATAATTGTTTTGCCGGTTTTCCGATGGCCACTCAGCGCAAGCAATTGAGGTGAGTCCGAACACAAACATTGGGTGCAATACGGGAAAATGCAACTGTAGTGAGGGTAACCAGAAATTTCCACAGCATAGACTCAATTTGTAATTGAATAAAATGTTAAATATTAATGTGCAAAATAACCTTATGCCAAATACCATGAGCTTTGTAGTGTTTCGTAAAACGTCTTATGGAATCATCTCAAACACAATTCCATCGTATCCGGAAAAAGGTTCTCCATCACTAGAAAACGGAATCACTTTTTGGTTGACAATTTAAGTATGGTATTCATGAACTTTCCACGCTAAATGCCGATTGGTTCTGTTTGCTAGGTCCAACATTTATTCGACAACAAGTTCTCTATAAACCTCAACAAATAGGAAAAGCCTTTTTTTCTATGAATTCCGAACAAATCCTGTAGATTTGGATGTTGAACACATTACTTTCTTGCGTTCTTTTGCACACTATTTACTATGAAACATAATTTGCCTTAGAATGTATGAAAATCACATTTTTGCACTATTCACTATTTTTGAAGTTTCTAAAACACGCTGCTTTTGGCTCTTTGGCGCTGCTGCTTTAAGTCATTAGGATATCTTCTTATGCCATATTGACTCGCCGATTTAATTTTTTCGCTCTTGCTCGATGTTTAACACAACGACCGGACCTTGAACTCAAAATTGCTGCGTGGTCGCCTCTCACGCCGATTTTTGGTCCCGTTAGTAGCTTTCATAGTTTATGTTTTGTTCACGTTTCAGTTCCCACACCGGTTACCTGGTTCTGCGTTCGTATCGTCAGTCGTGATTAGTTCTAAGTTTGTCCTGTACGTTGCCAATCTGACTACGCGGCCCATTGACTTTGTTTATGCAAGAAATATAAACACAATGAGTAACGTAACACGCAAAACGCGTCCGTGGCCTGTTGTACCGATAAAGGAACTTATACTAATTAATCCCTAGCCCTATAACACCAGCAAAGTGGCAACCAATTAAACGCACCGTAGGAAGTTGCGCACGATCTCCGCGAGACCAGGACACACCGCAAGTAACGGAACAAGTTTGCAATTTAAATTTATCGCTGTGAACAATGAAGATGTAAGGAATGAATTATGAACCCGACCCGGGCCGACATTCATCCGAGAAAATGGGTCAATGGCAGCGCAAAACAAAGGTGTCGAGACATCGCCACGGCCACCCGACATCACTTCCTGCACCACACACAAGCCCTGCACCTGGGCCGCGACTCAGCTAATGACTGTCTGCTGGAGGGCACCTCGAGAGAGGTGGTGGTGATGACGTACTTCATCGTAGTAATAGAATTACTACAATCTGTGCCCGGCGTTCATAATAACCCCGAGCGGAGGGAGCCCATTACGACTAATGGAAGGCACCACGACAACACACGTTGAGCAATCGTAACATTCATTTAATGATTGATTAAGTGCTAAACATAAGGCTGGAAGCGGGGCGCCGCCAGAACTGACCGCGTCCGGCGCTCGGTTTATTGTTATTTATCCGCGCTTTCATGGTTCGCGCAGAAGCCACATTAAGCCGTGCTCCGGAACCGGTTTCACGGGACCGAACGATTTGTCCAGACCACCTTTTTGGCCAGACGCTGAGCTGAGACGCTGATCCGATCGGTAGGGATCTCGAAACAGGAACGGGAACCGTTCACCAACACCGCGAGGTGTTTCTGGCCGGACATAAAGAAGCGTTAATAAATCAATCAAAAACCGGGAGGCCGAGTGCCTGGCCCTGAGCTTGATCCGTGCGGCCCTAATGGTGGCGAGCGAAAGCGAGAGCAACACACAGCTAAGACAAATCGTTTGATTAATTTAGTTTTAACCACGTCGAAACCACGTGTTAAAATCATCGACAGTTGGACAGGTTCGAACGGCGAAGCCTTGGGCGAAGCATAAATACTTCACTCAACCCGGTGGCGATGGCTGAGAGCCTTGCCACATGATCGAACGGCTTCTTTCGATTTCATTAGGTCGAAGCAACTCCTCGAAGCAGCGAAAATAATGCTTCCAATGAAAGGAGGTTTTAAATTGAATTAACTCCAACGGCGAACACCGTGCCACTCGAGCTCGGGTCGAGGCCATGCGCCTCGAGAACGTGTTAATCTCGATTGTGCTACACGCTCCGTTGGACGATCGAGTGGTTCGACGAATCGTGTAGGCATCTGGAAAGAACCTCTCCGGAGTGCTCAATAGTGTCCCGGCTGATATTGCCCATCAAATTTTGCCAACAACTATCACCATCTGCTCCTGAAACGAGCCATCGAGCGTGCAGCTTCCTGAAACAGCCCGCTCAAACGCCTCACCGAAGATAACAGTCCTTCGGGGATCCCGGGATTCGGAAAGCGGCTGCACATTTTCACAGACGGCAAAGGTCGTGCGTGCGGGTCGTGGGAGAGAGTGAGAGAGAGCGAGGTGAGTGAAAGTGTAGCTGCCCGGAGCTGTCGGGTTTGGCCGAGGCTCTACCGTCAAACCGTCAAAGGGTTTGATTGATGGCAAATGGCCGGCGCGAGATAGGAGAGATTGGCTCGTGTCAATTTCAGCCCACCGGTCGTCGCCTATTTCATGCTCCCAGGAGAACCCGGGCCCCTGGAGCTGGAAACCGAAACGTCAAATTAGTGGGACCATTATTATCTTCCCGAATTCCATTTGGGTGCGGCGGATCGCAGCCACGAAAGGGGGTTTGTAAACAATCGATGTCGTGGGAATTTCTCGAATGGGCCACAGATTAGCGGATTGTCCTGAGCTCGGACAGGGGCGATGATATGCGATGCGTGCAATTAATCACGCACAAACAATGTGAGAAGATTCGGGCATTGTTTCATTGTATCTTGGGCAGCGAAACATACGGGGTTCGGTTAAGAAACTGAAGCAACAATCTGGTGGGGAGATGAAATTGCTACCATATATGCGTTTCATCGATCGCTATTTAATCGATAGTTGTCGGCAAACATGGCGTAGATAGGCTTTCTTCTCGTTCGACACAACTACCAGCGAATTAAAAGTATCCTAACATGATCTCTACACAAATAATCGGCTTAAATTGCTTTAAATATTTATTCCAACGAAATGTGTTTACTGAACGTTCAGACAAATGGAAAATTGAACGACAAATGCAAAATATCTGTTCATTCGGATGAAATGAATCCGTTAAAAAAGCTTAAAATAACGCAACATTGTGGAAAACGTCTTTAAAAGACTTTAAAAGTATGTTAATTGGCTGGCTCTTACGAAGAAACGTTCGAAAGAGGTTAGAATAATGTAATTGTCAACAAATGTTTTGAAAATTAGTGAAAAAATGATTTTCGATTGATAAAAAGGTTGACATGACTTTAGATGTTGTAGGATTACAACTAACACTTTTCGGGGAAAGTCTTTTTCCATTTCATTATTCATTAGTTTGCTCACCGATCAAAGCAAAATTGGTTACAAAATTACATGAAGCTAGAATAACAATAACACTTCAATGTCTCAATAGAAAACGTTTCATTTCATTGATTACTCATCACGATTGATTACTTTCACAGATAATTCATCAATTTTTTACTAATCCACTCGTTTCAAACGATTTGAACATGCTCGAAAATATACTTTCATAAAACTTGCACATCATTACCCATAAATAATAATAATTTAATAAATTAATATTGTAAAGTTCCAGTTGAAGTTGCTCCTCAAAAAACAAACATCGAACCTTAAACCTATTTTCGATTAATGATTGGTACAACAAACAAATAAGAAATTATGCAAAATGTACCCAATTCAACATTGCCTGCCATAAATTCCCAAAAAATAGATAAACATTACGTATATAGATTCTTTTACAACAAGAAAATAAGAACGTTTGTGGTTATAATGGCTGTTGCTTAATAAAACAGTTGGTCATTCAATTTTGTATCAGTCTTATCAAACCAAATTCAGTCGTAAGACCGCTAACCAATCTATTTGTTTAATGCAAAATGTTTGCAAAAGTTTCTTTGCGAATTTTAGAAGGTATTCCTCCATTAATCATCTGTTGATCCATAAGTTTGCTGATCGTTTAGGGTTGGATCCGAATAGTTGCTCAGTTTTGAGAACATTTGATTCAAATTCATAAATTCTAAAACTCTATCACCATATCATGTGAGGGTCATTTTATCACACACTATTTTATCACAAAATAACTATTTTGGGCTTCCGTTGGGACACCACATGCACATGCGTCAGTGTTAGTGTATTGCCGCAACCCTCCTACCAGCTACTACAGGGCCATAGCACTAGCCAAAGGAGCTACACATTAGTATCCTACCTCCATTGTCACAATTATTCAAACCTAATATTGCGTCGATAGTGTGGCGCGGTGTGAGCGTTTGGCCGCCGGGTCCAAACTTTTTGGCCGTATCTTTGAGGAAAATTCCGTTCTCTGAAAATCGAAATCGATAGAAAGAAACCGGCAATCGGGTCGGCGGGTTAGTATCCGAGTGCGAAGGAGCTGTGGGCCCGGGTGACCGCCACGGGTGCGCACGGGTGCGTACCTTCGCGGAAGTTTTCCTCGATATCCACGTCCAGCTGGCCGCATTCCTTCAGTTTCTCCATGATCTTGTGAAAGTTCTTTGCATCGCGCACGTTCTCCAGCAGCTTCTGGACGTCTTCCGCTTCGCTCGGGGGAAACTTGTTGCGGGCGATCAGCTTCTCGATCAGATTGGTGAAGATCTGCTTCTGCACCTCGGACAGTGACTTGATGTCCATCGTAGCAGAGCGGACCACAGCGATAACCTCAACCACAATCACTCTGTTTCTGCACGGTTTCCTTCCGACGAAGAAGAATGAATCACTCAACAACACTCAGATCCATTGATTGTCGTGTGCGGCTTCGATCGGATTCGCCGAAAGCTTATCACATCACACTCGCGTTGCATCGAATATCTCACTCAGCGATTGCTTCGATCCCGGCTCCTGATTGCCTTAAGCGCCTTCCTGTTCACACTGATCGCACACCACGCATCACAATAACCCGCGCACACCACGGACCCGCCGCCAGGATGTGGGCAATTTTCACTCCGCAACACTCGACTGCCAACGATTATCCTGACCAGGGAAAGCACGGTCGACGCGCGTCCTGGCACGCCCGTTACGAACCCAACAACAACCCGGCACGTCACGCACGTCACGACGAACGGAAAGGCCACGACGCCACGCGCAAAATGCTTGCAACCAAACGCGCCAAAGGCGAAACCGAATCTGGCCGGGCCCGCTTCGCGATTCCGACGATCGAGTCCTTCGCCCGCCTTGTGACTGTGTGTGTTTTATTGTGTTTTCCTCCGTTCCTTTTTTTCATTCGCTTTCCCGAGGGGGGTTGGGTTTGTGGGCCGCCATCGGAATGGTGTGCGTGACGGGATGTGATTTATGTTCGGCTCTGTGTGAGTTGGTTTCGTGAGCGACTGGTGAGCGCCCGCGAGTTGCGCTTGTGTGCGTTGAAACGGCCCTCTCTCTCTCGGATGCTGTGTATTCACGCTCCGTCTCGCTCGGTGCTTCGCTCTCTCCCTCTCTCTCTCGGCGGTCTAACAGGATTTTTCTCCAGAAGCCAATTTCACAATGGCGCACGAGGGAACGGCACGGAAAATTGTGGTACACATTCGCTTCCGCTCTTCCGCGAGCGGAACCCGTTTTCCACCACCACTACACCCCAAAGAGCGTCCGTAATGAGGCGTAATTCGAAGCATGGATAAATTGAAGAACACAACACGGGCACACGGGACGGCAACATGGCGACGGTGAAGGAAAAAAAGGAAATTATCGTTCCCTCTCAGAGAGAGAGAGGGAGAGAGAAAGCGATGGAAAGATGAGTTTTCACGCGGCCTTCGCTTCAACCCCTCTCGATAGGCCTAATGGAAAGTGAATGGCCCGTCGACCGGGACGACGAAGGATGCGTGAGGGGGTCACTTTCGGTGGGTAAGGTAATTATTCCTAATTTATTAATATGGAACCGATCGAGGACGCTCCTCTGCCAGTGGCCGACCGAGATTTAATTTCGGGACGTGCGCGACTGCAAAAAAAGTGTTTCAGGCTTCTTTTTCCTGCTGTCGGGCGTTCGCTGACGTGGTTGATGTTGCGGAGCCTCCTTTGGTGGTGTTGGGCAAAAGTGTTAAAGGAATGGCCAACATGCAATGCATTCGTCAGATAAACAGTACGGAATAAATAATCATTTTGTTAACAGTCACCATTATTTCGGCGGCGATGTCTTGGCGAGTATTGTTGTTGAGGACAGCTAGAGTCCTTGGCTTGTTAGCGTGTGGATTGGAGTTAGCTTGAAATTCAAATAAATAAAAGGTCTGTTGATCTGGGTGGCCATTCGCTATTTTTCGATATCCAGTCGTCCAGGAAACAATGGCCGCAATGAGTTTATTGTTGTTTGAGGCTTTGGCTTTGGGCAGTAACTTTCTGGTCGTAGAGAGGCTGTTGTTGCTGTTAACTGAGAGTTTTCGGTAGCATAAAGCTCTCGACAATTTTCTTTATTTACGTCTCCATTTAATAAACAACGTGCCCCGTAAGACATCAGGACGATTGAGACGTTATTTTGAATTTACAGCTGAGTAATTCCATCGCGTTCGTTTGGTGTGTACTTTTTCGTGGTTGATATTGTGTTGAAATGATAATTCCAACGATTGAACAGTTTATGTCAATGAATGAATTGTTTTTGAAGATGTTAGAATATCACACTTGGTGTGTTTCACTGAAAATTTATTCGGAACAAGGTTTTGGCAGATAGCTCGAGTTGTGTAAACCGTACCTTCTTAGAGCCCGACACTACCATACGTGTAAATCGTTATTAATGTTTTCGTTAGCTGAACCCCCCCGTGTAAGAGCATGTTTCCGGTCAAAAGGATGTAACTTTCTTCCTTAAATACAACATAATCACCTACACTTTACCGATTCGCGAATCGTAAATCAACAACACAAAACGTCCTGTGGGGGGGAATCAACAACTGCTCCACTTCGCACGCCGCCGAAGCATTATGGCTCTTTAATGATCCGCTTATTGTCCATAAACGGGACGGCCCCAAAAATGGCCGTGCAGGCCGCTGCACTTAAGCGGCAACCGGCCCGAACCGAAACGCGGCCTGGGCCAGTTCCCCAAAAGCTCGTCTTCCGGGCGGGAGCCAAAGGGCGATTTGTTGTTGTTCGAGGGCACCCCAATTCGCACCCTTCACCCTTTGTGGTCCTGTCCCGTGGTCCCGTGTTCCCCCCGGTGCGGGCCAGGATAATTATCCACTTTCGACAGTGGCACGGACTCCGAACCGGACCGCGACCGTGTTCGCCTTTTTGGCGAGGAATTTAATTGTACCTTTAATTGCACCCGTTTGCCAACGCAACACTCTGCCACCGGTGCGCGGGGTGGTGGTGGTGGGGATGCAAATGAGCCGGATGCGTGGTGTTGCGGGAAGACAAAACAGAACGTAAAATTGGCGTTGATGAAAACTGCGGAGCCCACGCGTTGGTTGGAGTGCCGAAAAGTGTATTTTCCGTCGGCCGCTCGCCTTTCACGGCTTGACCCCACCGGTTTCCGTGGAAGACGGTCGTACCGTGTTCCGGAAAGGATGAGGCTGAAAGAGAAATCAATTTCGATTACGACTCCAAATAATAGTGATTGAGTATTCGAATTTCATCAATCGATCGAATTGGTTCCCCGGGCCCGCTGTGTCCTGCGGTGAATCGCGCTCTGGCGAGGCAACCGCCGAGAGGGGAGGATCGAAATCCGATTAGGAATGGGGATGGAGATCGCGCAGCGAACGAACCGAGCGAAACAAACGGCGCGCAAGAAAGCATAGGACTCGTCCGCGTGCGCGCGCACGTTCGCCCACCAAGTATCTTGAATGAAGCCACGCACCAAATGGTGCTGAATGGAGCACCGGCGACCGGTGAAGTGCTCCCGAAGCCGTGCCGAGTCCGGAACGAACACCGGGAGCAGCCAGAAAAGCTTTATAATTACAAAAATCTAATTTAAATTAATGCATTAATGGTCTGCGCAAGCGCAAACTTCTCGGCGATCGCGGCGATCCAGTAACGAAAACGGCGTGGAGCAGAATGGAAATACCCTGGGGAGTGAATGGTGGTCGATGCCGACGATCACGACGAGTCCAGCTCGCGCACACGCCAGGAAAAGCGCCCCGCCACACTCACACGACTACTTACGGGTTAACCGCACCGCGCCGAGTGATCCATCGGGCTTTTTGGGAAAGTGCAATTAAAATAAATCATCGACATCCTTCATTTTATTGATCAAATTACTCAGCATAATTGCCCACGGCAATCTTTCAATTATCGGTATTGGTCCGGACTTTGTTCTTCGTCCGGAGCTCGCTTCTAGATTTGACCGGTGGCCGGATTTGGGGCTTCCAGCCAGCGGAGGGCCATTTACCTGCTCATCGGCAGGAGCGGGTTTTCGGAGTAGCAAGGGGAGCAGCAACCAGTGGCCAAGATGAAGAATGTTGGCCGGCCGCGTGGAAATCATTATCCATCGCAACGGTTAGTGTGGGGCGCGCTCTGGATCCGCGTTTTGGGGGGTTCGGGATTCTTCCTGCGGCTCTTCGGTGCCAGACAGTATGACTTTTCTTTCGGCGAATCGCGCCATCGCGCCTTCCGCGGGGCATGAAGATCGAGCCAATCGGTCAATATTGGTGTCGTATTTTTTTATTCCAGAAAGAAATTATGAAAAATTATTTTCTAAATATTCAAGAACAGGTAACACCTTCATAACTGTAAAATATAGTTGAAGAAACAATTCGATAGAAAATTGTTTCAATAAAAAAATTCACTTTATGCCAACCAGGAGTTAATGTACAAAACAAAACATAAAATTATTTTACTGTTTTACTGTCTTTTACATAAATTTTACTGCTCCATCCACGAATGAAGCATTTACTAGCATAATACATTGAGTAATTATGTAAAACAAATTAGCACTACGATCCTTAAAACTTTAAAAGGGTTACATCTACAACAAACATTAGTGCTGAGATAATCACGCTTCAAAATTTGAACCAATGGAACAAAATTCGGTTATAATGTGTATTTGGTTACCACCAGTTTAGTTTACCAGTTAGTTGATGAAGAAAACATATAATTTTCAGGAGAACTGAAACATATTTCTATTCGGAGTAATCACCGTTTCGCCCATCTCTCACCCAAATTGGTGATTCCTTTCCAATGAATCTGTTTTTGCTGCTTAGAAACTCATCTTTTGTCTATCGATTTTTAGGCATCCTTATATTCAGCGATGCTCTGGCTTGTAAGTGCATCTTCCATTGAAGCAAAAACGCAATAATCTGACCTGGCCAGGCCTGGAGAAGATAGCGCTGGCGTTAAAATTTCACAATTTCCATTTCATTCAATAATTCATAATTTGCCATGCTGTAATACGAATAATCCGGCCGGTCGATCCGATCCGTCCTATGGCTTAAACTATGTCAAATTGCTGTTCGGGACACATTCTGTGTTTTTACCATTTTTGTTCTATTAGAGATGAGGCTGGCGGGGCCAACAGCTTACGCAGTTCCTCATCTCAGCCTCAATTCTTCTTTCACCGCACCAAGATGGTCCCTCAGTTTTAAATCACCATATTTCAATTGGCTTATCGTTATCAAATCCATCGTCCTCGATAGTTAAAGCCTTAAACATGCATCATATATTTAAACCATTTTTTCTGCTTCTTCTGAGGCACAACCAGATGAACCCAATAGTGAAAGATTTGCGAAAAGCTTTATCAACTTTCTTGAACAATTACTTCGCTCGAGTCGCCCCGGCCGTTGCTGGCCCCAAGGCACCAATGGCTAGCGGTCAGCGGGGCGCGGAATGCTGCAGATGAAATTATCCACGATGATATTACATAAAACACACTTATCAACCAATTAGCCCGTGCGCGCGCTCATGTGCCGCGGGCGCAGGTACTTTGCGCTTCACTCACCCGGTTAGAGCCGCTTGATTGATGATGAAAACCATCAACGAATAATGGACCCAACGCCGGGCCCTGGCAAGCATAATTTCCATCAGCCGGCACCACCACGAACCGATCGGGTGCCCGCTCTCTCTCTCTCTCCCTCGGGGAGGGTATCACGGTGGCCAACGGCTTTTGTTTACGATCTCGCCCTCAGTCATTCCGTCAGTGGCTTCAAGCAATCCCGGTTCTTATGCTGCCACTGCTCCTTTGGCGCTGAGCACGAGCTTGCTCCGCCGTAATGGAACGGCAGCATAAAATTGCCCCCTCCGACGTTCGTCCATTCTCTCTCTCTCTCGCTCTCTTGTGCTCTGTCCGCAGGCACATTTGGAGGCACACTATGCTATGGTCGACCGACCCTTTGCGGCGTGAATAATAACTTAATGATGAGGGAGAGCGCGGCCCGCGAAGGGGCGCAATAAAAGCAACAGGAGCATAAGCAACTCCAACTTATTGAATGTTTTCGAAATGAAATCACTTAACCGAAAGAACACGCCATTACGCCCTGCTGCTGCTGCTGCTGCTGCTGATGGCCCATGCCCAGCTCCAAGGCCCCACGAGTGACACTGTACCGGCCGCCGAGGTGCCAACTGTCTTTTGGGTGTCGCAAATGGAAATGGGACCTGGCGGCAGGTGAGGCGAGTTGTCCCAATTTCGCTGACGAACGTTCACCCGGTCGGGCACTGGTCGGCCGGGCCGGCCACCGGGAACGCACCGGGTGGGTAGCCGCTGATTTTATGTGGAAATTGGTGCCTAATGAAGGTGATTACGACTTCTCCAAATGGACTCCCAGGAGCAAGGAGGTCCTAGGGTTGATGGCAAGGAGGAGGATTTTTACGAGGGACCCCCAAACCAGATACCGTGAGGAAGCGCCGTTGGTAACGTGCTGAGAGTTTGCGTGTTTTTGCATTCAAAAGTGACGATTTGCTGAAACGCAGCGATGAACATTGAATCTATGAACATTTTGAATCGGGTTAAGGTTTCCAAATCTAAGTCATAAAGAGAGTTAGGAATATTACTTCTAAGCTATTACTGTCATTCTACCTCAAAGCCATCGTTAGTTGCAACTTTCCTCATTTCCGATTAATGTATCTGCTTGGATGTTTTGTATCGGATTGGATCCTTGATTTCATCCTCCTGCTCGTGGTTAACGGTAACGGTTCATCTGCACGCTATTTATTCATGTTTTTGGTGTTCTCTTTGTTTTTTTTTATTTCGTCGTAAAAAAGTCGTCTTCGAATTATATCGGACTAGGACTAATGTAGACTCACTTTTAACAGGCATACCTTCGCACCATCTTTTAAATACCAGTTTTGGGGTTAACTGTAAATATTTTCGACTTACGGTTTGGTATAGTATCATATTAAAACTTTAGGTTGTTACAATATTCGTTCTTCCCAATTAGGAATGTTATTCTTAACAATAATGAAAAGGAAAAAAATTTACAATTAGTGTTTTTGTTAGCAGTCAATGCTTTTATTACGAGATGTATTTGATAGACTTAGTTTATTCAGATTATTTACTAGTGAAGCATTTTTTTTTTCAATATTGAAACTTAATGAAGAAAGGTGTTCCAAACATAAAAGCATCGGAAGATACGCGTTTGGGTTTCGGTTTACATCCGAATCGTTGAATCGGGCGATAAACACCCAATTGGAGCAAATTTCTAATTCGAACCGGCTCAGTATCGCACTTTCACGAACACCTACTGGTAATTGCTACCCCGTGGTGGCGATTGTTGCCGTATCTATCTAATCGTCTCATTAGATGAGCGCCCATTGCAATCGGAGTTCATCTGTTCGTCGGGGTTTTCAAGGAAAAACGAAATCTAAATTTCATTCGCCCGATCTCGACTTTTGCTGCAATCTGCTGCCAGACAGGCTGGCGATGGTTGGCCAGAGCAGCCGGGCCAGATTGAAGCCCGGGCCGACCGACGTCGAGTCCGACGGAATGTCTAGCTCGAAGAGCAAATCCGGGCCCCACCGAAAGCAGTGGAAGGTGACGGGGAGAAATGATCGATCGATCGGTAGAGGGGCCGTCCGGGGCTGCGGGGTCTAATTGGCGAACAGAAGTTGGCAGAAGTCCAACAATTGTGCTACAAAATATCGAAACAACTTCAAACGTGAATGCAACGCACAGAGACCCACGCACGGATAAAGGACGAGCACGCGATGCCGTGCCTTATTAGAACCGAGAGTGAAATGGGAAACTGGAGCGGAGAAGAGGCGCACTGCCGTTAAGAGCGCGATCGAACGGCGATCCGAGGCAAACATTTCTGATCTTCGCTAATGATGATGATATGAGTAGCGTTATTAATGTGTATTTTTTATGGCCAACGGGTAATTGCGATCGGGCGCGAGGCGCAACATTTCGAACGGCTTCTGTGTACTCTGCCGATCACGGCTGCTGCCACGCTGGACGCGCGCGTCGGGGAAGCAAGGAAGTACTAAATCATTTATGGATCTGGTAAAGAACGCAGAATGGGATCGGTGGAAAGTAGGATCGGCACGCCGAAAATTATACGCACGAGCATCGGAAAACGGTTGAAACACTGCGTAATGACCGACACGGCCCAAATGGAGCTTTAAGTAGAAACGGAAGGCACGAGCTATCGGCAATGGCCCCAGAATCTCAGCCCAGAAGCGTATTATTAGCTGGTATGCTATGCTATGCTACTGCTGGCGTTAGGTGAGGGCAGAGCTGTGGGCTAATGGAGTTGCATCAAGAAGCAGTTCGGAAAAATGTTTTAAGCGAACCGATCTGTGATTCGGTCTCAAGAATTCAGTGTTCACTAATCAGTGAGCGGTTTTTGTAAAACCTTTTATTTATTTACTAGCTGTTCCCGGTGTGATCGGACTTTCTGGTGACGTATCCGATCGGCTTCCGTTCTCGCTTCCCGTTGGATGCATTGTAAAACTCGCACCTGCAGAATTTGGTTCGATTTGTTCGAAAACAACCCGAATTTTACTGAATTTCATGCTACGTTTGCATGGGAGCCCAACTTCCCCTGATTAAAAAGAGATCTGGTTGTCGTTATTGCTTTCTCTCGAGACTTCATATTTCAATATCAGTGCGTGTCAAATATTTGGGTGCAGTTCGCATTTTGGTCACTAATGTTACCTACCATTCTGTCGCTGCAGTTCCCCTAGTATTTTTCGACCCAATTTGAGGCTTAAAATTTGAATAAAATTTCGGATATTTTGAAGTTTCGCCCTTTTGAACGGGCTGGTACCCTGTTGCAATGGCCAGATTTTAAAGCCATTCTTATCGTTCCTAGTCATCGTTCTCCTAGTATTTTTGCAGATGTTGGGGAAACCGCCCAAGACACTGGAATGGCTAAGAAGTGGCGCAGCATGTGAAAAGCTTTGCGTCAGGTCGAGAAGAAAAGCACGAGTAGCGTTTTCTCTAATGTTTTTCCCAAAGCCTCCGACGGAAAATGATTTTCTTTCGTGCATTGCTATGAGCCTTACCTTACTTTCCTCTCCCGTTTCTTTCGGTGTACAATTTCTTTCCAATTCCAGCGGACGGTTTTTGCGGTTTTAAAAGAAAATGTTCGGAATTTATTGGATTTTATGGCTAGGGGTCAATGCTGGTTACTACGGTGGATGTTTCAACAATTTGAACTTTTAATTCATGGATTTTTTCCATTGTCAAAATGCTGTTTCGATGTATTGCCCTGATGAAAACGGGTTTCTATTGTTTTTGGAAACTGTCTGCAAACCATAAAATTTATGCTAACACCTTCCTAAGCTAACGCAAAGAATGCAACTACAAATTACGATAGCATTAATTTAACCGTATGCAAGTTTCAATACACAGGTAGAGTCCTGAATAGAACCCAAAAAAACTCAAAAGAAATAAATAAAACTAACACAAATAAATAATAAATGTAACAGGACATGAATGCGTCGCCCGCTGGCTTCCACGCTGGAACTTCAAAAAGCCGTCGGCAAAATGAATGCTTCTCGATCTCGATGGCGCTGGGGCATCGTTTGCATCCCAAGAGTGAAGCCATCTCCCCACCGACCACGGCGATGGGATGGTACATTTACCAAACCAACATCTCAATTAAATTTCCAGCCCCCGCACGCCGTGCCCCGTACCAAACCCGATGCCGATACAGGGCGCCAAGAAAATCTCAAAAACATCACATTTCAGCTGCTGTCCCAGCGGTGCTCCACTCCCCACAGGAACCTGCCAAGGGGAAACCACAGGCAAAAATTGATTTCTGTTGAAAATTTATCTTATAAATTTAGACTCCTCCAGTCTTCCTTTAGAAATTAAACCCGTTTAAACCCGTAACCCGCCCCCATCGTGTCGTTCCATTCTGGCGTCCTGTTCCTGCTCGGCTCCTTCGCCGCCGGAATCCACACACACAAACGGCCACTCGAAACGACGCGGCACTGCGTCACACACAGTCAAGCACAACATAAGCCTGTTTACTCGCCCGGTGGAGGCTATTTAATTTGAAAATAAAGAGAGAGAACCCTGCCCATACCGCCCACCCCGGTGTCCTTCCCGACTGGGCCAACGGCAACTTAGTGGCCAGAATGGGATCTTTATCTTCGTGGCCCAGAAATTAGCGGAGCTCCCGTACGGCACGCCAAGCTGGATGTGCTGGGTGAGGTGGGATGGCCCCGACGCTCGGGATGACGAGATGGTGCAGAAAAGCGGGAAGATAAATTGATCTCTCAAAGCGAGTACGCTCCTGACGGTCGGGACGGACTGGTCGGGAAGAGGATTAGGCCCAAACGAAATGATACAGCAGATTTAAACAGCCACTTTAGTTACCGAGATGTTCGCGTCCGATACGAACCGACACGCACACATCCACGGTGCCCGACAGTGAGCGAGAAGACCGGCTGTATTTGTTGCCGTCGCAGCAACAAATTGATTTGACAGATGGGGAAACGGTGCGAGTGTGATAAGAGGCTGCGCCGAAGGAGATGATTGCTCTGCTCTTGCTGCATTGTGGCACCTCTGTTTTTTCGGAGTAATTTAATTTGCGAAATTTAATTATACGTTTACGGTGCACAACCACCGCGTGAAATTGATGGTAAAGGAGACTGCCGTGAAACTATGCAATTCCATGGCCTACAATGGATGTCGTTATTATGCATCGCCATTGAAGAGAGAAAACAAAACATTACCACCTGAAAGTCGAGTAAACAGAATCGTAACTTCTTCGCCACAGAGCATCCCGCAGTTTTGTGCTGGATGCTGGTGAAAATCTGTATTTCAATTGCTGCAAGACGCATTCGGAGATGAAATTGACTGAGCCACTTTGAGCCAACTCTTCCACTCTCTCGAAAAAAAGATGGATGCTTCACAAAATGGGTGGAGCTACGGAGAAAGATAATAGGCGTCATTTTTATCTTAATGGACCAATTGATTGGTAATTCATCTCATCGCCGATGTATTGGTGTGCTGCTTCGGCGCGAGTGCCGGTGAGTGCATGTTCGGATGGCGTGAGTGGCGCTGAGTGACCGCAGCTCACGGCGCAAATGCCAGGGGAGTTTGCAAACACTTCACAACAACGGAGCAACAAAGGAGTGTGAAAAGCCGAGATCACCCTATTTTTTGGTATCATTTTTTGGCAGCTGATAATTATATGAACCGATTCGTTTTATTGTTCAAAACGATTTGGTACGGCTGTAAATTTTACATCGCCCAAAAACGGTAGCATCCATTCCTTCTTATCCTTCGAATCGTGAAACCGAACTTCGCCTTCAGTGGTCCACCGGTCAAACCCGTTCTCGATAAACCGGACCATAGCGACCTATTACTCCGCCCACGGCGTTCGGACCGATCGTTAGATTGATATTGAAATTGACAGGCAAAATTAAAATTAATTAATTCAAAATGCCAATCTTTTGCTGCTACGCCGTCCGTCTCAACCTTGTAGTTGAGACACACAAAACCACAAGCGAAAGATTATAGCTTTTTCCAGCAGGAGGCTGGTTAACCTTTGGCAACCGGCGGCACTTCGCTCATTCTGTGTGCGTTCAAGCGCTTCCTTCGAAAACGGGCGCGCCCTCGTCCACCGCGTCCTTGTAAAACTCGTCCCTCGCCCCGCAGCATCGCGCGGCTTGTCTGGAGGAACGGCAACTTTTGCGAATCCACTCTGCCCTGCTCTGGCCCGCTCCATCCAGCCGTCAGACTCTCGTCACGTTTTGAATAATTAATTAAACTTTGCTCCGAATTACCTGTCCATTGAGACGCATTCTTGCGCGATGGCGCACTGATAAGGCGAATGAGCGGGCGAGCGAGCGATACAGCGAGTCCGTCCGGGGCACTTGCCTCAAACTGAAATGCGAAGCTAATCTTAATGAAATCAAAAAGACCAATCACCCAACGCGCTCCTTCAGTGCCAATGCCTGATCTCGGCCTTGGAACCATGGGGGACGGGTTGGGAACGGCACACCAAATCGGACCAACGGGTCGATCGGTGAGAAACTAACTGGCCGCTCGCTCCACATTCTAAGACGCTGACCGCGATAATTGATCGAAATCAACTCCAATGTTCTGCGCATAAAATGAGAGATGATTGGTAATAATTACGGTCGTGTGTTTAATTCAATTTAAACTCATTTGCATACACTACACAGGGCCCGGGCACACAGTGACTTCAACATTACAACATTAGTCTATCAATATATTGCTATTGGTGATTAATCCAATCACGCGCGGTAATTCAGGCATAATCAGGCCAAGGCATTGCAATGCACGTAATCGGTCGAGAAGGTTTATAAATAATAGACAAGTGGAATGAGCTACTAATCTGCATTTCTCAGGATCATGCTCCACATTGGCCTTTCCTTGGAGGTTTATAAGCTAGACAAAAATGGTTAAACAGATTTGAAAATATTTCATATGATCCAGCGTAGGTAATCAGTTCTCTAGTCTTTAGTTGTTGGCTTATTATTTGTCGGTGCTAGTAAACGACGGGGCCACTTCGGAGTAACTTTCGCCTGCAGGGAAGGTTTGTTGGCCCGTTAACGCACGAGCGCATAATCCCGAAGGTGTCTATTATGAGTCGCATTTGGCGCACACCGACTCCGAACGGGCTAGTGACTCCTTCGGTGAAGTACTGTCAAGACAGATTTTGAATTTCGAATACGATGAATAAGAAAATACACAACAACCTCCTCATGCCGTTCCAGCCAGCATCCTTCGTGACCTCTCTTGGCAGGGTGTTAGTGGCCAAGAGAGAGAGAGAGAGAGAGAGAGAGAGAGAGAGCGAGTGGTGCCCTGGGGAAGGCGGCGAAATTAAGCGGCTCTATTATTTTGCGCAATGCTAATAATGACTTTTAAATTGAATTTATTTACTCGGGGAAATTGTTTTGCAAAACTACGCTTTAATGTCGTTATGCCGCGATGATTGTGTGCGCGTCGCTCCCCATTTGCACCCCATTGTTCACGGCGAGGGCGAGGTCGGGGAGCACCCGAAGTCCCGAAGCAGGTGGCGCGAAGAACGGAGATGATTTTCCGGAAAATGCCACTCGCAGCTACGTGAGCTGTGCGCTTTGTCTATTCATTCTTGGCCCGGATCCTGGAAGTCCTGGAAGTTGCCAGCGTCTGGTAAGATAATCTGCTCAATTCTACCAGCGATGGCAGGATACAAAACTAAAGGGGTTTAAGGTGCATCCGGAAACAAAATAGACACTCAAACATCCAACATCTTGTTGAGTGATTGCAAGCGATCCTGACCGCCGATAAGCCGCCGATGGTGTACTATTTTTTGAGCCGTTGCCCATTATCCTTTTGAAAGGCTTTCACCGGTGCGAATCAAACTGTAGTGAATACGTTCGCTGTTTGCGTCCTTTGATTGCCATTTACCTTGCCACCGCCAATCCGAATCTGAAGTTGTGTCAAATGAGATTTATGAAAATGTTCCTTAATCAAAATATCGAACCCCGGGCTCCGAAGGGCCAAGTCTGAAGGGCGTACAGGCGTACAGTGCTGGCCAGCCTGGCCAGCGACTACTCGTTTTCAGGCTCATTTCCATCTCTCTAAATAAATGTCGGGAAATGAAAAGCAAACTTTGGTCCAACAAAACCGCCAACCGGGTGGTGAGGCTAGCGCCCCCGGAAGGCACCGTGGAAGGCTTAGCGGCCGATGGGCCCGCTGTCCTAATGTCAATTTCGTGTCCCGCTGCATTCTGAACCGTCGCCGGCACACCGAGAGACGCGCTTCGCTTCAAACGCCGCAGTACCTGAGATTAATTACAAACAAACTCATTATTGTAATGAAAATATATTTAATTATTTTATGTCCACGTGGCAGTCTCGGTAGTTGCCGGTGCCGAGTCAGCGCTTGCGTTCGTGTGTGGGTCCAGCGACCAAAGTTTTCGGTCGCCACCGAACGCAGCATGAACGGGCATCGTATCGGGACAGCCAAGGATGCGCCCGCAGACGCGCTTATGACATGCGAGGTACGCTCCGCTGGCTGCACTAACTTTGACATTGATGATGCGGTTGATCCTGATGCATCGAGACACCGGGAACCGGATTTCTGATTTATCACGAACGCTCATCAGAACCTGTTCGCTGGCAGCGGCAAAGTTGAGCGGGAAACTTCGGCCAAACCGCTCGAGTGTGTTGGTTTAGTTTTATTATAATCACATGCGTTTGACGGTGCCGTGCCGTGGCTGGTCATTCGCTTCTTGCAGCGCCACGGTGCTACTCGGTGCAGCGATGGCGCACACGTTGGCACAGGAGATGGGCGACGTAACGGTTAAATAGATTTCAAATTAGTTTGATGTCTTCTTTGCCCTGGCGGTCGCTTGCGCCAGAACCACACCCGGACCCGTGGCTGGCTGCTGGTGGGCTTTGGTGTTTGATCACACGACAGCGACATGAATCACCGATGATAGGACATATATTAATTTGCATACATATATTTTGACAACTAAAACTTCAGCGTATGAAAAGCCTAACATGGTAGGCTTTGACGGAGGAGCTTTGTTAGGGTACAAACTGACAGTGATTTACAGTTTATTTATGAACGATGATTCGTGCGAATTCTGGCAAGAAAGAAGAGTCCCAGAAGGATGAACAAATTTGCAAAATAAGGTTAAACAAAGCCCGGCTCCGAAAAAACTCGCTTTCGGCAGGCACTTTGAAAAGCGAACCCTATTCGGCAATCTTCTGCAATTCTTCAATCAAACTGATTGTATAAGAAGGATAACCAGAAAGTGATTCTACAAGGTAAAGTAACAATTATTTCTAATAACTGTAGCTATTTTAATGATTCGAAAACATGCATATCTATTCATCATTTTATATCTTGATTGATATAACTAATCATCATTCCACAAACTTTTTGTCAGCACTGATTTATTAAAATTATCATGCTATCACCAACGACCACCAACCGGAATGTACTTCTAATCCAACGTAATGAACGCAACAAAAATAAACAGTTAACTTGCTAACAGGGTACGCTTAGGCCGTTCGGTATGAGACCTGGCCTTTCTGTCCCTACAGTTTGTGGCAACCAACCTTGCTGCCCGCTTTTCCCCACAGCTGCCCATAATGAACTATTTGGAAAACGAATCTGTCAAATCATCGGGCAGGGACTTCATTTCCCGTTAAACCGCACGACCCGCACGGCCCAATGCGCGTGTCACATATTGCGGACAGCATCGTTTAGCTGTGATGAGATCATAATTCGACCAATTAGAACAGACACCCCGCTGGGCAGTTGCGAAGCGTGTTTCGGTTGGTCCGGGAAGGAAGGAAAAACGGAGGAATTAACATCCACGCCGGAACTGGTTGCTTGCGATGCGGCCAAGAATGCGCCGAGTTGGTTTTACGTGGATGTGGTTTCAAGCTGAAGGCTGGCTTGGTATCCATTTCCGAATGGGTGGAAACTTTCTCTGCACCGTGCCGTGCACTTCAAGCCTTTATTTCCTCCAAAACAACAACAACAGCGACCTAGAATCAACAACACCCTCTTAGAGGCACCCTTGGCTAAATATTTATCTAAACGTGTAATTAGGTTTAACACGGCTTACGTCGCAAATGTGCCGATATTCCTGGGCGACCCGAAGCAACACAAAAAAATACGGAGGAGAATGTTCACCTATCAACACGAAATCAAACCGAAATGTGCACAAAACTCGATTTCCCTCCCGAGCGCGCGGGACAATCTCCTTTGATTATTTGAACCCACTCGGCCCGGCCCGGCCCGGCCTCTCGGCGACTGTCACAAACATCGATCTCGAAGGACTCAAACACGGGACCACGGGGACAACTTCGTTACAGAGCGGAAAACATGTTTGGCCTATGATTTTCACCGCAGGACGTCCCCGTCCCGCAACCCACTCGGGTTTCGTCCCCCTCGGCCCAGGACTTTCCGGTCTCTTTTAAGCCGCACGACCTGCGACTGCGACACACTGCAGCGGAGTTGATAATTGTTGGTTCACAAAATATTTGTTCTGCCCCGGTCCCCGGAGCTGTTGCCGTCAGCGCCCAATTGGGAAATTGGGAAATTAGCCTCAGCCAGCTGCAAGGCAAGGCAGCGTTTTTTAGGCGACGAATCTAACGGACACATCGAGACAACGGACAATAAATAGAACTGTGTCAAACAGAAGGGTTCACCCGGTGCTATTTACATAGAAAAAGAAGATGTCGACTGCTGATGCGAATTGAGCGATATTTGATTGCACCGAGCTAAGGTGCTTGCGGCTCTTGAGGGATTGGTTCTTCTTGTTGTAGGGTCCTTCCAACAAGCTTCACTGGTGAAGTTCCATCAACTGCTGTTGAGAATGGGATTCCATTGCCATCGATTGCCCTCAACTTCATTAGCTGACTTAGTGATGGCCGGACGGATGGCGGATTGCGAGATGATGGTCGATTAAATCGAAAAAAACGCCCGAAACAAAATTGCACTCGTAATATCGATACGGCCGGATCCGTAATGGCATTGGTTTATTTAATAAATCCACACATTACGGGTCCGATTTCCACCGAGCTCCGTGAGCGCTGCTCGATGGCCGTGCCATTAATGTGTCAGCGTAATCGCTCCACCATCGCTCCGGTTCGCAGATAAATATCACCCATTCAGTAAATTTAAGCCAAATTATGCGCAAATTATGTGCGTTATCCTTCAATTAAGTGGCCCGAAATTACTGCTAACCCCTTGAGAAGTGCGCCGCTTTCGCGCCGATTCGGACCCCGTGAACCGAAATCGCCTCAGCCCGGGGAACCATTAGCACCGGCGGACATTACGGAAACTGCACGCCAAGGCATGGAACGTTTCATTCTTCGATTTTACCATTCGCTAATTATCCGAAGCATCGGCCGGAGTAATTTGGACGCGGCCCGTAATTGTCCACTTTCGGTACTTTCGTAACCGAAAGCCGGGGCCGTGGCCGAAGGAAAACCAATCCAATTACTGTGGCCGGCTCCATCCTTGGACGGCTCCTCCGGAACTCGGTTTTCTTTCGTCTTCGCCACCAGGTCAAACACGGACCGACCGGCTTACAGACGTGGTTGGGAAATGCCGTCCCGGTTGCAAATCAAGCCTTCCGACCACACCGGGTTTTTGGCCTAACGCGGTCCACTTGTTTGTCTTTAATCTCGCAAACTCGACATCCGCTAATTCGGCCGGGTCAGCCAAAAATCCGCTCGGTACGGAACGGCGGGAAAAACTGTATGCGTACAACGCCAACGCCACAGAGAGTCCTTTTCGGTGGACGTACGCAGCACGGGGGCCGTGGCCTGCGGGTCGTTGTCGTTGAACACCGAGGACGCTTTAATTGAATTGTAAAGCAATTGAGAAAATATTCAAATTACGTATTTTCAGCACATCGAACACACGGAGAGTGCCTTCGTCCTCGGGCCGGCCGATGCTGCACCGGGAGATGCATCGTTCACGCCGGTGCTGGTCCGGTTCCGGAACGACGCAGGATAATTGGTGCAGAAGCGCAGGAGTGCAATGTGTGACCCCGGGTAGCTCTCTAAAGCGATGGCGACCACACTCTATCCCCGGGACGGCAAAGGCCGTCGAACCGGACCGAACCGAACCCAAATCAAATCAATCACAATTTGCCCGAAAATTATACACTTCATCCAATCCCATCTTAATGGGAACGGGAAAGGGCGAAGGCCGATTCGATTCCCTGTTTTCGCCCGGCATCCTTCGGCCGCCGACGCAGGATACACAGCTCCTGCGGGCCGGACGGTGGACCCGGCGGGTTCGCATCTATTTCTGATGGCGCTGGGGTCTTGTGCTTCACTTTTTATCTCTCGCCTGGTTCGCCGGCCACAGGGCGTTCCCTAAACGAGACCGGAAGCGATAATGTTTCCATTTTCAATCGATTGAATTATGCCGCCGAAGCCGAGGCAATTGGGTCGGCCACAGGGGACGGATGGAACGGGGGATCCATTTTATGTTTGTGGTTTCTGGCGGTGAATACGATACAGAAACGATGCCTCCCAGCGGTGTTCCAGAGGGTGTCGTTAAACTGGCGCACTCTTAAGAAGCGTTTGTGTAAAAGATTAGGCTAAAAGAAAACCATTACGTTATTTAAAATGTTTCGATGGAAATTTCGAGGGAATTGGGTCAAATGTACACCGTTTTTGTTGTACGATTTGTTGCCATTCTAAAGGTAGTTTAATTATGTCTCTTATATCTCTTGATTTCAATTTCTTATCAGAATCAATGCTAGAAAAAAATAATGATCGCTTGGTTCCAGGTCATGGTGGTGCATTAAATCTTTCCAACTCAAATACTGATGGCCACTCGTCAACTTCAAACGGTCCAGTTGTTGGTAGTAGAGATCTGAATTTCGTTTTCGGCCATAAGGAAACAACTCATAATAAGTGAGTCCTTTCACGTCCAAGTGAATGGCAATTTAAATAGTTACTAAAGACGCTTACTTAATGTTCATCATAGACTATTTTTATGTTTGTTTTTGCGCAGCCAAACTGAGCATACCAATTCCTGTTAGCTAGCAATATAACAAAGTTTATTTGGCTTGGGGCATCTCTGAGACACCAACATCCTACCCTTATACTACACGGCCTGGCCCGTTCCTAAAACCTCGCGTGTGACCGTGATTGATACAAACAAAGTTGATAAAATCCAATTTGAGACAAAAGGCACCAACGCCCGACCGGGCAGGCGAAGCTGAACGCTGAAAATACAATAAAAGACATTAAAAACTGAACCGAATTACGTCCTCCGGGAAAGGACGCGCCCTCGCCGTTCAATCGCCGGCCGCCGTTGACCGAACGATCGAGCATCAGAATGTAAATCGAATTTATAAAATAAACCCCTCGGATTTTTCCGGGGACGCAGCATTCCGACGTGGATTCTGCGCGAGATCGGCTGAAGGTGTGTGCGCGGGGACGTCCCTAAGTGAATGTAGGAATTTTTGCTCCATCGTGCGTCTCTCTCTCTCTCTCGAGAAAAGGCCAATCCGTTAGGCTCGCAGCGATCAATCGATAATGGTGATTCAATTTTAGTTGACTGCTAACGTAAGATGATGTTTTCCGGGTACTCCGGAGACTCCGGAGAGCCCGATGACTTGCGGGAGACGAAACGATTATAGTGCCACATCATCGCTCGGGTAGCGTTACTTTCCGGTTCCTGTCTGCCAGTCCCGCCCATCGGATCCGTCGGATGGGAGATATGGATTATTTTGTTCGATTTTATTTATCGATATTCGCCCGTAATGGGGCGAATTTTCCGGTACCGTGTGTTTGATTGGGTCTTCCCCGACGTCGTCGTCGTCGTGTGTCGCTTTTTCTGTGCACACTTTGTTGTGGCCGCTCGCCACGGATTGATGTGCATTGTCAACTGGGAGTTCCCGGCCGAAGGAAAGAGCTGAGAGCGACAGAAAGGGAGAAAAAAGAATAAACTACATCCCACTCACAATCGACTTTGATTTAGTTTATATTTTATTTACTTCTATCAAATTGTATGCACCTTTTGATGAAGCACCATTCTTCAACGATTGGCTCGTCGGTTGACGGTTTCCCCCGGGAAACCCCCGTGAATTGATGGCACGAGTGTTACACTGCGCTCCGGCCAAAATTTTCCCGTACCGTAGGAAAAAAAAGAAAGCAAGAACTGCGAAAATGCATTTCGCCGTGCAGGTGTTGTGCGTTTTTGCACTGCACTTTTGAGGCACCGCGACCGATGTGGTAACGAACGTCATTCAATCGCTTAACGAAAACGATTTGCCCTTCCTTTCACGCGTATGTATGTGCCTGGGAGGTATGATTTTTGTAGAATGCCAAATAAACCACGGAGAATCATCTAAAATACTGAAATCATCTAACATACTGAGCTGCAGAGTTTGACCGAAGGCGTTAGTTTGTCAAAAGATGAATTTCGTGTTCGAAGTTTACTCGCAATTCTTTCGTTTAGTCTTTGCTGATAATTTTTTTTTAATCTTAGAAGAACGGACCGTACCGTATTTATTAAATTTACTTAATAGGTACTTACTCTAATTTAACCAGATTAGCATAGGTAATACGTGGCATTTTCTCCACTTCAATATAGCCTTATCCCGGACTAGCTCGGCTGTGATATGTCAACGATGCGTTGGGTGTATGTGTTGATTTACTATTGTTGTTCGGTTTGAGTTGTAGTTTTGTTTCGGCACCAGAATGTCGACTATGGGTTATTTTATGGCCAATAGGTGTTATACCAATTCTATTTGGGGATGATGCTGTTCCCGGGACGTATGTTAGAAAGTAGATAAGTTTAGTGCGTTGCGGGCCTTTTTTTTTATTGTATCGTTTTTCTTGGCTCCCTCTCTTGAGGAGTGGCCATTGTTGGTTTTCCAACGCCTCGAGGCGCTCGAGGCGGCGGTCTGTATAAACAGATAGAACAGCGAGCCGAAAACTAACAAAACATAAACCAAAACCACGTTAAGCTAACTATGGGGGAGCAAAAAGAAACATTTAAACTAAATCTACACATTGATACATGTTTGAAAATTTACTGAACTGAAAATTTACATACGAAATTTACTGAACGAGCTCGGAAACTCGAACGACATAAAAATTTAGCATAAAAGATACAAAACGGTGCCCGTACCAACGCACCTTACGTGAGCGATCCGAGAACATCAGATCTAAACTTCTACAGCATACAATCATCAATGAAATGAAATCATCATACACAGAAACGGGTTATGTTGAGTCTCTAAGGATCGTGAACGCATTTCTGCTAAAAGATCATTCAAAGACAATGAAGGAACAATGGGCGTTTCGACGTCTGTCGGGAAGTGAGTTGTGCCCACGCCAAACGAGCCAAATACGGTGAGAAAGGTTTGCGCAAGGAAATGTTAAACAGCGCAGATCTTTTCTTAAGACTGATCTTGACTTGAAGTAAAGTATTTAGTGTATTTTTCAATACAAATTTCCAACGAGTCATCACATTCATCAGATCACAAGCAATGGGATCAGTAGCAAGGGCGTCATCGATTAGCACACTATTGCTGATTACTCCAGTCAACCGAGCCTCTTTGTTGACGATGTTTAACGTTTCCTAATACACTTCACACACAATTGTGCAAAAACGAGCATCAAAAATACTACATTCCCAGTTTGAGTCTTCATATTTGCCGGTTCATATTTATATTTTGCGAATAGTGTTAACACACACCGTGACTGTGCGGCGCTGTGAATTACGTGAACTCACGCCGTGAAGCAGATTATAGGCATAATTTTCACGCTGCCACAACCCCGAGCAGGACCCCTAACATCTGTCTAATTTCCTAGCGAGGCGCGACACAATTCTGTTACTTTTTCTGACGGCACCGGCAGGATGCCTGGCGGGATGCTGGACCAGGCTGGCGGGGCTGGTTGGCTCGTGCCAGCCCTCAAGTGGTGAGCCAATCGTCCTGGGTTGCAGCGACAGTGCCATGCGGCTGGTGCGACTTTTGAAGTACATTGTCGCACGGAATTCATAATTACGGGTTAACGTTTGATCGAAAAGGCCCCCAACGCCTGACGGACTCGGGCCAAAACTGTAGACCCCCTGGCAGCAGGTCAAAACGCGGGGGTCACAGGACATGCCACCAAGCCGGGGGAGAGCGCAGCGCTCCCGCTGCTACGCCCGCAGGCACCGTTGAACAGATTTTGATCAAATTATTTCGTTTTCTTAGCAGGAGGCCATCAACGCGGAGCAACAGTAACAGTTTCCCTTAACCATCGGAAAACTCCCATTATCTTCTATGCTACGGTCGGAATGGAAATGGTCACATTTCCGGTCTGTGCCTGTGCCCCGCTTTTTCGGCGACGAATCCTCCGAAATGGCACGGATCGATGTGATGAACGTTGCGGACGCGAGGGAAGGCAAGATTTAATCAGCCCATTCTGGCATTTACATCTGTTGCTCTTGGGCGAATAAGTTATTATACTTCTTATCAGGATTTATGATAACCGGACGATACGGCCCGGTTTGACTCTCTTGCCACCGTAATATTCATTTCATTTCATCAATCTCTGTATTTTCATCGCCCGCAGCTTGATGGTAGAATAATTAGCATTTTCGGTGATATTTATTACGTGCCATCAGCAATTATTATAAGATTCGTAATGCTACGAATTGATAGCCCGTTACTTTTTTTGTATTTGTCATTGTGGCCCTCCGAACGGTTCAATAACGTGTGACTGTGAACGTGTTTCATATTATAATAAATATTATAATAAATGGCCGTGATTTTTCGTTAATGTTATCTGTTAAAACTGTGACACCTGTTGCTCAATAACTTGTCCGATAATTATCAAAACGTTGACTATTTTACTGGCACTTTGCTACATCTCAGATAGAACAAGATTTAGATTTATCGGTCTTATTATTGATACTAAAATTATCTGTGTTTGGGGATTGAGGAAGATTTTAGAGAGATTTTAGAACAAAGCACATTTTAAGAAATCTTTAGCTCATCAAATATATTTTAATGTGTCTGCGTAATTATTACATATTCAAAAGGTATTATTGATTCATGCTTTGTTCTTAAGCTCCTTATAAAATGAGCTGAGCCCTACAGTACTACTATACAGCTCTGTACTTCCAATAATTTTAACCTAGACAGATTGGGTTTTTCCTAACAGAACTTTAAATTGAAATTTTCTTTACTCTGTATATATGTTACTAGCAGGCCCGGCGAACTTTGTTCCGCCCCAAAGGCAATTAGTAAGCAGGTTTTGGATTTTATGTAGTAAATATTTTTTATTATGATTAGCTTTCCTTTTTGTTCAGTTCAGCACCTTATGATACACTACATTTTTGGTTTTATTATCAGGAGCAAAAATTCCCGATACCGGCGTGCCAGAGGGAGTTGGCGCGGGACCAACAACCCCGTCCGTAAAAGCAAACCCTTACAGAAAGCATCAGAGATTAACATTGTCTCTGGTTCAGGCTAAGAGCGCTCAGCGTTTGTTGCCCAATAAGAAGAAGAAGAAACATAATACGTAGGAATAACTATAATAAGTTATTCTTCCACTATACTGTGTGTTAGTAAAAATAAATAAATAAATACCTTGAATGTCGGATTAAATCCTCGTTCATTGATAATCTTTGCCCCAAATGACGTCATTTGGAAACAGCCATTGTAATTTCGAATGTTTTCCAGAAAATGACGTGATTCGGGAGTTTCGCCACGAAGCAATGATTCCATTGGTTCTGGTGGCGGAGTCAGTGAAGGCAATTTAACTTTTCCGCTGAGGCAGCACAATCCGGCCGTTTCTCCGGAAAATTTCAACGCATCACACTTATCACAATGAACGTTCATTGGCCCAATGCGAACGCTCTTATGCTCGCTGTACTTAGCGATGCAATTGTATTGAAACGCTGCCCGATACAAATCAGCTTCTTCTTCTGCAACAAAAACTGAGCGAATATTCAAATCGGCATCTTGTCGAAAATTATCTACTTGTGCGTTTCTAGTTTTCGCTCGCCGATTTCTGTTTGCCAACCGAGTCCTTTCGCGAGCAATTTCTTTTTGTTCTTCAGTCATTTCATTCGCAACACTTCGCATAGTTTTTGCATTACGGCTTTGTCGGGAAAGATTCGACCGTCTTGGTCGCGGCATTGTTAAGGAAATGTATGAGGCACTTGTTATTCACTGTCCGGTATATCACGATACTACGCTGTGTTCGCGGGTTACTTCAATACATTTTGACAGTTATAAAAACGACAGCTAAGTAACAATAAAAAATTTCCAAATGTTCGAGAATGTGCGAGAGAGACTGTCAAATCGTCAAAGTAATCGCACGAAAGAGACTCGCGAGAACATACGAAAGAGAGAGACTCAACCTTTGCTCGTAGTGACGCTCTCTGTCTGGCCTTTCTCGAGAAGGGAATGAAAACACGCGGTCGTGAGAGAGGGGTGGGGGGCTTATTTTTGCTTGGGAGGAGGAGACGCTGCATTAGCGAGAAAGAGAGGCCAATAGTTATTTGCTGTTGCGCGCTTTGTCTGCCGCGCTTGCTTGGGGTGAGGGAACGCTGCTTTAGCGAGAAAGAGAAGCCAACAATTGTTTGCTGTTACGCACTCTGTCTGTCTCGTTTCAGTACGAAGAAAAATCATTGTGCAGATTTATTGTGACACGGTCGGAATATAAAAAGTATCCTAAAGCCTTCCTTGGGTTCTAAGCTACCTCCACACCAATGTTCAGCCAGATCGGTTCAGTCGTTCTTGAGTTATGAATTGTGTAACCTTTAGGCGACTTTCTTTTATATATATAGATTAAACCAGCTCACATTGAATTAATTTCGATTGTTCATTTCCACTTTTGGTATTAGCTGATTTTTACTGCTTCAGTGTATCGCACACATCCTACATTATCAGCGTCGATATCGAGAACCCACCGTGCAATCTGTACATCTTCCCCGACAGGATGCGGTAATGACACGTTGGCCAATGGCGAGTAGAGTACGCGGACGCGGACTAATTGCCACGTTCTTCGAGAGCCCCATTCGCGTCCAATGGCACAGGTGAAGCGCATCCGGACGCGTGCCTTCGGCTCTCCGGCGAAGGTCCAGCGTAATCCAATGAAGTTCGGGCGCACTTCAAGCGCATGTGCCGCGGTTTTCGCTGGCCTTCGCTGCGCGCGATTTTACTGGTTCCCCCCGGGAGGCTTAAGTGTGGGGCGGGCGATCCTCGCCGGCCATGTTTGTTGGATCAATTAATGTGAATTTACTCCTTCGTGCCACCCTTTCCACCGACCGACCTGCCGACGAACGATCGCGCGTGCGTAAGCCGCCTTCCTGCCAGAGTGGGCCGTAATGGCCGACGGACGGACCCGACTCCTATTCTCGCTCGCCCACTTCACCACGATTTCGAGCCGGCGGCTAATTGCGGACGAGCGCGTGCGCGCGTATGGCGGAGAACTGATTTTTCATCTCGTCAAATTAAATTAATGACCGGACACATTCATTACGGGGAGGAGCACGGCGCAGCGGATCCTGCGCCAGCCGGACCCGACCCAAAACGACGCGAACCGGTCTCGTTAGCGAGCTTCCAGAACAAGGAAGCGGCGGCGGCCGGCTCGAAATAGTAAAGCCATTTTCGGACATTCATTTCCTGCTGGCTCGCTCTTGTTGTTGCTGCTGAAGTCCGACTAAAAAAACTCAGGCTCATAAAGGTTGAGATAAGTTTGAAATGTTAGATTATCGGGACGGTCCTCAAAGTGTCGGTTCTTTTCTGGGAGCATCCTTTTTGGAAGTGCGAGGGCTTTGGCAAATTTTAAAGCTATAAACTTACATTTGAAACACAAATGCAATACATGACAGGATGGAAAACCTCTTGCCCTGACCCCGAGCCAACGAGTAGCTTTGTGCAGAAAGGATATTGTTCTGCTCCGTTTGCCCCCGTGCGCGTAGTTCACCAACCAAAACCCAATCATCGGGGAATTGCTCGGGTTAATGCTAACCGATGAACTTGTAACCGAATTATAGCCTAACCTTTAAAGCAACTTCCAGATTCGCTTCGCAGCGCGTAGCGTTCGAATTGGATTCACTTACCACCACAAAATTGCGTTAGCTGCCGCCCCAAGAACGTGGCGCCGAATTAGCCCTTACCAGTCAGCGGGCCGCCGAAAAAGATCGGTCCAGTCCCTTGCGCTCACCGGAACTGGAAGGAGCTCAATTTAACGGATGGTTTAAGATTAACTTGATCCCCATTCAATGAAGCCCCTGATTGCGAATGCATTCAATCGTTCTCTCCTCACGTATGTCGCGTTACGATTTGTTTGCCACTTTTTTTTCACTGATCTGATGAAGAACTTTAAACTTAAAATATTCTTTTCGACTCAATTGTATGTAGTGTAATATAAAAAGCCTGGAACATGGGAAAATCTGATGAAACCTTTTTTGATACATAAACGATATTGGGGTTTTTAGTGGTAAGAGTATTTAAGCCATTCATTCTGATATGCTGACATCTGGAAATTTCGCATTTCTGTTTGCTACTAAAATGGTGAGGATCAACTTGAAGGATCAGTCAATGGGTCGAATGCTATCGATTGAGTTGTAAGCTCAACTTGTATTGTTGTTTAAAATTACTTTTATATATAACATTTATTTAAGGCCTAAAGCACCTCGAAACTGTGAGAGGATACATTCCAAGAACGACTAAAAACTGTTGAGAATCTTGTCACCGTGAGGAGCATGTTTGAAGTCAATTCCATAACGCTAAAATCGGCCCTCGATGCAGCTCACAGAAAGGTGTGATGATTTAACGCATCCGTGTAATTGGCAACTAAAAATCTGAATGTAAAAACTGAGAGGACTGACTCAATAGATGAGAGACTCTTCATTTTAAAGGATTCGCTCAATCGCTTCTTCTGCTTTCGATTAAGCAAACTCACTACTTTGCCGTGTAAATAATCCGAATCAATTGAACGTTGTTTTTTGGATGGTTAACTGGCCTGTCTGGGGCTTCCGACTTCGCCATCGACATTCGACATTCGAAAGAAACGAGCCAAGCCACGGTCTCACGCCTGCTGCCCCGGCAGATACGCACGGCCCTCCCGCTGCGCTAATGATCCGTTTTCACACATCGGTTCCCTTTTCCGGGGTGTTGTTGGCAGTGGGACTCATGTTCACACCTCGCCACGATCGCCACCCGGTCGCAGATATTACACGCCGTTTACCCACACGGCACACGGTGCAGCCGCCCCTTGGACAAAGCCGACGGATTGGAAGTTTGTTTATGCTCCGTTTGAAGGGTGGCTTAGGCGTCCAACAACACAACACAGGACATTGATGAAACCGAAATACTTTCCGAGCCTTTCTGTTTTCCCCGGTTTTGTTTGGGTGCGTCTTTGTGCGGCCCAGGAGCCCGAATCCCATCGCCAAAGGCCCGTCGACACTTCAGCTAATTTCGACACGCCGGCCACAATTGGACCGAAACCGCATAATGTCGGATCATGTTGGCCCTTTCTGCCACCAGGCGTGGTCGGTTTCCCCAGCAGCCCGAGAGACGGGCAGAAAGCCGAAACCGATTCGATCGACTCACGGCCGGCGAAAGATATCACCTCGCTCCAGACGGTTGTTCCTCCGTTGCCAGAGCAAACAATAGACGGAGGAGATTAAATCGTTTCCTAATGTGACTCAGATTCGGAGCACGGCGGCTCTGAGACGTTTGCACATTTCGCAGCCACCCGGTTGGGCGATAATCTGGGGCAGCGTATGCTATCCTCTCGATGTTGATGGCTTAATGGTTGAAACAGGATCAGCTTGGAGCGGCGGGTGTCCCGTTCTTGCCTCATCCTCCGGCTTTTGCGTCCATTGTTTCCGTACGGCGTCGGATCATACCTATCGGCGCAAGATTGGATCGATCGCGATAGAATTCAGTAGCACGCGCCCGGAGGCGATCGTTCGGCGGGTTCCTCAAGATAACAATTATAATGGTAAGGAAGTATGCTACTTAAAAGGTGGTTTCACCATGGCTCTACGCAGAACATATGGATCACTCAATAAGATCTCGAGCAACAGAATAAGGCGCAATGGGAGCGAACAATGGGAATAAGAACTAAAACAGAAATTTCCTTTACGTTTTATAGTATCAGTGGGTTTGAGGGTTTGAAATGAATCACTTCAATGTTTTAAACTTCATGCAAAAATATTACTGCTCTGACCTGAGTTCAAGAAGAAATAAGATAAATATCCTCCTTTATATGGCTACCACAACCGCCGAGTGGTTCTGTCCTGCAATAAGGACTCCCTCTATTCATTGCGAAAAATTTCCTCAAACGTTGTACCTAAAAAGTATTTAAAACATAATAAATCGATCGGTTTGATACTTAACATTAACAGTCAAAAAATATTTTCAATTTAAAAATAAGTAACAATAACGACTTTTTTATTAACATTTTAATTGTCAACTTCATTTACTCGATCGTCCTGAGAGTTTTTTAAGAAAACAACGAAACGAGGCGGACCATAACAATCCAGAAACCAACTCAAGACTGAAACAAACAGTACACAATTGTCGAAATATCCGGCCAAACCACGTCGCTTAACGTGCAGTAATGCTGTCCGAAATCACACAACTTCCGCTCACGAAGGATGCGATTAAAGTTTTTATGAACCAAACCGCATACTTGTGTTACCTGTGGCCCCGGGGGCGACGTGATCCGATCCTTCCTTCTCTTTGTTGGTGTTGGTGCAAATAATGTTTCTTGCTTTTGCTTTTTCCAAACAATTCTGTCTCGAGTGGTTCGAGACGGAAAGGATGTTTCGCTTCGTTGCGCGCTCAACTCGGACACTCTGTAAGACGTTCAGGGTCTGATTTTGGAACAGTAGGTAGAATGGTTAACTAATGTTAATGCAGCTCTAGCCGGGAAAGATCGATGTGACGCCACATTGTTTGTAGATCTCCATGGCGTGTGAGTTCCGACGCGGCGAAGGTGACAATGTATAAGGTGCCTTAAGTAGCTGCTAATTCCTTTTCAATGCCCGCGCGGGTTTTCTTTGAAACACACAATGATTTGTAAAATGCGATATGTCAACGAGTAGAGACCATGCCGCTTCTGTTTATTGTTTCCGAATAAAAAATCTCGCAAGACATTCGGCGGATAGTGAAACAGAAAACAACGAACATCGAACCGCAGCATACGCACCAACATCAAAGCCAAAAACAACGCCAATGTTCTTCAATGTGTTGCGAAACCTATGCCAGGAAATGTTTTAAATGTGCTGATTTCAATATGAGATCTTGGAAGAAGAATTATAATTAGTCAGATCAAACCCGAATAATTCACTGATAGGAACGAAAAACAGTAATTAAAATGTGAGAAGAAACTGCTGTTCGCATTTATCCAAATAAATTAAAAAAGCAATGATAAGCTTCAAAACTAAGGATACATATAAATATCGAAACAAACATTGTAGACATACAATTAAAAAATTCAACGTTACATAGAAATTCTGCGATATTTGTGGCCATTTCCGTTGCGATTTTACTGTTCAATTATTTTAAATCTTTCCTCTTCCGTGCATACTAGCGCCAACGGTCGAAGTATGAAGCGCGCTCGGTTCGCTTGCGTGCAACTTGCACAGCGAAAAGCTTGCATACCATAAAAGCACAGGAACAATTGAGCTTTCTTTGTGGATTCTGCTTTAAAATTGAGCTTTAACCGTTAAAAAGGACTAATGGACAAGAAAGCGATAACTTTCGGTTTCATATCTTCATTACAAATCAGCGTAGATCGCGTCAGAAACTCTTTTTGTCGGTTTTTAATTGAATATTTGTAACAACCAAACTACTCCGAATGTCAATCTAAGGATCTACCCTCTTGTTTGCCTTTAATTAAGGAAATTTAAGGATATAAGGAAATTTAATTTAACAATTTGCCAATAAAGCAACAAAATTTCAAATAGAGCAATCTAATCCTGGTTCCTCTTTTTAATAGTAGCTTCACCAAAGTTACTGCAACATTGCAATTCGTTTGCTCAAAGATTACCGTTGAAGTGCTTCGATCAGCGTACAGATTCATTCACAAGTTTTTGACTTGCTGTCTGGTACCTGGGAGCGATCCACATATCCGAAGGGGTCGTTCGGCACCGAACTGGGGAAAGTGACGACTTGGCCGGTGCATGCCGGAAAAGACACTACAAAGCGCACACTCGTATTACCGTCCGGTGGCTGCTGATGAAGTGGCCAGAAAACCGGTGTTGCGTGTATCGGTCACGCCGCAAGATTTTACGATGCCGCCGCCGCCGTCGGCCCGTCTTTGATCTGACGATTCGGCCACCCTTCGGCGGCATTTCCGAAAATACACCTTCGCCACCGTTCCGCAAACCGCCCGGGAGACCACGCACGGTGCGATCTCTGGCCTCTGTCTCACGTCAACGGCCCAGGGAAACGAAAAGTATTAATTTTTATTGTGCGTGCAGCTCCGAAACACCGAAAAATGGATGCATCGAGAGCGGGGAAGGGTGTGTTACTTTCGGCACTACCCGGCCAAACCGGAAATCATCCCTACCGAACGGTGATCCCGAAGCGGGTGGGAACAGAAGCGGGCCACTTGTGAGGCGCATTGTTTGTCAGGTGTGTTGTGTTTCTTTTTCTTGTTCGAAAGATCCCTCCTAGGAAGCCAAGTGGACTGTTACCGTTCTGTTTCGAACCCTCCGGCACGTGCATTTAATTATGTGGTGAATTTTGATTTGAATATTTTATCAAAATAGTGTATTTTATTAATATTTTCCGGATTTTCCGGCTCACCAAGGAGTCGCACCGAGGGTGCGCGCAAAAGCATTGCGGAGCCACGTGGCCCGGCGCACGCTGAACGAGTACTCGAAAACCTCGTCAAAGTAACGTTTGCTACATTTGCCACCTGAACACGCCATCCGCCTTCCCCTGCCGCTCCGGGCACCAGAAACCCCGGGATTGTTGAGGATAGTTTCGCGCAAAGAACGAATAGGAATGCGGTCCCCATGGCGACACCGGGTTTCATTTGGATCCCGCTCGAAAGTTCCCGCTTGATCCGTGGCCCGGGCCCGCAATGACGCCTGCGTCCGGGAAAACCGTTGCCATTGACGTCGGTGTGGCGTCGGGCTCTGAAGTGGGTTTCGAGCATGCCGAGCGCTGCGATATTAAAAATGTTTCGAATCCACCAGCCCACCAGGCCACCCGTCGCTGTCAACCGTGGATAAGCCCCCACCCGGGAAAGTGCTGCCGTTTCCCAGGCCCAAAACCCGGTTCGCCGGAAATGTTGCGTTGGAAATTCAACAACGGCTGCTGATTGAAATGTTATTGGTGCTGGAGCCGGCCATTGGAAATCGACTCGATGGCGAATCGGGAGTGTGCGTGCTGCTCTAAGCCCGGAGCCCATTGGGGCTAACATCAAACACACAACAAGCTGCCGTTAGGAATTCGTTTTTCGTTCTCATTCGACTACGACCAGCTCCGACGGGGACCGGACGGAGATTTAATTTTGATGCAAGTGCAGCACCCAAACGAAGTGTATGTGAAACTATTTCATATCCGATCGGCATTTCAGAAGGATCCATATGCCAAACGACCCACTAAGCAGCTTAGAAACTTTTACCCTACGAGCAGGAAAAATTCAATAGAAATAATTGGAAGTCAGGTGGCGAACGAAGCTGTATTCGTAAAAAGCAGATGAAACAATACATTTGGATTGATTCAGATGGGATTATTCCTGTTGAGCTTACCACACGCTCTACTAAAGCCACCGATGAAACGCACTTGAAAAGGACATGTCGATGGAAGAAATTGAAGAAAATGAAATCGGGTTTGGATGTTCACACAGCTGTATTTGACTTTATTTGACGCTGACGACAACATTGATGCATTAGCGAATGTTTCGGGTTCCCAACAAACACAAAATCGGTACTACTAACCCGGTAAGCGAATAATTCGAAAAAGAACTTCCATTTTAATGCAAATGTGCGCCCTTTTGGAAATGAAGCCAAAACGAAGGTAGCTCTATCATTTGTCTCGAAAATGACAGATGACGCTCCGGCGCGAGTCCTTCGGTCAGGGCACGAGCGTTACCAGGTTGATCCACTGGTTGCGTGACATTTATTACAAAATCATTCATCATTTCATTCCCCGCCACCCGGCTCGACCTGGGACGCAATTTCGGTTCACCGGTTCGGAGAATCGGCTCTAAAAACATTCATCAATTGACAATGACGCGCTGAAGGTATGATTTGCACCGCCAGAGCGGCTCCGCGGAGGTCAGCAAGCCGGAGGGAATGATGGACTCGACAGGCAAGCATTTTGTTAATTAAATTCTAATCATTCATCCGTACGGTTGGTTCTCTCCCGGCTCGGCGAGCGCAATGCAATCGAACCGTACGTAGCCGTTCGGCCAAGACCCGGCCAAGACCAGAGAACCATAAAGGGTAGTCACCATTTCCATGACAGGCCCGATTCGGGCTGGCCATGGTCCGATCCCGACCGTTGGTGCTAATTAACCGATCCTTGCCGTCGCGTATGTTGAGGAAATTTTGAATGAAATTTTAATACTTTCCTGCCTGCAGGCTCCGGGACAATTGGCTACTGTTCGCGCAGTCAAATGTTAATTAAATTACGTGACAAAAGTTACAATCAAAGCCGCCGTGTGCACTGATCGAGAACCGGGTGCCGATTTGGTGGCTTAATAGGACCGGCTTCTTTTCAGGTAACTTTTTGGTATTGATCATGCAATCCACTAGTTATGGCCCACGGTGAGGTGATGAGCTTATTATCAAATGTTCATAATATCGGTCGTTCAATTTATCAAAATAACAATTCGATAATTAGTGGCAATACGCAGCCAACGAAAGTTATCGATACAGGATTAGCTTCCAGAGTGTTGTCCATTCTTTGCGGGTCCCATTTTTAAGGCGCAAAAATTATCAACACGCTAATCTACTGTAACAGTTTCTTATTAATTTGCATCTTCGCTCGCATTGCGATCGATTGGAGGCGAGGGACAGAGGCCGCAATACTGAACCTTGATTTCTTTCCGCTCGTTCTGACACGCAAATCATGCATCATTCCGACGACCTTCAATCAATAAAATGTTGTAAAATAACTCGAACAGGTTGTGGCGAGCGGAAAAATCCGTTCCATTGTTGTCGCTCCGCTCGCTTGCGATTATGATCAATCCCGATGTTTGTTTATCGATTTCAGTTTAATGTTCATCCGATGATTGGTTTTAAATTCACTGCCGGATTACTGAAAAGAGATTGACAACAGAAGATTAACGCGATGGAATAGTTTGGGAAACAAAATCTTTATTGCTTAAGCGTTTAAACGCAGATAAATCTCGCATAACCTGTAATATTATTCTGGATTTGGAACACATTTTTATACTGCTGTCTTTGTGTAGATTTCCTTATCGCTCACTATCGCGATAGGATCGGCTGACAAAAGTAGAAATGTGGGTTAACATAAAAGCATGTTATGAAATGTTTTCAACTAATTTCTTATGAAACTCTTTCTACCTTAAAGCATTCCTAGCCATCGCCACAACAGCATCCAAATGGTTTTGTGGCTTTTGTTCGGCGGATCACTGTGCTGTGCCCAAAATATGTTCCTTTTCCCCGCTGCTGGTAGTGATAATGAACGATAATTGATTTTTTGCGCGATCGACAACATGGCGCTTCCCAACGCTGGACGATGGGAGCCCGCGCAGTGGCCACTCTAACGACGCCGTGGCAGCCACCATGTTTGGTTTGGGGATGAGCACTTTTGCTCACCTGCCCTCCCCATCCGTCCAGCCACCACGGACCAGGGCTCGGTGGCCACTTTTCCACGGGTTCGCACCTCGACGGTTCGTCCATTCGCGGTCCGCGCGGTTCACAACAACATGGTGTGTGTTTATTCACGGTCCGACATCACACACGACATATAAGGCTCGACAGGTAGCCACGAAAATTGTCCGAAGATCGTGAGTAGATCATATTCCAGCTCGCAAGCGTCCTGTATAGCGTGGCGAAGGTGACAAAGAGTCGAAAAAAACCTCCTTCGTCACGATGCCCAAGGCGTAAAGTTTCCCCTCCGATCAGTTTCCCGTTTCCCTTTCGATGTCGCCGTCTCGCGTACTGATCGAAATATCGCAACTAGATCGATCTTCGATCGTATCTCAGGTTGTTCGAGCAGAGCCTTAACGAGCGATTATCACTGTTCTAAAGTGAACTATTTCATCTGAACGGTTCACTAAATATCTCTCCTGAATTGAACCTCCCGAAACAAGATTCAGTACAGCAAAGGATTACTGACTACAGTTATTGATGATACAATTTTTAACTGCAACTTAAGTGAATTTACCTATTTTTACTCCGACTCAGACAGTCTTTCCAAACGGGAACTGTGCTGGGGATTGAATCCATCTGTGTTCGGGAACCCCTCTGTTCACGTCATGCCGTGTTATGTTGTCTCCGTTGCACGTATCCTACTCTATTCAATTTCGTGAGTTCCTTTAATTGATGAATAATTTCAAAAATGTCACATAGCTTAGTTTAAAAATTCGCCAAGCGTGATATCGTAAACAATGGATGTTGGGGGTCCGTTGCAGATCGCCTTTGTCCAAACGGATGTGCATAGATGCATGGGTCACTTCGGTGTGCAAAATAAATCGACTGCATCGACTGCAGCGGGATTTGGAGCCCAAGTTTATGTCAATTGCGAAAAGCTTTTGCCGGACGTGCCACGAGCGCCGACACAGCGGAGGTCGGCGAGAGCAACTAAGCATTAATGGGGTAATATACATTCAAAACGACAAATTTTTCCAAACGCCAAATCCCTGCGCAAATCCCCAGTCGCTGCGCTAACTGCGCTTTAGAGCTTTACTCGCGTTGGAGCGCCCCCCCGGCGGGACCCCACACACCCCTGCATCCGGCACTGTTGGGAGCCCTTTTTTGCATCCCCCTTGAATGCCCGTTTTCCGCTCGATTTATGGTGTTTTACATTTTAACGGCCTTTCGCTCGGATTTTAAACAAACCGGACCATTCGTTTATTGTGTGCTCACTCCGCTGTGGGCTCCGAAGTTTTGTTCCGATTTTCATCAATGGCTTAGCGAATGATAGGGCGTAAATCATGGCCTTCGGTGGACAAAGTCCTCACACGTGGGGGGATTGCGATTCCGGACGCTGAAAGTGCACGCCACTCGTACTCAGTCAGGGCGAACTCGCAGTGCATGTTTAGCGTTGCCCCATTTGGGGCTCGGATCACACCGATGGGCTGGGGTCGAAAGGAGAACTGTTTTGGAACATTTGAACAATGTTTTATTTGCCACGAGTTTTCTCTTTTATTTACTGTAGAAATAAAAACAAACAATTGATATTTACTTTCAATCTCAAAAGTGAAAAGGGATTTACTTTAGACGAAAACTGTTAAACAACAACGACAAGAACTCAAGAAAGTAAGCAGAAGATATGAAATCTTCCATTAATTTAGTTATTCGTTTGGAATTTAAAACATTGAATATTTTACCTTACTTTGAGAATTCCAGAGAACCATATGAAGAATAGCGGAGAGATTGCAGGCACCGTTTTTCTCACCCAATCTTAGATTATATTGCACTTTTTCCAAGTGGCAACGTATCAGATCGCGCTGCAAATCTGTTGATCCTTTTTCATATCTCAACGCCCGTGACGCGAATAGAGAAATATTGTGGGCTTCAGTCGTCGGTGGAAACTACAATTTCCTTCCGCTACGCGGCACTCTTGTCCTTGACGTGACTATTTGCTCCGTCCGTGTAGCCGTGCGCCAACGGACACACTTTAGCCTCGCCCCCCCCAGGACTGCTGCTGCTGGTGGTGGTGGGAAAAGTCCAGCAGAGTCCCGAGTCTGAAAAATGGTCCCGAAAGTGGAAACCCCGTGGCGGCGTGGAAAACAGGTTTCTTCCGACGACAGCAAAGATATTTGCATCATCACTCACGTCAACCGGACACACGCCACGGGAACGACGGCACGGGCCTAGGGCCCGGCCCCGGACTGGCCATTTTAACCGGAGGTCCCGGCAGATTTTCCATCCCAGCAGCAGCAGCGCTGACGGTGCATAAGGATGGTGCAGCGTGCTGCGACTGTGGCGTGCGAGTCTGTTTTTTTTTGGTTCGTTTCTTTCTTCTTTTTTGTCGCCAGTATGTCGGAGTGAGTGTTCCGGACGACGGGCTGCACCGGAAAATGTATCCCCTTCCACGCTTAATCCCCGCACCGTCTGTCATGTGGTGGAAAAACTAACATCGGAAAAGCTGCTAGCCCAGGCGTAACGAAGAAAACAACCATTGGTCAATGCGCAAACACGTCACACGAAATGGGAACAAAACAAACCAACAGAAAAAATGGGTAGGAAAGATGAGATCATTTTTCGCTCCGACTGCGGCCCGTAAACACATGCAAAACGCCCGGGCCGGGTTTTTGGGGGAAAAAGTGACCGTAGCTAAATGCCGAATCTGGAGGAGACGTCCGAAAGACGTCCCGAGTGCACGGAATGGGCGCAAGAATGCAGCCGCCGATAGGAATGCAAAAACGAACCCCTTTCATTGCGCAATCGCCACCCGAATCACTCTCCCGGTCGAGACACGAACCCGAGAGATGCTGTTCATTGGAAGAAAGGGGTGTGGCCAATGCGCCAACTGTCATGGCGCTTTGCATTTTCCCGCTGATTTTCCCCACTGATTTCCCCGGTGGCCACGCCCCTTAGCTTAATCCGCGGAGGAGGCTGTGACGGAGTGACAAGGATCGCTCGACACGCAGCTTCTTCTCTCGTTTGGCTTGCTTTGTCCAACTCACCCAAGGTTCGCTCTGAACCTCAAACGATCCGCGATCCGTCGCGGCCGTTCATTCGACTGCTGACGTTGCGTATGACGCCACGTTGTCCGCGACACGCCGGAGGCTCCCGTAAATCCGTTTTCAACCGCCACAACATCGCGCGTTCCGCGGTCCAAGTGTTCCGCGGGGGGTAACGCTGGTGCGGGGTTCGTTGTGGAACAGTGGCAACATCGGAGTGTAGTGTATTCTCGCTTTCGCTTGCGTGACTAGCCCCGAACGGACCGTGGAAACGCACACATACTCACACGGTGGCGCACCTTCCCCAGGTGCAGCGCCAAAGGGATCACCATCCGGTGCGGGGTCCGGCGGGTGCATTCTTAAGGCGGGTGTCTGCCAGTCCTGCACACGGCTTAAACGCGGGCGTCCTGTGATAGCGACCATCATTCGGCCAGCGGTGCGCACACACCCCGCACACACCGAGCTGTTGCGCCGCAGAGCGGAGTTTTGATAAATAATTTGCTCCTCCAGACCGACCGTAATGAATTTAATTTGTTACTTACTTATTTAATTAATAAAGCCTAATTAATAAGCGTGAGAAGTGTGCGAAGTCGCCGCGTGCCGTCGCAACTGTCCAGTGTCGTGTCCTTGCGTCGCGAGTTGCTGTGGCGTGGCGTGATAGTTTGTGTTTCTTTTCGCCCCGGTTGTTCATTAATCCTTGTTTTTGTTTCGAACGTTCTGTTACCGCTTCGTTACTGTGCAAGGCTTTTACAAGGCGCGGCCAACAGTGTTTTAGAGTGTGTGATGCGGCAGTGCTGCATTCTGCGTTGAAGTTGTGATGAGTTCCGCCCCGAGTGTTGAGTGCTGAACCCGAAGTGAGACTAGTAATTGACACTCCAAACACTGCAAAACCACTGTCACGGTCGGCAGGAATACTGAGCTTATTGGGTGACGACAAAGTATACGATTTCCATCGCAAACCGACCATCGTCTATGACGGGTAACGCACGAAGGAATAACGCCACGGCTGTACCAGAACCATGTTGTGAGGCTTGAGTTTTTTGTTGGTTCCGGAACAAAGATCAAACTGTCGGCGCTATCGATACGCAACTTCTCAGCAAATATGCTGAACAATCTCAACGCAGCGGGATTGGGTGGTGAGTCTATAACACGAATTGTTAGGCGGTGTTTTCTAAACATCTTACATTGCATTACATTATTGTTTATGTTTGTGTCTTGTTTCACCGGGTAATATGCAGAAGAATCCAGACCGATCACTTCGCCAATCAAGCTATGTAATTCGTAACTTTAGAAAATTCTTTATGAGCTCGAAAAGACCATCAAATAACTATGCAAAAGCCAAATCCTGTAGCATATCAATTTGAACATTTGAACAATTTGGATCACTGTATTTGTCCTGACCGGACCCAGCGTTAGATATTTGATGAAGTTTTCAAAACCTAATCGAGGAAAGTACTATGCTATATCTAGGAAATTGCCCATGTACCTTGAGCTGACTGTCTCGCCATAATTGACTGCTAAGTGCCATCTCCAAATCAATTTATGAACCAAACCAAATTATAGTAAAAGTGGAAAAATCTCATATATCATCAATAGTCCTGATTTTATCTTCTGAATTTATCTTCAAATGAAACCTAATAAATCCATTTCCAGCTGAAAGAATTGCGATACACAATTGTTGGAAGCTCGTGTAGATCTTTCTCTTCGAGCAGGTTCGATATGATGCATTACATGTTGACCCTTTGCCGAAATTGCCGAAATGTACCAACACGCTCAAAACTGCTATCGTTTGCCACCAATTTACCAATTTATGTATAATTGATGTTGTTCACTCGAATGGTGGTCGCCTAAGCTCACCGTAGGTTAGAAAGTACCTTTCGCGAGGCCACCATAACTCGGGCGTCCGCCGTTTAGTTCTTGGATGCATCGCACTTGTCCCTGTTCGCCGAGCTTAAATTGCTCGCACCTTACAATCCGCGGCCATAGCTTATTGACTTGATTCATTCTGTTCGCCAGCGAAAAGCAAACACCCGTAATTTAGCGCACGCATACACATTAAGCTGCAGTAAATTGCACACAGCGCCACAGAGTCACGGGGATCGGGGTACTGAAACGGTTAATGAAGATCAAATTAGAGCCAGAGGCACTCGTCGTCGCCGGCAATCAGAGGAAACCGCAATGGGACGCCGTGGAACAATGGGAGAAAGGTAGAAATGGGTTGGAAAAACCCGAGTGTCAACCGTTGTTCGCCAGCAGTAAAAACCGGCGCCACCGAAGCTGTGCCAAAGATTAAGCGTTATGTAAATTTTCGTTCATAAAATGATAATTAATGGTGTGGTAATTAAGCGGTAAACAATTGAAATTATGATCATTTAATTGAAACGCCATAATTGAATGTGACACCCGGTGCAGCTGCAGGCACAATTAGCTCCTTTCACCTTTCGTTAGTACAAATTTAGTTGGATAAACCAACAGCAATGCGCATACGCATTGTAAGCGCAACTAGCTCCACTCTTTTACCAGTGTCTGTCCTGGTGCCTGGTCCTCTTTGTCAACCATGTAATGATTACAACAAATGGCGCACTCTACCATACCATCAACATATTTTAAAAATCGTATAAAACAGAACCCTGCTATATTTAGATTATCTTAAAATTACTGGGAAAATTTAAATTATTATAACCGCACGCCACAACAAAGCTCCGATATTCCTTCTATCATACTACTCACAATATTATTCGGATATTACAATCACACTACTAAACTGATCTTTTAGATCTCATGCTAAAATACCAAAAATCCCAATCGAACAATAATTGAACTGAGGAAAACGGTCTGAAGAACGTTCGGTCTCACGCGTACGAACCATAATCCCTAGCCTAGAAATGTGTTTGTTACTTTCGCAACATTCGAACCGAATGGCGGCTTTCGCCCTTTCACGGGGAACGAGGTTCAAAAAGCGTTGCCTTCAAAAGTCGCACTTTGGTCCCATTTACAGCACGAAACGAAACCGTTTGCCGCGATGACTTTACGGGTCGTTCCGGGCGTGCCAAACGGGCACTTCCATCCGAATGTCCTTGCCAGACACTTCCATTTCCTTTATTGTTCCATTGCACGCCGTTGCCCGGCCGCGTTGGGCACTTTATATTTAGCCCTCGAATCCATTGCACATAGCCAAACGACGCTGCTCCGTAGAATGAAATGGTGATAATGTTTAATTTAATTTTATTAAAACCTATTTTCCTTTCTGTACGGCCGCCCCAGCATCAGGACACGCTCGTACGTGCCGATGGCATGGCCGCTGCTGGCCTGACGGCGGACAGTCCGGAGGAGACCGTTCCGTTTTTTGTTCACTTCTATTTTTTGACAGGGCATTTGCTGGGAATGCTCCATCGCGCAACGTTGCCCGCCCCGGGGCGAAAAGGGGCGGACGAAGCAATTCTGGAAGGATTTCCGTTGATGGCCTTTCCATACGGTCGTACGGTTGGCCGGTGTGGCGAGCGGGGAGCATGAAATGTGGAGATTCTCGTGCTCGGGAAATTTTGTCGCATTTTCCGCCTCCGGCGTCCCATGAATCGTGTGCACGAACCGGGCGAATCGATTTTTCCGATAAAGTGTGGCAAATTGCACTTTATTGCACCGGCCGAATGGATGGAGCCGTGGAACCGTCCGTGCTGGAGTCCTTGCTGTTACAGGGCCCGGCTTGGCGTTACACTTATCATGTAAACGCGATCGAAACATTGGCAACTCTGTCAATGCGCAATCCATTTCAAACAATGGTACGTAAATCGGTAAAGTGCATTACGCATTACCGCTGGTGGCGATGTTCAATTCATTAGTTTGGCTCCGGTTTTAAAGCAGCTCCAAAAACTGCCACAAAAGTTGTCACGCTTAGCTTTCGTTCGAAGCGCGAGGCTTTCTTAAATATTAATCACGGGCCATACGATGGCCCGTCCGTATTAAAAAGTTTCAACAGCAGACAACAACACCAGGATGTGAGTGGCCATACTTTTTTATGGCTCTCGTATCGATCCAGCCACCAACACCGGCACCGGGGAGCCAGAGCGGGCCGTTAAAGTTCATCACGACGGCTTCCTCCTCGTTCCGTCGTTAAGCTTTACTCGTCCCCGGGTCACGCGAAAGGACTCGCCTTTTCCAGCGGCGACATTAAATTATATGCCACGTAACCGCGTACGGGACCGCAGTCGGCCAACCTTGAGCGTCAACGCCTGAGTATCCTGCCACGCTGATAGAAGTGGTGCATTCGTGGCACGGTCGGCCATGCTGCTTAAAGGTTCCGGGTCGAGCAATTTTCTGGCCCCCCCGACAAACCACACGGCGGATGGTTTTAATTTTGCAAAATGAAAAGGACCCATGAGGACGATAGTAATAGTTGATGAGCGATGGAACGTACATTCGTAAGCATTTGTTTCCAAAATTGAAACGAGTGAAAGGCATAATGATAAATTAATAATAGAAGAACACCAGATACCGGACGCGGATAAAGTCACGATAAACATATTTCGAGCACAACATCCTGTGGAATGATCACCGTACCGTAAGAATACGTGTAAAATGTCCAGAATATTAGTCAAAATAGTGGAATCATCTACCTGATTTTATTCGATACATCTTTTAATCAATTTAACTTTGCCATTTAGTTTGCTCTATTAGCATTGTCCACTTCAAGCATACTACTTCGAAACTTTGAAGAACTAACACAAGTATTATACCCATTATTAACCTAAACACTCAACTAAAGACGTTCTCAACTAAAGAACTTCTGAAGCAACGATAATTGAGATACCGTGAAAAGTGATGAACTACCAGCGCACGACAACTGACACAACAAATAGTTTGACAGAACAGGATCCCCCGCGCGGTGGGATCGTTATAGAGTCTTAACTCCTGCTTATCAGGAGCCTTCCGACATGTGGTTTTCACGCTTCGCTGAATTTTCTGCCTCGAGCCTCGCTTTCGTTCCTTTCAGAATGCAGAAGCCCGCGCGTACGGCGGCATTCCTTAGGCACACTTCTTCTGCGCTTCAGGGAAAAAAACGCAGTCGAGGGCTCCCCGATGAACGAGCCCGGCCCAAAAGAACCGCAGCGTCGATCTTGCGGTGCGCTGCCACAAGTCACCACAACAGGGCTGAGAATCGGGACGGAAAGCGGCTGTCTTGACAGCCTCCAGGAGGCGGCGAGAGGCCCCCGGTGGCTTCATCAATCTTGCGCCCGTTCGGATGCGCGTGTTCCAGAGAGCCACCGGAGAGACAGAGGGCCCCTGGCGTGATCTATCTGGCCGGTGAACGAACGTCACGCCAGCTAACTCGGTGGACGGGTCCGGAGTTGCCACTTCGCTTCTTGTAGTTATTTCTCATGTTTCGGTGGTTTCTCCGGGACGGGGTCTTTGGGGCCGGGAATTTAAGCCATCCTTTTTCCCCTTACAACTGTGCACGCCTGTGTGTTTACCCGGGGGCTGGTGGTGCAGAGAGAGAGAGAGTACAGGAGCGTCTCAGGGCGAATGGACTGGTTGCCTTCCCCGTGTCAGTGGTCTGTTTAAATTTTTTCGTGCGAAGCATCTCCCAACTCCCTGACGAAAATCGACGAGCGACGGATTGGGGGGCGCCGGAGGGACGCTGGGTATGGCGCTGGTGGGGGGCGCTCACTAAGCTGACAAACTGCATCACAAAACGGTAGCCAAAATCGTATATATGTGTTAAAATTAACACCTGCATATGAAGAGTAGCATAAAAGTGTTGCTGATACGTATCACGCCGTAGGACCCCCCCCGCCGGGGGACCCCAGCGCGGACAGCGCAGCAAGTGTGCTATACTTGACAGACACCGTGCATCATCATCACGGGAGCGGGGTGGTATGCGGCCAGTCCGCTTCACACCGGGCGGATGGCTGATCGGTCGTGGCGCGATCCGAGGTGACATGAGCCTGTTTAAAAGACAGCCAGCGTTTAAGCTGCTACCCAGTTGGCAAGGCGCTGCGAAGGCGAATGAACACGAAATGGCATGACGATGTGCATTAAGTCATCGCCGTGCCGCGGGCTTAGGCAGGCGGAAAGCCGATGACAAGTTGGCGGTTGGGCCGTAACGAAACATGTTCTGGAGAACGTGGTTGTCTCCCGGGTTTCCTTAGGCCCGTCATAATATGTGTTTACTCGAATGTACACACATCACTTCTGAAGGCATGCATGTTGGTTTGGCTGCAAGGGAAAGGATGCTTAAAGAAGAGAAACTAAAAACCGTGGATCTAAGGTTCGGCAGGAGGTCATTTCATGATCAGTGATGGGCTTGGAAACAATGACACTTTTAACGGATATGCTGATACGGGTCTTCTTGGTGATTATTTAAGAACCATCCGTCAATGATTGCTGAAGATCGTTTTTTTCTCTTTAATCTGTATCTAAGTAGACTATGTAAAGGATGCCGTTTTCGATTTTCCTATATAAAAGATCTAGTAATGATTGCTTCTTACTAGCAACGGCGCTGGCAGTCTCTAAATCGTAAGTCAACAATATTTCGTTGCTTTGGTGGACAAGTAATATTGGTTCTTCGAATATCCTTCGAGAGGTTTTGAAAGAATTCATTTACGTTTACAATCTGTTAAAGTAAGTAGTTATTCATCGCTGTTTGCAAAATTGTGATCGAATTATTGAGAACAGAAGCTTCAAGGGCCTTCAAGGGTGTTAGCCTCAGGTTCGATACACGACGGATGCAGAATAGCACCACAGCAACTGGGTTTCTAATTGCGCAAGGGAATCGTAATCGAACGAATTTGGAAGGGATAAGATCGATGTTGGGCCTATACATTTGCCTTATAATAAGATGAGTGTTTCTTCCCTTTTTGAAGTCGTCCCATTTATTTACAAACATAACTGTACTTGACTCACGTTCCTAACTATGCTCTACAGCACAAACAATAGATGTAATTGCATTATCTGAATATGTGTCCCCGAACTTGTTAGTCCAATCATGTAACGGTTAATAGTTTACCATTTTTACCCCCCGGCAGGACCGAAGGAATGCGATCTGCCGAAGTCGGGCCTCACATCGCTGCACGGCGGCGGTGCGCCCGGGTTTGGCCAGGTCCCCAATCCAGCCAGCAACGCCGACAGCAACGCCAACCGGCTGCACGTGAACAGTGGCAGTGCCGGGGCCACCACGGGCGGTGGTGGAAGCGGAGGCACGAGTGGAGGGGCCCAGGGAGCCGGAGTGGGGCCCAACACGCTGTGCGAACCGCACAACATCCACCAGGATCAGGTAAATGTAGCTATGCGGGGGGAGTCCATGAACTGCCGCGCGGCCAGCACCATCCACCCAAAAGGTGAACGACTTTTCTTACTCTCCACCTAGAATGCTGACAAACATGGTGGAAAACAGAAGCGGCACCGAACACGCTTCACGCCGGCTCAGCTGAACGAGCTCGAGCGCTGCTTCTCGAAGACGCACTACCCGGACATCTTCATGCGCGAGGAGATCGCCATGCGGATCGGGCTCACGGAGTCACGTGTGCAGGTCAGTGTTGTGTTTCAAAATAAAGGGCCATGTTTTAAAAAAACCCAGTGCTAGGTTGTAAACCACGCGGGTCGTCGCGCGTTCAACAGCTCGTAACCTTCAACCCTCGGTCATTTTACATAAATCACCTTTGCGCGCCTCATGAGGATTCAAACGCCAAGCCTCCGAGGACACGAGCGAACCCTACAAAAACGGGCCCCTTTCTGTGCGTTTGTTTGCAGATGGTGCGTCTAATTTCTGACCGTTCATTGTCTGAAACAATAGTGGATCATTACGCGGTGTTTAGAATTTATGGGTCGTCCGTTGGCTCTGCAGTGCTGCATCTTTTTAAGCGCAAACCGACCAACATGCCAAGATTATGCAGATTCGTTCGCAGAACCAGCAAAGTGATAAATTTCGCGCCACTCCGGAGTACTGTATTCCGCAGCAAAGCGAATGTGTAGACTGTCGATTTACATGTGTAACGTCCCAGGAACGTGGCCCGAGAAGCTCACTAATTAACAATTAAATCGACCAAATGAATCACTTACCTAACCCCATTTTACACCGGGCGGTCCTGTCTCGTGTCACGTGTCCCGTTGCCGGATAGTCGGATAATTTGTTGTGCTTCTGGGGATGATGATTATTTAGCCCACTTTCCTTGGCACATTTACATAAACATGGATCAGTGTCCTTCCCGCCGGCCGACTTCTTCGACCACAGGTGCCGTTGTCTCCGTCCTTAATGATTGTCTAAGGCCTAGGGGCCTAACTCATTCCACTCACCGACCGACCGGTGGCAGGAAGACATCCGGTCGTAAAATTGATCTTTGACACATGTTATCCGCATGTTGGCTGACCATCGTCATCCTGATCCTTCGTACTCTCGTGGAAGAATACCAAACTCAGAAGGAAACGTCTTTGAGGGGCCAACGCCCCAGAAAGAACGGCCTCACGTACATTTTTGCAGGGATGTGATAGTGTCTCAAAAGACAACTATGTGACAGCACTTCGGTTTGGTATCGGTCAGTCCCTTGTTGGCGTGAGAATGGTTCAATCTTTGCAGCAGTCTCCAACATCTGCGCTTCAATTTTATAGAGCTTTGTGCTTTTACATGAAAGCAGTCAGCAAAATAAGATCATTTTTCAAATCACATTATGCAATTCATATCAATGGATGGTAGTATCCTTACAACAATAAGGAGCAATCATGAAAAGATTTTGAAAAACTTGAATACATATTTGTGAATTATGCTTTTCCATTAATTATTGAATTAATTATTTTATGGCTCATATTCTAATTAGTAGGGCTCATATTCCGAGAACAATGAACGGTCCGTCTCTTCTCGCCAGGAACTCTTTGTTTTGCAAGGACATTCAGTTTTACAACAATATGCTAAGGAATATTGTTGAGGTTTCAAACGTTGGGGAATTTAAGGGCTTGTGTTCCGTGTACATTAGGCGGGACATATGGTAGGGTTAGTCTGGTGTCTGTTTATGATTACTTGCTGTTTAATTGTCAAATGTGATTCGTCAGCGTCATAATCTCACAGGACTATGATGGTGATGATAAGAAATAAAAATAATTGATTCAACATTGATTTGAGACACGTCGCGTGTAAAAGTGGCTTTGCGATGAATGCTCCAATGAAGGATAGTAAAATGAATTTCGTGCGTTCTAGTAATAGGCGATAATAGTAATCCAGTGATTGGAAAAGAGTGACACCGGCTGGCGCACAAATGATGCAATTTTTGTCTTGCATTACTGAGAGTAGGTTCCACGTTGTTTTCCAGTTGATAATTGTGGATCCTGTTGTATGCAAGGAATAGAGATTCATTTGAAATTCTCCAAGGGATATTAGCCAAAATCACCACTTCGAAGTAAAGTAGGACGTTTTTTTTCTTCCTCTTGGAATTTTCTTGACATTTAATATCATAAGATAACTCGCCATCTGAATCCAATGTTAGGGAAAGAGGTGAGTTCATCATCATCATCATCATCATTTTATATAGCTTTCAGTCGCTAGCCTTTTAAAAAATCTGAATGTTCTTGCTGCAAAGAGCGGTCCCTATCCTCGACTTTACTGAAGTCCAATGTTCAATGATATCGGTTAAGTTAATTTCATGCACACTCTAACCGAAGACTCCTCAATAATCTACATTCGGAAATTACGTAAAAGATTTTTCGAACCTGCAGAACAACTAAAACTGTATCAAACGGTTTAAAAAATTGAAAAAAACATCATTGCAGGTCCTGCATATTCATCAGCTCAGCCTTCTGTAATCCAAACAATCCCACTGGCCCCCCACGTGACGGCCCCATGCCGAGCGCCATAAATCAATCAATGAGTTTAGAGCACAAGATTAGCAGTTCAAAAATCTGATCACGTTCTTTCAGCTGCTTAACCCAGAGCGCATACAGTGTGCCGGTCGCAATAAAAACTTTGCTCAATAACGGGCAAAACAAATGCGCACCCCGCGTAAACTTCCTGATCCTGTCTCCGGCGCCGTAAAGACCGGACCGGAAAATGGCTCACACTGCGGGCCACAACGGCTTGGCAGTCGAAAAAGTGTTTTCAAGGTTATTGCAGCGGCTTAAATCGGGATCATGTAGATTGGGCGGCGGATGATACGAGAACCGCACTAGTGTCGGGGAGGCTGCCGAGAGCTGCCATAAAGGTGGATGTGTTATGTGAACTTTTCCTGCTTCCTTCCTTCGAGGTCGAGCGAACACCAATCGGTTTGATTGCCTCACGATCCGGAACCGTTTTCGGCTAAAGACTGATAAACGAAGTTAGTGTTAATCATACTAATTATGAAGAGCTACATACGAATACAATCGGAAGCGCCCGTCGTTGGCATCGCCAGGGCCACGAGCCACGAATATGCACATAAATTCCACAAGTTTACGGCTCCCGGGGAGAGCCTAATGGGCCCCAACCAACCCGGGCGCTAGCTGGCTGCCAACACCCTGAAAGCGTAGCATTGTTTTTCCATTAAACCTCTTCAACGCGTGTACCGGGGACCGGAGCATCCCAAGACTGCCAGGATCCGGTAGTCACCGGTAGTGCGGGCGGCCCTCAGTATCCTGCCGAAACCACTATTGGTCCTTTAGTAGCGAAAGTTCAACTTCTCCAGCAACCGTGCGGCCTCCGGTGCCGGTGGCTCGATTTAACTAACCAACAAAACCGTCAGGTAACAGGACCGGAATGTGCCTGATCCGTCTGCCGTTCGGTGGCGAAAGTTTTGTGGCTCTTCTAATGGAACTTTAACACACACAGCAGCGCGTAAAGTAGCCCCCGTAGGGCGGACATAAAAAGAACCAAATCATCGCGATACGATAGATACGTCGTAGGGAAGACTCTCGGCCGTTCACGGATCAAGCGCTCCCCGCTCCAACCCGGTGGGGTGGATTTCTTTATTCGATTTTTATGATATCATTATGACTTTATAGGGCCGCCTTTATGGCCCGCGGCGCTCAATCGGAATCGAGGGACCACCACCATTCGCATTCGCACACGGCCCGCCGTTTGTTGACGGAACGGGATTTGTTTGATGTTTTGATTGAAGCTGCCCTGCAGCCAGGACCTAGGGCGGCTTAGAGCCATGGGCTAACGCCACCTGACCTAATGTAAACCATTTTTTCTCGTCAATGCCGTTGACCAATTCCGGAACGCATTCCGGACGGCTGGGGCAGTTAAGATGGGATTACTTTCACATTCTTCCACTGAGTGACCGAGTCAATTAGAGCGTTTGTGAGCCCGTCCCAATCGTGTAGTTGTATCGGTATGATCAAATTGAGAGATAATAGCCACTAATTGGTTACTTTATCGGAAACAGTACACGCCGCCGACCGTCATGCTCAACAGCGCGAGACATTCCGTATTCTGACACTGGTTTTGTGTTTCGCTGTTTATGGTTTCGACAGCCTTGGTTGTTCGCAAATTTACAGTTTTATGACGTTTTAAAACTATTTCCAATTTTTTGTCGCCCTTTGCAAATACGTCCCACGTTCCGTAGTCAAAGTGAAACCTCAGAGGAATAGAAAGTATAACGCAATCTGCACCACGGTCCACGAAACGGTTGGCTTTTCCGAGGCTCTACTCGGCGCGATTTACGGCCTCAGCCCACCAAAGCCGGCTGCCAAGAGTCATGCAAATGGAAAAAAGCCAAATCCGTGATCTCCAACGGCGGGGTCAACGGTGTAAACCCCCTGCGTGGCAAATGGTGAGAAATGATAGTGAGTCCTGCACGCTTTCTGCCTTTCTGCGCCGTGGCAACATTTTTCAGCCTCTTTTATTCTCCGACGTCGGCGGCTTTTCGTGACACTGCTTAACGGGACGGCCTGGACCTGGGCCTGGGCCTGGGCGAACGGCAAAGGACGACAAAAAGCCACACGCCAATGCAGATCCTTTCGCCGAATTCAGCCTACGCGGCGGCGGCGCTCATCTTAAAGGCACGGTCCCCGTAAGCGAATGGGTAACCCGTGGGCCAGGCTTTGCCGGTGCCGGAGCTCACCACGAAAACGGTCACGGCATAGTGTGTGTTTGTGGCATTAGTTGTTGTTCCCCAAATCCCCACAATGTCAATTTATATGCGGAAATAATTCCTCCTCTTAATCCTCGGTGCCGGAGGCTTCCGAAATCCCTGTGCATAAATAAATTCACCCAGAACCAGCGGATCCGGACGGTTTCGGGGAGCTTGCTGTCCGTCCGCCGATGCTGAAACGGGTGGGTTTAAAGGCATCGCTTTCCAATTTTACTACTCGCCCGATTGCAGCATAGCAATTGAAGTGCGGGAAATTGTGTTCACTTCAACAACAACCCGTCAGGTCAATAGCCGGTGGTCACCGACGGAATCGAAATTCGAACCAAAGTTGTTAGAGTGACACCACGAGAAACGGAAAAAATTGAAGCAACCCAAACGACCGTCAACTGTGACCTGAAACTGGATCGCCTGCCACCGATTCCATCGATGTGGTCGATCGGATATTTGATACGGTCGGCCAAGCCTGGGGACCAAGAACGCACCGAAATCGTTCGAATCTCGGAGCCCAACGAATTCTTGACTCCCGCGGACCGGTTTACTTTCAGCCAGTTCTCCAGGGCCACGGGCTCGGCAATCGACGTCTTGTGGTGCGGTTTTTCGGTTCGCACAACACAATTGTTTTTAACCGGAGTGTTGTTTGCTTCTCACCCAGACTTGTGGTTTGCGTTTTTGGGGGGTTAAGAAGTCGCCCGAATCATTGATTTTCGTTATTCGCATCCAGCATTAATTTAAAATCATGATAATGTTCTTTACAATAGCAATATTGTGGTGGCATTCGGATTGTGTGCCAGGGAAATGTAAAATACTTTGATCAAATGTAGCGAAGAGAACAATATGTTCAGCGGTAAAAATGGCTAACTGTCATCAAAAGTTTACTGTTGTAAATGAAGTAACTATTTTTACGACCATACAATCGAATTGTTTATTTTCATCTGAAGAAAGATATTCTCTACTCGTTGATGAAAATGTGGAGGATCATGAATTAAGATAGTTTCAAATTGTCGGAGCTTCCGAGAAGTTCCTAGAATTATACAAACTACAAGTATTTGAAGTGGTAAGGCTTATGTTGCGTCTATCTTTTTGGCCCTTCATATGCAACACTTTTTAATCAAATAATACCTTCTTGAACCTCCTCTTATCAACGAGTAGTATTACATCGCACTAGTGCCCTGGTAAACCACCTGGTAAATTATCACATTGTCAGCAACGGAAATTAGGAGTGTTGAATGCTTGACACAAACAACATGCGTTTTCTATCAATCGGACTTGTTGCACGCGCCACAAAGACGGCCGACCAACGGCCAACACACAGAAATTAGTCACGGAACGCGTGCCACCTCCGGAGACCCTCCACCACCTCGCTAATGCACGCCACGTGGCGAAATTGAATAAAAACGGCAAATGGAATTGGAACCTGCGACCTGAGAGTTTGGGAAGTTGGTATTGACAGGTTATCCACCTGTTATTTTTATCCCGCTGTGACAAAGGACGAACGCACCGGTCGAAGTCCTGCGCTGGGCTGGAAAACGAGGGCGGCAAAAAAGAGTTCGACAGGACAAAAAAAAAATGGGCTGAACAATGTACGTGAAGTAATTTTAATTTTAAGTTTAACACGAGCTCGGTCCACCCGCGTGCGTGTCCCGACGGGTGGTGTGGCATCGCCGCCCACCGCAACACTCTTTGGCTCCGTTGTTGTTTCGGAAAGATCGCAACACATAAACCCCGAAAAGTTTTCCCTCTGTCCCTGCCGTCGGCCACATCGACGGCGCAAATTTGGAAACGCTGTAACGATTTTAATAAATAATAGCCAACCCATACCCGGAGAGCGGTGGCGGCGGCTGCGGTACAAGGAAAACGACTCTAAACTCACGTCTCGCGGCCCGGCCTCGACCCAGATCCGGTCCCGGCGGCGGCAGCAGCAAGGATACGGCCACAAAGGGGCTCCGGCCGAACGGGCGGAAATTAGCCGTGAAACTGATGACGAGCAAACAAACCCTGCCCTGCTGTGGTGATCACGGTCGATGTGAGACATCGAATCAAAAAGTCATCTCATTTACACCACGGTCCCCATCTTTGTCACTCCCCGGGCCTGTAAAAAGGCCGAAGAAATGCGGTCGGTGTGGGTGTGTGTCTGTCGGCGAGGAAAGCCTTTCCCCCTAAGGGCCAGCGCATCGTGTCTCGAGGAAGGCCGGGCAGGAACCACGACCGAGGGCTGCCTCGGAATTGGGTGCAGATTTTCTCAACATGATAAATAGTGTGGCTAGTAATGTGCTATTAATCCAGAATAGATTTAACGGAGAGAAAAGATTTATTCCTGGCCCTGTCTGCCACGGGCCATCTGGGGCTCATTGCGACCGTATTGGCTTCTGGTGTTTGATGTCGGGATAGTAATCGCCCTGGCGGGTTTCCGCCACACCGGAATGCCGTCGCAGGATCGTAGGACAAGTTTTGTCCGGTGAAAAAATCACGCACCAAAACATTTACTGAACGATCTCCTTTTTATGGGAACCAAATTAGGGAGTTTAGTTACGAAAATATTTTTAAAAACTACTTGCCAAATAAACATTGAACACGATGACGAGCACAGTGTGCAAAGCCGCACACTGCTACCAGTTCATCATTTACTGGCCAGGATTTGCACGAGCCCAAAAACAAACACAGACAAATTTTTCGCCCACCAAATCCGACAATCCGGGGTCGGGGCCGTCCCCTCGGTCGGGACCTGTTTCACCCTAGCGCGCTCGGAAGGGACAGAGTGACAAGGCATCGGACGCCTTCCCGCTGAGAGAGCCGCACGTAATGCGTCGGAACAGCGCCAACCCGCGGGCGACCGGGATGACGAGGGTCGCCCGGGATCGACAGATACCCGCTCTCTCTCTCTCGAGAGAGAGAGAGAGGGGAAAGCGTGTCGCAAATCCTGACCCCGCAAAGTGTAATATAATGAAAATGTAATAAAAGTATTATTGGGGAGTTGCGATTTATTGTTTATTTATTAATAACATGCAAATTGAAAACATTCGCGCGAGTGGGCGCCGGGGTTTATCGAAACCAAATCACATTTCTGCACAGGACGATAAAGCGATAAGGCGATCGTCGGCAGTTACCTAACACGATATGAAGTTTCTAAGTGGGACGGCTGTTTTGTTGGGCCAGAGGTAGGATGTCAGTTTCCCCCAACATTCTGACTATTTGGTGTATTGGCTGACGAAACAACTATGTTTTAAACACACTTTTCAATCTTAATGAAAATACGTAAAGTTAAATGCGTTTTATTAGGTCTGTGCGGAAAGGTGAATTAACTCAAAAAAAAATCCTGAACTAAACTTACGAAAATGAAACGGATCGATTCCACATCGATTTTGAGAATGAACTGTAATTTTGTAGTACATAAATACGCGGTTCGTAGTAACTCAAAAGATTATCGTTCGAATCGCCCTTCTGAACGCTATTGACGCTTTCCAAAATTTGCAACTTTCTATGTTATTCTTGTTATCAACGACACAAGTCACACTGGGCAAAAATTGATGATCAGCCAATGATACCTGGGGTGGACATCCCAGGGACATCAGTCATCTGCGTTCTGTGATCATTCTTATCATCGCGATCGTTGGATGCAAATTGTAACACTCTTCCAAACGAACTGTCTTCGCTTCAAAAAAGACTTGAATCGTGAACTTGAACACAACAGTTTGGACGTCATTTTAAGTTTCTTAAATTTTAAAGTACATTTACTATACACGTTTTGAGGGACGTAAAATGTTGTCCATTGCTGACCGATCTTAATGAACCCTTCAAATTATGTTTAAGCTGAGCTCAAGCTCCATATTTGTTCTGGAATCCGACGTGGAGTTCAAACGATTGGTGCGCCCGTATTATTTCAATTTGACACTGAACTGCTTTGCGGGTATTTTGTTCCATTTAAATTGTTGATTAAAATTACACAAGTGAATACGTGAACGGCACTTGGTCGGAAGGATCTTGGTCGAAATCGGTCTATCCACCGTTTATGCAAAACGAGTCACGCAAATGTAAACAGGCGGACAATTGTTTTATTCATCCCGCCGTTGGCTCACAAGCAGAAGAGCGCCAGGAGCAGAACGGGGCGCAAATTTGCGTCCGGCTATGCGTTTCTTGGCGTGGCTCGGTGTTTGTGGTGGCAAATCAACGTTCCCGCTCGTCATTGTGCAACTCCTTCGCAACCACAGACAATGCTCGTAAAACATTACGCCCCGGTAAACGGCAAGCTTTTAATCTGGTTTAATTCATGCGAGGATTAGAGGCATGAAACTTTCAGAAAATTGATAATAAATACATGCGCACCGTTCGGCGGCCGGGTCCCAGTCCCAGAGTCTGCGTCGGCTTCTTGCGGCCCAGTGACACACGGGGATTTTCTCAAGACAACAACTAAGACGCCCCAAGACAAACGGCAAAACTTGCCGCCGCTCGCCGTCACCTTTAAGCTGCGGGCTACAAAGTCTTCACCTTCTTCGTCGCTGGCTGTTGGCCGTTCTTGAGCGGCACAATGGAACCGATGGGAAAAGCGAAAGTGGAACCCAAGCGTATCGTTTCGTTTGAAGGCGTAATGAAAAGCTCTCATCATCTTCCCATCGGTTCACCGGCTCGTGGAGTCGATGTGGCTCCTAACCCACCGGAGAACCATTTTAAAGCGACAGTCACAGTCCACCAAGTCCACCATCGCACTTCTCACACGGAGACTGAGCCTTGTTAGGATGAAACAATAAAAAGCTTTCAGCGAGTGATTGGCCGATGACGATGACGAATGAATGATTGGCGAGATGACGATCGGTCACCAATTTGACACCGAGCGCCACCGTGGCGTTTCATTTGGCGGAACAAGTGCAACGTACAAACTAACTGTCTAAAACCACGCTCCAGGATTTTGCCTCAAAATCAGAAGCCTATCAATCAATTACCATCAATTACCGATCGTCTCGGGTGGGCCACCGAAGTACGATTGTAACAGGTGTGGCGTTAGGTATCTTCGTGCAAAAGTCCGACACCGAGGACGACGCCGAGGACGAAACGTCGTGTCGGGGTTTTATGCAAATTAAATTTTCGACCAGCCGCTCTCATGGAGCACTCGGGTTCACCCCGCACCTTTGTATGCTGCTGAAGGCGCAGTTTTGCATTCCGATTTCTGTAATTTCTTATTCAAATAGATAAAGAAATATTAGCCAAATAGTAGATAAAGATGTAGCTTCTTTCTTTTCGTTTATCTTCCTGCCACCGTAAGTTTGTGTGCTGTGTTCCCTTACGGAAGAGACCATGTGACGCATTGTTTCACAAACAAAAAAACCATTGTCGTAAACTCTTTGATCTGTCCGTCCATCCGTTTACCTTCGCTACCATCGTGGCGACAACAGCCAGCGATGTTTACGCGCAGAATGGGTGTTTCTTTCTACGCCAGAAGTCGTTCTCGACACGTTGCCTTAAAAGCGCCCAAAACCAAAGTGAGCTAAAATTGTTCAAGCAAATAAAAGTTAAACGAACGCAGAAAAGATTAATGGTCGAAACGCTTATCAAGAAACGAAATACTTGCAATAAATTTACAATACCTTATGGGACGCCGGATAGGGAATTTACTGGAGGACCTTTTCGCGAACTCGATTGTCATGTGTTTCTAAAGTATGTTCTATTGCTTGTTGTTGTTCTGCATGTTCTGCTAAATGTGTGTTGTTTTCTTAGTTAACTTTTTCGGTGTGGTAAAACAGCGTGGTTATCCTACTTTATTGCCAAGCCCCGAATCACGTAAAGCATGCTCCTTGAAGTGGCCAATCTCTAACGATGTGTTTGGTTTAATATTGTGGCCCGATCGAACATAGTTTCTACTGCTCAAAACGGATCATTTGTGGCTTAGGAATTGCAATATACTTCGACTTAAGTTAAGGGTTTGGCATCACCTGACATGGTCATCCCGGTGCCGGTGCTTGTAATACGGCCAGTGCAGTTTTTTTTGAACCATCGAAATCAAACATGTTCCGTATGAGCTGTTAAAACTCGGCAAAATCAGAAGCCTTTAACAAATTGTCCGTGAACAAAGTTTATTATTCATTCAACGCAAGATTACTAAAACCATTTATGGAAAAATAATAGATTGCTATTACTACATCAAATGCTACTGCCCGGTGAGGTCAGCCATAGCGCACAGCCCACGAAAAATGGGAACACCATACTGGCCGATTACCTTGCTGAATCCTTGGCTCTCGGTAGCCATGGCAGTGTGCGGCCATGCGCACGCATCTGGAATCCATTTCAGCCATCAACCATTGGCGGATCATTGTGGCTTGTTGAGTGGAACCGAACGAGTGGAGTATTAAGTTTTTGCGCCAACTCCTTTTTTTAAGGGCTCAAGCCGGGTCTCCCGTATCGCCCTCGAAGGGCGAGTTATTGCCCCGTAGGTCTCCAACGGAACCGATTCGAGTTGTTGAACCGGGTGGATATTTGAAATGGTTCGCATTTTTCGCTCCCCGAGCACGGTGTATAACGTTGAAGGGTACTTTGGCTGGAAAATATCAAATTTGGCATTCCCGGAGCGCCGTGGGGCAACCATTCGGGCGGGTCCGCAACCCACTCTGTCTCCTGGGCAACACTCCCGTCCGCTCCGGGGAGCGACTGGAATGCTGCCGATTCGGTCGGGATACGCAAGAGCTTCAAACGCGAACCGAACCGAACCAATACTAGCACATCGATGGATTGGAACCGGCCACAAACGGGGCTCCCTTTTCCGTGCGCTTCAGCGCCCCACTGGTGGCGCGAAAGAAGGGGAAATGCGAGAGTGAGAAAGCGGAAAATCTCGGTCGCTGAAATTTTCATCGCTTGCGCCACCATTTTGGATCAGCCCGCCTGGTCGTTACCCAGAGCACGGTACGAGAAATGAATTTTTCAGAAGCATGCGCGATTTCTATTTATTGTTTCTTGCTGCCCGTGCTTTGTTTGCTTCCCCATTTCCTTGAGCGTGCCAGGGCGGCCAGGATTGCCTGGAGCGGTCCTTTTCGGTGAGGCTTTCATCCCACAATGTTTTAGCTCGGGTCGGCTGGGAAAAAAAACGAAAAGAAACGTTCTTTCGAATTTTGTATCATCTATAAGGGAACGGGACGGGGCCGTACTTTTCTCAACTTAAATTTTTATATTCAATTTAATGGACTGCCGCACGATACGACGCACCTGGAGCCGCTGCGACGGCTTCCTGTTTGGAGTCATCAAACTTTTCTATTTGCTCGTGCAAAGAAACGGTTCGGCCTTGCCAAAGTTTGCTGCTCCCAAGTTAAGCTAAAAATGTAATTAAAACACTGGATTTCGGCTTCTTGGCTTTGGCAGGTTTGACCGACGGCAACTGAGATTTTTAATCGATTAATTCACGATTTGAACGAAACGCCAAAAGAAGCAAAACTAGAAATGAAACAAGTAAGCATTTTGTTAGTCTAGTTTAAACAATATTAGCTAAAACAAAAGCTAAAACAAACAATGAACTAACGGCGTTGATTCTAAAACGTGACTGACAGCAAGAAAAATCAAAACAGAAAACACGAACAATCTTTTTATCAAAACAAACAAATACTGCTAACAACTTGAAAATAAAACCATTGAATTTGTAGCTCAAATTTTCCGTCAAAACAATCAATTGCGCATTCAACAACAAATGCAACAACACAGCAACACATATTCTTAGGAGTCGTAAGGGGATGATTTTTTGGAAGATTTTTTCTCTTCCGTGAGCATCAGCGCCAATAAAACCAGCGTCGACTGAACGAACCTGCCTCGGTGGGTGAAAAGACACGCAGCAGCCAACGTGTTAGACTGATGGCCAAACAAAGCAGGCCATCAACGGCGGCATCGTCATGGGCATGGTAGCGTCATTAGTACACAACTTCACACCGACCTGCCAAAATATTTATTAGTTTCAGCTTTATTTACTCATCCAAATTCCATGTTACGGTTGGGTCGAATCCCCGGTCCCGTCCGTGCCGTAGAAGCGAAGCTGGGTGTCCTAAATGCCGACGGCAACTTGAATGGTTGTGCCACCGAACATTTTGTTTCATCTTTACCATGCCTTAGAATGTGACCACAAACAGAAGCTCAGAACTCTGGAAGCAACCCAAAAGAATTCCGCTGTATCCCTCCCCAGCTTCAAAATTATTGGCCCAACCGTAATTCTGACTGTCTTCAAGCAGAATAAAATAGACATTCTACCAAGTCACATCGAAACGGTTCCACAAATATGGAACGATCCCATCCAACCGGGTGGACCTTGAAATCTGCCCATCGAACAGGTGTTCCCATTGCCCAACTATAATGCACAAGTAATGTCGGGTGTCATGCAACCACTGTCCCCGAGGGACTACTTTCCGACAACCGGGACAGTTCCACTCGGTGGAGTGCAGCATTATCCGGACCGGGAGTAGCGTCCAATTCTTACGCGCCAAGCAAGAAGGGTGTGAAATCCGCCGATAAATATTTTAAACCAACTTCTGGGTGCCATCCATCAACTCGTCAGAGGGCAAAATTTTTATTCGCATCGCACACGCCGTTGGTTCAGTTTTAGAACGGTGGCTTATCGTGCGAAAACTACGAAGAACTGGGCAGAGAATCCGTTTGAAAGCAGGTGCTACCGAAGAAGCATGCGTATACATAAGACTCCTTCCCGTATACATAGCAAACACTGTTGTTATACATACTTTTTTATCGCAAGCTGTGGCTGGCAACATTTCCGGCAAACCCTGGCGCGAATATTGCACCGTTCTTCCCGAACTCTCGGTACCAGCATCCGCCTGCCAACGCGTGGCCGTCTGTTTTTTCATAGATTTTTATTTTCCATCATTTATATTTCACTCCGAGCCAAAGTAGTTTTACGTGTAGCTCACCGGGAACCGCCCATGGGGAATTCAGCCGGTGGATGGTGGAGAATTCAGCGGCTCTACTTGACGCTGCTCGGGCCACCGCTGGATGTGGTTGCGAGCGGAGGGCAGGAAAAACGTCCTGCAACATCGTCGCTGTGGGGAAAACTAATATTTTAGCAGCCACAGTCGAAACAGCGGTCGGACGTAGGGCGGCCATCCGACAGGGGAAAAAGAAGGAAGAATTCTATCGCCCAGGACTAGCCGGAGCGGGCATTGGCAAACGTGGAGTAAGAAAAACGAAGCAGCTTTCTTCGTCACTTCCAAACGGCGCTTCCATAAGCGCCATCATGGCCAGGCTATATTTGTCGCTTGCCGACAACGCTTGTACAGGAAAACACTTCTAGGAAGCCGCCGGGAGCGATGTCGGACGAAGCGTCTTGCATAAATCTATCGGAACCAAACCCACGAAATCACGGTTCGCTCATCCGCCACCAGCTGGCCGGCGACCGAACCGAACCAGACAGATTGCCTGCCCCGAAGATGTGCGAATTTGCGGTCCACGCCGGACTGTGGTGCCGTAACCGGGGGCGGCGTCGTAATGAGAGAGGTAATTAATCATCCTGGCTCGGGGCCGACTGTCCGAAAGGGACGCCCGAGATAAATGGAAAGGATTCCCCCCCCGGTTCCGGTGTTGATGGTCGAAATGGGACCACAACACAAGGCGCAAGGTGGCAAGGACTGTGCATGCTGTGCGGCCTGGAACCCTGGAGCCCGGCCACTGCCACTGACTTTATGTTGCGCGCCAGGGTTGTGCGATCGGTCCGGAAAAGGACGAGGTGAGAAATGATTTTCCGTTTGACAACATTATTATCGCATTTGGTGTGCTGAGTGAGACATAAATAACTTTCCGAACCGAACCGATGGCGGTTGGCGGGCGGCGCCTTGACGGATGCCTCTGGGATGATTATTATTACACCGGCCACTCCACGGAACAGAAATCAATATGGTTGGACCACTCCCTCGCGTTTAGGATACGCAACCAGCCTATCTACCAATCTGTAGAACTGCAGAGATAAGGACTCCTTCATTGCCTCTAAACTATTTTAAATCGGACACCACAGAAACTAAGAGGCGCTGGTTCTTTACTGACATATATAAGGAGTACTTCTCCTTAAGCCTTAAGTCCGGTGCTTTGTAAGCTTTTAAAACAGACTTTATCAGGGACAGCTCCTTCGTGTAGATTTCTTTCATAATTCTACGATATTCAGCAGCTATTTTGCCTATGAGCACATTTTAATGCAAATAAAAGCTATAAGAAATAATTGTTGCCACAAACTTTGACAAATGCCATTTGATTAATTCCATTTGCATATGAAATTTAGGTGTTCTACTAATAATTAAAATTCATGGTGTTTCATTAACGATGCATGATTTCATTTGATTACTTAAAAAAACATTTGTTTGAAAGGATCATTCATGTCATTTATGTATAAAATATAATTCTGGTTGCCGAAAATGGGGAAATATGAAAAAATTATTTCCAAAGTGGTAGGTCGTTAACTCATTCGTCAAAAGCACATTTCATTGAAGATCCGTTCCACCTCTGTGGCTATGTTAATAAGAAGTATTGTGGTTCGGAAAACGGAAAACAACGAGTGACTGTTTGATGCGGATTTTGGCTACTGACAACCTTAAGACCCAAATTCAAGTTGCTATTGACGAAATAGGACCAAACACAATCGTAAATGTGCTCAAAAATAGGTCGACCGAATGAGCTACTGCCAAGCCAATCGTTGTGGACATTTTTCCAAAATTGTTTTACACAAAAAAATGGAAGGAATGAACCTTTTAAATAAATTGTTTGTTTATTTACTTACTCATTGATTCATCATTGTTCACTGTGACTGGTTGCGATGAAATACACGGTGTTATTAACAGGTACTAACTTACCCTATCTAGTTCGGGCAACAATCGTATTAACGCACCGATGCAAAGAGACACATTAGCATCTGAAACAGAAAGATTGAGGACATTAAAACTATGGTAAACATGCTTAACACTGTGGCACATAAAGTTGATCCGCACGAAAACTGGTCCATGACCGACGTCCGGAGCGTGTGATGTTCGAAATTGGCATCATTACCCGTCATAATTCAACCAACACTGTCTGTGCCCCTTTCAAAGTCTATCTCCCACTACCAGGCGGATGGTGATCGATGGGAATCTTGGGCATTGAAATCCATTAATCCGATCCGGTCCACCCTCCCTGTCCGCGCATTGTCGGCGCGTCCCTGTCGAGTCAATCAAAGTCAAGCGGATGACTTTTCACGCCCAGAACGCTGGCCTTTGTTCTGTTCTCTCATTAGGTCGCATATTTCCATACACTTTCGAGGGTAAAATATGCTGCATCAGACACGATCAAACGATGATACGGTGGTTTGCTGTGTTGTTGCTTTTTTACGCGTAACATCCGCACCGCACCACCGGGGACAGGACGCCTTTCGTGTGCGCCTTCATTTCGGGGGCACTCCTTTTTACGGACGGCGGCGCATATGTTCGAATTGCTGCCGCGCAATGCGCCCGGCGTTTCGCTCCCTTCGCAATGGCCACTGTAGTGCAATGCAGTGCGTATCAAAAAGCAGTCCCTAGTGGCACGCGCTAAGTAGGGTCGGTTAAGAAACCCGCTGTCTCCCGTCGGGGGCTGTGTTGGTTATTCTAGTAACAATGCTGTTTTAATGTGTTTAAAATTTAATGTTTTCCTATTACCCGCTTCTGCCGATGATTTGACAGATTTTGCAGTTGGTCTAGGGAAAACTTTCATCGTTTGGTTTTACTTCGAACATCCCACGGCCACAAGCCGACCAAGTGATGTCGACTGATGCTTAAACAGTTTCTTTCGCTATTCAACGACACTCTCTCAAAAGTTGAGTTCGTGTCACTCCTCTCCATGATTTTCATCCGAATTGCCCAATAAAGGGGAAATTGGCACAACTTTTCCGGAACCGTTTACGAAAACAGGCATTCAAATGAAGGTCCCGGCCCAGCTCCCGTTGATGGAACCAATTTTTTTTCCAAACGACTTACAATCACAAGCGGGTGTCATTATCGTAGATCATTGTCTGCGTGAAGTGGCCCCTCCAAGGAGCGTTGCTGCTTCGTGCCGAGTGGTATATCATCGGTTGACATCGAATTTCGCTCAACGTTGCGGATTCTGCTGCACTTTCTGATTGCAACCGAGCTGGAGAGGTGGTCCGATGGCCGTTTGGTGTTACCCTCGTGCACGGCTGTGACACGGCCACGCTGTCTTCCCTTCGTTCACTCCACGGCCTGGCGTGCGAGAAGACAGCTTCACCACCGGCACCGGCCCTATTTTGTGCCATTCCCCGTTCATAATAACCATAATCGTGATGATAAACAACAGTGAATAATAAATAGGCCCCGTGATTACAACCCAAGCTGCCGTGGCTGTGGAGTGCCGAAAAAAAAGGACAGCACAAAAAAGCTAATACAACGAAAAACAAAAATAACTCACCCTGGTGTTCCCCAATCGAGAGGGAGTCCAAGACAGCGCAAGGAAGAAACCTCGGGCATTACCGTGGGTGGCGTGGAATTAGTTTTACTTTTACTGTTAATGAACTTTTGATTTGTAAAGCGGTAGTTAAAATTTATTAAAATCATTCTCCAACCTACGCCGTCATTCTGGTCATTCTAGGTCTGGTTCCAGAATCGGCGCGCCAAGTGGAAAAAGCGGAAGAAGACAACCAACGTCTTTCGCACGCCGGGTAAGAATCGCTAGGGACGGAATCGCTTGGGTCGGTAATGACGGAACCGCTTCGGTGCCCTTTTCCCCCGTTCCAGGTGCGCTCCTGCCGTCCCATGGACTGCCACCGTTTGGGGCTAATATTACCAACATTGCCATGAGCGAAAGTTTATGCGGCACGTCGATGTTCGGGGGCGATCGATGGGGCGTTGGAGTCAATCCGATGACCGCCGGTAGGTATTGTGCGACCCTCCCCGCAAAAGTCCTTTCCCGAACCACCCCGTTCGCAATACGCCACGGTAAGGATACTAACATGCGCACGCGCCGCTATGTTTCTCATTTCCTATCGTCCCCGCGACGCGGCCCACGAACTAACACTTCTAACATCCACGACTTTCGGTTTCGGTTCGACTACTAACTGCTCTCGGTGATGGTGATCCTGTGGTCAGGCTTTGGTCAGCTGAACCAATCGTCTTCGCTCTCCAGCACGCTCAACACGGGGCTCAACTCGGGTATCAACATATCCTCGGCAATGGGTGCCGGTGGGTATCACAACTATGGACTGAATGCAGCGCTAGGTAAATGACCACATTCGAATTTACTTTGATCGCTTCGAGCCAGTCGGCGAGCCACATGTTTACTGTGTTATCATTATTTATATACGGAATTACAGATTGTGACAGAGTTTATGATAATTTTTCACATTTTCATACGCTTTCAACAATTGTTTTGCAGTGCGAAACCTTTTAACGCATCGACTAACCGTTCGCGGTACCAACGTATAAATCTTACTATTTTAATAGTGAGCTCTAGCTAATTTACAATTTTCTATGTGAAAGAAATTCAACACAATTTCATGTGTCGAGTCTTTTCTTTTTGGAAAGCAATGTTGTTCAAGGCATAAGAATTAACATCTCGATTAGTTTACACAGAAAGAAGTTTACAACAGTTTGTGTTAATAAATTTACCCATTTATGGCCTACAAGGGATGAAACAAGTATTCATGATTCGGATATGGAGCTGATACTTTAAGACGTGAGTCCGGGGATTATTGACCGATTTATTGCTTGACTTGATTTCAGAATCACCCATCTAAAACATAGCTACTAACATCCATAAGCTTAAGCCAAAGTGCCGGATATTCGCATCTAAGTTACACATCGTTTTTGTAGTTTGATTCTGTCATTGAGACACTAACCTTCGCCCAAAACTCACCTCCCCCCTTGGTGGAGGAGAAGGCTCGGTCCCGGTCGCAGGCGCGGCACCCGTTCGTGTAAAAAAAAACGGAAAATCATCTTCTTTCGCGCCTCGGCCCGGTTGCACCCCGAACCGACCGGCCACAAAGAGCACACCTCTGGCACCCCAGCGGTCCGCCCCGGGCCCTTTGCCACGAACCTTCACGCACTCACGACCGTCACGACGCTCGGGCCGGCCATCCGGGTGTGCGAGGCCCATTAGCACCTCGAAAGCGAAACAAAATTATTCATGCTCGTAGCTCTCAAAAGCGCTTAAGCGCGGTGGCCACAACGCCACGACGGACGGGTCTTTTTCCGAATTCGGCAAAGGCCGGTAAAACGGTCGCGACCCATTCGGGAGGAATGTTTTCGATGCGGACATGTTTGCTTAAGCTAAATTGAACGTCCTAGTCTGGGTTGTTTTTTTCGTGTTTCTTGCCTCCCTGCCAAGTTGTTATTTTCTTTCTCGACGGATAAACAAGTTATCGGACCATGCATCGGGCCGGGGCAGTTGGCCAGAGGGGTTCTAACTCCGTTTGACGTGGAACGTGCTCCTTTCCGCAGGTGATACGATGATGTACCAACACTCGGTAGGCGGCTGCACGGGCAACTCACCCACATCGACCCCGCCAAACATAAACGCTTGCTCGCCCTCCACCCCACCCCTGTCGAACGGTGGCCAGCAACCGACCCAGGCCCAGCAGCAACAGCAGCAGCAACAGCAACAGCAGCATCAGCAACAGCAACAACAAGGTGCTAGTCAAAGCGATGCCTCCACCAACGGAGATATGGTACGTTGCGGGGTGACTCAGTGGCCAACCGTGACACGTGTTTCATTCCCGTGGACCCCGTGTTTTGGTCATTTTCCTAACGATGAACTTGAGGGCAAATTATACCTTCTTTTCAGACCGGTGCCAACCAGCACGGAATCGGCAACTGTCACAACCTGACGACCGGCACGCCCGAAGGAGACGACGATGTTTGGCGGGGCCACAGCATAGCGGCACTGCGGCGCCGCGCCTCCGAGCTCAACCAAACCATGCCATCCTATCTACATGCTCACAACTACGATCACCACAACTCGGTGTATTGACTGCAGTTCTTCAAGTAACCGTACGGCCGACGCCTGCCGCAGCAGTGGACGCAGGCGCAGGCACAAGATCTCGGCGAGAACCACATACCGGCACAGTATTAGAGCATCGGTAAACTGGCGAACGGATTGCTTGAGCCGACTACCTACCAGCCTCCAATCTTTCTCCGCACAGGAGCAACGGCCATTGCAGAGAATCTGTGTTCTGTTCGTCTTTGATGGAATAGTGTACTAATTTCGTTGCACTGAAGCACGTCATTCCTTTAACTTTTGAGTCCTTTCTACAACTGGCAAGTGTTCGGATATGGTGCACAGTTGTAAAGCAACCTGATTTTTAGATCCTACCCTCGATTACTGAGGACACGAAATGAGGTCCCACATTCAGCATCTAGCAGCGTGTGGCAGAAACATAAAAGCAAGAAAACGTGGAACACTGGAATGGCCCTGCGTACAGTGCAAGCGATCGTTTTCCATCCTTAGATTACGGCTAAACAGTGAAGCGTAAAAAGTGGTCTGATAGAATTCTTCAAAATCGGGGTATACTTGATTCCTTATTCGTCTTCGCCGAAATTCAAGGAACTTATAGAAAGCTTTCACTGTACCAGCAGGCAGGCCATTTGTGTTATTGTGACGAGCATGGAAAGCTCGTTGGCGCGAAACCGAACCGTTTGGTAACGAGTATTTGATATTCGCACGAAGTCCACGCACGTTACCATCACTATACATTCCTTAAACATGCAAGAATACATTTCTTAGTGATCAAGCAAACTATCGAGCCTAAAACAGTGTATACGAAACGACGTTGACGCAACGTAGGTCAAATCTAAATAGCTGATGAAGCAATGGGGAGAAGGAAAATTAAAACAGGAATCACGCGGATTGTACGATGTCGGCGAAGGTAGTGAATATGGGGAAAACACAATTTTCAAGAGACTTGAGAATATGTATACGATTCTACGATACGAATATAAGAAGAAGAATAAAACATTAGTAAGGGAGGGCAACAGACGAAGAAACTACATTAAGAAATATACTAAATTCTATATATATATATATATATATACACCCCAAGCACATACAAAGTACGAGAGATCAAAGCAAGAAGTGTATACATCCAGCAACGATCGCAAGCTGTGCTGAAATCGTGCGGATCGCGAATTCGCAGAATTTCACGGCGAAACACTAGAAAGCAGCATCACAATGGAGTGTATCGTTCGGCCATTGAAACACCCACTGTAAATACGCCCTAAATAAATCTATTGTTTTCTTTGTTTTCAATGTACTTAAGTTTATCCAACCACACTTACTGGTAGCATCGCGGACTAAGCTAAATTGAAGAACCGATTTAAGCGATCGACGAAACGTTATTCGATCCACGAGTACTTTCCCACGAGTTTAACTTGGTTGATTGACGCAGTAGTGCGATCAAATAGTAATTTCATGGTGCCATCACCTAGAAACGCGCGTTTATCGAAGAGTGCTCACGTGCAGGAGATCGCACGGCGGGCTTCGACGATTCGTCAGTCCTATAGTCAGTCCAACGAGTAAGAAAGTTGCATGATGTCGATGTCAAAAGGGTCAAGCAAATATGTATGTTAGTGAATATAATTAAAATATTGATATCGAATAAAAAAAAAGTATTCATTTGAATCAACTGAACGAGATTTGTCGAAACGAAACAATAATTATTACCATAAACGACGGGTCGATCCCCTTTTATCTTGGTAACAGCACTTCGCCCTGTTTTAGATTCAAAATAGCGCTTTCCACAACCGATTGACCGATTAAATTCATCTTGAAAATTCATACAAATGCAAATAAGAACCTTCCAAAAGAAGATAAATATATGAATAGGAACCATGGAGCAACTTTGTTTTGTAAGTTACTGGCATTGTTTGCAGGCTTCTCGGCTCGGCTTGATTGACACCTCATTGGACCAAACAACTAGGTGCAGTCGCTAACAATTAAAAACCCCTGGACCGGCTTTCAGCTTTTACTAGACAATGCCAGCAATTAACGGCGAAAGTTTGTTTCTATTTCAAATAGTTTCACGTACGCAGCCAGTACGTAGCCAGCCAGTTCGAACGTCAGCTTTGACAGCTTGTCAGACCATCCAAAAAATCGCCTTGTTTTTCCAATCAAACAAACAAAACACTTCGTTCGCAGTTCTTGAATAAAAAGCACGTCGAGATCGTTTATTGTTTTGTGGGCACAAATTCAACCAGCTGAGCGATGAATCGTTTGTTCGGTAAATCGAAATCCAAAGAACCGGGCCCAAGCATAAGCGACTGCATTTCCGGTGTAAGTTCTTTTGGTTCCTGATCGATTGCTCATCACTCTGTATGACTCATCTGGGCGCACACGGTTTTCTGGTTCCTTCAGGTCGATTCGCGCGCGGAAGCGATTGAGGGTAAGGTGAAAACGCTCGACAACGAGCTGCGAAAGTACAAGGATCAAATGGCGAAGATGCGAGAAGGACCCGCAAAGAATGCCGTCAAACAGAAGGCACTGCGTGTGCTGAAGCAGCGCAAGCAATACGAAAGTCAAGTGGAGAACCTTCGGAACCAATCGTTCAACATGGAGCAGGCCAACTTTGCACACCAAACGCTTAAGGACACACAGGCAACGGTGACCGCCATGAAGGACGGAATGAAATCCATGAAGAAAGAGTTCAAAAAGATCAACATCGAGGAAATCGAAGACATACAAGACGACATGGCCGATATGCTGGAGCAAGCAGATGAGGTACAAGAAGCCATGGGACGAACTTACGGTATGCCGGAGGTGGACGATGACGAGCTACAAGCCGAACTCGATGCACTGGGCGATGAAATAGCCCTCGATGACGATGCCAGCTACCTGGACGATGTTGTGAAAGCTCCGGAAGCGCCAGATAAGGAACCAGGTGCCGACAGTGTCACCAACAAGGACGGTATTTTGGTGGACGAATTCGGTTTACCCAAAATTCCTACTTCGGTCAAAACAACCTAAGATATTTGTTTATTTCCTTAATATGATTATTTAAAAAAAACATTGTTTTACCGGATTCGTTCGACACCCCCTTTCGTTGGCCAAGAGTTTGAATACAGCTATCTCATAAGTGAAACGGATCGTCTATCGCGGGTGGACAGTGTAATCTACACATCGACGAATCGTCTCGTTTGTCCACTGTACAATGAATTCATATCATATTTCAAGTTCACACTTTCCTTATTCACTTATTTCGTCAATCACCGGCACATTCTGAAGATCAGAGCACTTGCGCCTCAGTAGATCAATCTGTTCCTTCAGGTATCTTTCCTTGGCTGCGGCACGTTGAAGCAAGATCTTGGCCTTTTCCAACAGCTGGCTTTTCTTCTCCAGCTTATCCTTAAACTCTTCGAGCATTGCCGTACGGTCACCGCTGGTGGCGGCGCTTGCTAACGAAGGTTCTCCGCCGGAGAGAACCTTGCAGCGGGTGCAGTTTACACTCGACAGCAGCTCGATTTCTACCTGCTGCATCGACATTTTGTTCAACGCCTCCGCATGTCCGAGCTGAAGCTTTTCGTAATCCTTTTTCAGACGCTCGTATAGCTCCTTCTCTACGGTTCTACCGGGCGCACCATTCGAAGATTCTCGTTCGCGCGTTCTCTGATCTTTCAAATGCTTATTCTCAAATCGAAGTTTCTCAACCATACGTTGTAGCGTAAGCACTGTTTGCTCCAGAGTGGCGTTACGTTCCACCAAATCGTTTGCCCCTTTGCGACGGCTGCATCTGACGCAAAGATTTTCAAAATTGATTGACTCCGGACACCCGGCAGTGGCTTTCGAAAGCTCCTCTTTCAATGTAATGATGAACCTGTAAAATAAAATAAAAAACGTAATATCAATAAGTTAATCAAAAACACGTTTTGTCTATTTTAAACGATGAAATGTTCCACTCGATTCTAGAAAAAACAGGTTTTCGGTATGTTAGAGAACCAACACCCCGTTAACTTTTATGATCGAGCTGTAACGTTATCATTCTATGCGGGATTCCCCTTTCTCGGCGTACCGGAAAACCCCAATAGCTAAAACACTGGTTTCACTTTTCAGTTCCGAATAGCAACGGGTGCAACAAATATAGAACTACGTCAGTCTATGAGATAGTATGACTCCGGCGAACAGGAGATGTACAGTATATATTTTACGGCGCAGAGGTTTTGTAAAGATAGAAATTGTATGTAATATAATCAGGCAAAAAATCGCATTTCGTTAATAATTCTAAAGCAAAAGACACTAGGTCATAGCGAAGGCAGTATGGGGTTTAAAAGTTAAATGATTATTTTTCTTTCTTCTATGTAAAAATATTATGCGTCGTGCAAATATACGGCGAAATAACAGCCACCAATGTTCCATTAACAATACAATAGATAATATAATTTCTAACTAAGAGAGAAAATCGATCACTTACTCTTCAAGATGTGCTATCTGCCGCTTCAATCGATCATTTTCGTCGTTCTGCCGCAGCATGTCATTGTCGAGTTGCAGTTGAAGAGTTTTTGCCTCCAAACGAACGTTCTGAGTTTCCATAGCACAGAGCTTTTCCTGCATCTTTTCCAGCTCATGTGCAACCGTATTCGAACCCTGCATTATGGAGCAGATAAATAAATGTCTTGCATATTGTCCTTCCTTCCTTCCTTCAAAGACTCACCCTACGTTCGAGCTCCATCGCCACAATCCGCCGCTGCTGGGCTTCGATACGGTTCTTGAGAGCTTCTATAATTTCCTTTCGGTTTTGTGTCAACATCTGAGTCGTGATGCTAGTACCCTCGGATTCGGTGCTGTCGGTGCTACAGCACTGCTCCGATGGCTCTGTTCCTTGATACTTGTTTTCCAGTCCAGTCGTGCCAGACACCGGGACGCTCGAACCAGTGACGACACAATTCAATCGGACGCGATCCCGCTCAAGTCGACTGATCGTCGTTTTGGCAGTGTTGAAGTGTACTTTCAACTTTTCCAATTCCATCTCTCGTTCCTTCAGCTGCACTTTCAACCTTTCGGCCATCTGTTGCCAGCGTTTCTGTTTGTTCCACAAGTCCAACTCTGCGGCCGTTTTTGCCCGACGGTTCTCGTTAACCATCGTTTGTTTCCGCAGCTCATTTTTCGTTTCGAGGAGTTCCGATTCTAGTTGTTGCATTCGCCTCGCCATTTGATCTTCGCGAGGCGTTGACAATCGGTCAGACTTCATCGCAATTACGGGTCGTTTTATTAGCTGGTTTTTCAGCGTTTTGATTAGTTCGCGCGACTGCTTCTCTCGCTGCTGTATGCTGATGATCTGCCTTTTCAACGCTTCAATCTGTGTTTTCAGTATCCGATTACTGGCCTCGCTGCGATTCAAATCGGCACTTAGCTGCGAAACTTGCTCGGCCGAGTGCAAAGACGTGTCGTTCATGAAGTTGCTTTGGTCCTCGTGAAACTGGGACAGTGTCTCCGTTAGGTCCTGTATGTGGCGATCCTTTTCTTCGAGCAACTCCTTCAATTGTTGAGTCTCCTGCGCGTGGGCAATAGTTTCCGTGAGCTCCCGAATATCGTTCGTCTCTCTGGACAATCGCTCGTTCGCTGTGGCCAGTTCAGAATCCTTTTCGCGGAGCGCCTTTTCCAACTTTTTCTCCCGCCCAATGGCATCGCGAAGATGTAACTGGAGACGATTTTGTTCCAGCTCTGCGTCCTGCAGATTTTTCTCCAACATTCCCACCTGCACCTTTAATTCCTGCAGCTCTCGCTCCTTCTTCTCGTCTATCTCATAAATGTTTTCAATGATTTTGTCCGTGTACACTATGTCGTCCGTGTTTGCTTTGGTAGAGGCATCTTCACTGACTTGCTTTTCCGGCAAGTTCTCTTGCGCTGCCTTCAGCCTACCGAGATCGTCCAGCTGCGTGGAAAGATTGTCGCATTCTTTCTGCTTCTCGTACAGCTTTTGTTCAAGTTCGTCGATGGACTTCTTCTGATTCCTTATCTGCGCCACGTTTTCGTCGTACAGCCGCGAGTGTTCGACACGTTCAGCCTTCAGCAGATCCTGATATCTCGACAAAGTTGTGTCCTTCTCCAAGAGAAGGCTCTGCAACGACCCGATAGTGGTCTAGAAGCACCGAGGAATTAACAACGATTGACAAGTATTACAAACAGAATGTCATTTTGTTTCTTCCGAATACTTACATTAAGAATGCTATCCTCCAGCCGTTCATTTTTTACCGAGTCGGCAGATTTCTCCTGCTGATTTAAAAGATTAGATTTTTCCTCAAGGGATTTTTCTAGCAAACTTATCCGACCCTGGAACTCGGATAGTCTACTTTCGGCTTCCAACAGCAATGCGCTACGTGTCGACGCCAGTATCATTGCCTGCTTCAGTTGGGACTCTAGCGACTTTTTCGTAACAGTTTCAATGGCGACGTTTGAATCCTCGTTAATATATTTAATCGTTTGAATGTCTTCCTTACGATCATCACCACCGTGTATTGTATCGCCGGAAGAACTTCTACTAGGCCTTCCAAGTATGATGGGGTCTTCAATGATAGGAATCGTATTGATGCACTTTGATGATGTTTCTAAAGTAGAATTAACGTTATTAGCAACGCATAGGCTAAAGCTGCAAGCTCGTGACTCACCAACCGACACTTGAACTTCTTTATCGAATTGAGTATCTCTGCGCCTCTTCTCAGGACCGTCAGCGAAAAGCAGGTTGATTGTGTCCCAGTGTTGAGTGTTTTCGACCTTCTCCAATCTAAGCTGATGATTTTCCGAGTGTAGCTGGTCAATCTGTTCCTGGCAGAGAATCAGTTGCCTGGTGAGATACTCACTTTGGCTTTCAAATTTTATCAGCTGCAAATAAAGCTATTTTTTAATTTCCTTGCTCACGAGGCAACACTCTTTGCAACTGCATCCTACATTTATCTTGTCCTGCATGTCGTTTCCCGCAATTGCCTCCTTCATCTTGGCGAACAATCGATCATATTCCTCATCGCGAGTTCGGTTGGAATAATGTTTTTGGTCCTCTGCAAGGTTTTGGCGCAGGCTTAACAACTTTGTGTATAGTTTCACAAAATCTCCGATTGCAAACATCGGCGTACCAGCAACATGATTTTTCGTCAACATTTGTAGACTTTTCTTCAGGAATCTGCAAAACGTTGTCATATTAGTTGTTAGCACTCACTTATGAAAGTATTCTAGAGACCTGATTTTCAAAACGTTGTCCTTTTGTTGTGCAACAAACTCTGACGCCTGTTCTTCAAGCTGCTGTTTGAGTGTGTCCAATTCTGCTAATTTTTCCAACAGCTTTTGTTTCATTTTAGCATTTTCAACCTTCAATTTTTCCTCCTTCTCACGAACTAACAATTCAAATATTTCTGCTGAGTCTGTGTGCGGAGGTTACGAACTTTGCGAATAAAAGTACTTACCAACAATCAGTTCTTGTTGCGCCCTGGACAGTAGATACTTCTCGTTCGACGTGCTTTGCAAGTCGACTACCAAGTGACGCAGGCTCACCTCTTCCTCCGAGCATTTGGATATGAGAGAATGTTGCGATCGGATCTGCTCATTCGATATCTTTAGCAGGTCTTCCAGATGACCGTTTTTCACCAGTTCGCGTTGCAGCTCTCGTTCAAGATGGTTGATTCTATCAAACATTTTCCTATATTCTTCCTTCGTTATGAACTCAACGGTTAAATTCACATCTACCACTCCAATCTGATTCAACATGCTGTAGTCTATATCGATGAGATGGTCTTTGTCTACCTCTTGTATGTTTCTCAAAAAGATGTGATAAAAATTGGTTGCTTCCAGTTTCATCCGCGACAGTTCCGTTTCCAGTTTCTCAATCACCTCGCCGTTTACCGAATCGGGAGACTTTCGAGTGCACGACACGTTCATTTCAAACTGTTTCAATGCAGCGCTCTTCTCCGTAAGCTCCACGCGCAGTGCATGTAGGAGATCCAGATGGTCATTTTTGATAGTACGCAATGTGTTCTGCAAGTTGTCGTTGTCGGTTTTCAAATAATCCACCTTCCGCTGCAGAACGCAGACACCGGATTCTATACTCTTCAAGCGATCAACGGTTTGCACAAGTATTTGGTCTTTCTCACTTTCCGATGCTTTCGTAATGGCCATCAGTTCATTGTAGAGTGTTTGAGTAACATATAGCTCATCTTGTACCGAAAGAAGACGATTGTTTTCTAGCCTTAGCCGTTCCAGCATTTCCGTTAGTCTGTCAATCTCAACCGCCTTCAGTAATACCTGTTCGCTGAAATCATCCTGGCCGCGTTCTTCTAAACGAACCATCATCTCAGATCCATCCGCCTGGTTGCACCCATTTCCTGTCTCGTCCATACTTTCTAATGACCGCACGCTCTTACTCTTTGGAGCTGATTTGGAGACAGCCGTAGCTAAAGGTTCTTTTAACGGTTTGTCTTGTTCCGAGTCTACCAAAAGATCGCCTGACTGGTCCTCGAGTACACGCAACAGTCTGTCCAACAATGATGTATCGATCGTCAACCGTTCGGACATGGCATCGTAGTCTCGGAGCTTTTGTAAAATTTCGTGCATTCCCAGACGCAAGTGTTCGTTTTCCTCCAAAACCGTTGCGTAAAGTTTTTCCAACGCAATAGTGCGGTTATTATTAGAGCTCGTAACCGTACCTTGTTGTTGCTGTCCTTCACTCTTTACGCGATCCTCAAAGTTGCTTTTCAACTGACCAACGCACGTGTCACAGATGTTGAAGCTCTGCCGGAGTCTGCAAGCCCGGCAGTTACGTGACGCATTTTGCGCATTATATTGTTTCATACAATTTTCACAAAACTTCGTCGCACCATCCACGATGTCACCATTTTCGACTTCTGTTTCCGTAGTTTGTTTGCCGGTGTGTGCTAAATTGGCCAATTTGCGTCTGCAAGGATAAGACGCTTATTAGGTTTTCACAGTGTTGCGATCAGACAAAAGACAGTTTCCTTACTTAAGTTCACTTTTTTCCAGCTTCAGCTGCAACCTAATTTCTTCCGATGCGCGCAACTTTAAAGCAAGACGCTCGTTCACTTTCGTTACCTTTCTTTGGTTCGCCAATATCGCACTTGTTGCAACGACCTCATCATCCGGGAGACCTAATCGTTGGCTGCAAAAGAAAAAAATGTGACGCTTAATTATACCTCAACTTCGAACAAACTTCCGGCCAGTAATAACGTACCGGAGAACTCCGTTTTCCAGGGCAATATCGTTTGCTAAGTTGATCTCTGAAATCAGTTCTTTGACTTGTTTGTCACGGCTTCGTACTTTTTCCTGTAATCGGTTGATTTTTCGTAAAGCACTGGCAAGTCCTTCTTCGCCGTTTTCGTAGCGTCTCAGTGCTTCTATCGCTTCAACGGCTTGGCGGGATTTGATGCAGTTGTCTTCCTCGACACCAGTGAGAATTTCCTGCATCTCACGGCATCGCTCATTGGCCTTATCCAACTGTAACCGATATTCGTTACAACATTGACCATCTTTTTGTTTCTCTTTGGTGGCCCGGCTCTTTTCGTCACTGATACGATTCATCACGTCCGTTGACCGGTGCATCTCCTTCGACATTTCCAAGATCTTTTGCTCTAAGTCCACAATCACCTCGTCCCGTTCGTGAAGCCTAGCCACCATAAGTTTATACTCCCTTCTTTCATTTTCAATATCAATTCCCGGAAATTGGCCCAAAAGATCGTCATAGCGATCCTTCAGGTCGCTCATGTCCTTTTCGTTGCCGCTCAACTGGTCCTGCAATTCAGCCATTTTCTTCTCGTATCGCTTGGTGGCATTAGTTATCTCGTCGCTCAAGTGTCCCTTTTCATGCGATAGTTGCGCAATTTCATTTTCCATTAAGCTAATTTTCTCATTCGCTTGTTCGATGCTGCTCTCATGTTCCTTGCACAGCGTCTGTAGATCTTCGTACTGATGTGTGAGGGCGGTTAGGTTTAAGGTAGCATCATTCAAGCTGATCTGTAACTCATTGATCGTGTCAACCTGAAAGCTGTTTCGCTTCTCCAAATCATCAATGTCCCGCAGCAGTCGTTTTATGTGCTTATTTTTCATGCTAATATTGTTGTATAACTCCTGCTGCCGTTCGATCTCTGACAGCGCATCCGGGGAGTCTTCAGCATCGCTTCCGAAAGACGCACTTTCGGTCTGCTTGGCCTGCAGTTTAGTATTTTCTTCCGTCAGCTCCTTCACCTTCGTCCGAAGGGTGTGCCGTTCCAACTCCAATTTTTCGACGGTCCGTTTCCATTCGTGCAGCCGCTCCTGGCTTCCGTACTCATTGTTGCCTTCCATTACTTTGACCTGCAATTGCTATACTTGTGTGATGTTGCTCAAAGGTGCTTGGGGGAGTGCGTGGAGGAGTGCGTAGTACCTGTTCATTTCTAAACTTCAAAGCAACCTGAGCCAAACGAAACAGTTTTTTGTAGCTCTTGCTGTCTAGCTTGAGATCGGTCGGTATGTTAGCAATTTCCAGTGCAGCGCCATCCTTACGTAAATCATCCAGATTATGCGGCGATAAAGACAGAAGATGTTTCCAGTCCATTTCGAGGCCACTATGATCAAATCACGAGAACTGCGGAGGTCGTTTGATGATTGTTAACCAACCAACTACATTGTTTTTGTTTTACCGTTGCCATGACAACAGGCGGTTGCTACAACGAACCAATTTACGATAGTCTCATCGTCAAATCCAGAGTTTCCAGATGGCGCTGCAAGTATCTTTAATTATCGAAAGAAGGTTTTAAATAACTGACCAATAACACGAATAATAAAATTGAACTTGAAGTATTTTTTTATTCGGCCAATGTTTTGCAACAGTTTTAGGGGAGTTTCTCCATACTTTAAGACATTTCCACTTCGTTTGCTGGAAACTTTAGCTTAATAAGGATCGTATTCGGTGTGGTTATATCAGCAACCATAATCTCTTGCCCTTCTTTCAAACCGAGCTCCGTAAGTGATAATGTTAGATTTCCTTTAGTAGCTTCTTGGATACTTTTTACTGTTCCCATGTAAAGGGTCTTATTTTTGCCGTCCAACAGAGCGGTCAGACCGGGGCTTTTCATTTGAAACTCGGGGCTATCGCACAGATGCTGGATAAGATCTTGGAGTGTCATTGAGTTGGGATCCGTTATTTCCACCGATCGCGGAACCTGACTGCAGGCCAGACAATCCGGCTTTCTTTCGGCTTCATAAGTGTACGTGTAAATTCCATCGACGTCATTAAAAACCATATAGTTGTTCAACGATTCACAGCAGCCGGAAGCTATTTTAAATACTTCCGTGGCACAGCTTGCCGCTATAACGGCATTCGTACTGGCAACGGCAGGAATGATATTCTTCAGTACTCCCTGCACCAAGCGGTACGATAGTCCCGTAATGTTGAAGTTGTTGGCTCGCTCCTGGGCCTTCTCATAAACCCAGGTTACATGGTGTGGATCGTCACCGTCTAAAGCGACATCCCCACCAAATGGGGTTTCTTTGGGCCATTGGATAATTTTCACATACTCGATACAGTGCTCCGGCAGCCTCGGCGTGTTGGCGATAGTGCACAGCGGGTAGTTTACCTGTGGCGGAAATAAATCCAGCGTGCAATCGATGCAAGCTGACATTCCCGGTAGTATCACGCGAGCGTTGCCCTTGAACCCTTCGGTGCCGCCATCGATCAGCGGAATAATCGACGACTCATCCACCGTTCCATCATCCTTGTAATCCACCATCGATATAAGCATCCCATTGATCCACCGCCGCGCAACGATCGAATCCAAACCACTCACTATTATGTGAAATTGGCGGTAAAACGACGAATCGAAGTCTTGAATTTTGCAAAAATGTGGCGTCACTTTTGCACCCGGAACGCGTCCATTGATAAATGTAGCCGCACACTGCGCTTTCGACATGCCGATATCCGTCCGGCGGAACAAAAATTGCCGGTTCAAGTTCGATAACTCAATCGTATCCATATCTATCACATGAATATCTCGAAATCCCATTAGAGCTAGATCCTTCAGCAGCTCACATCCTAATCCGCCAGCACCTAGAAGGTAGAGAAACCGTTTTATCGAGGCCGACAAGTGCTCCCCGGAACACCGATACTTACCGATAACCAATATTTTGCATGTGTTCAGTAAAAACTCTAGCGTCTCTGACGAAGCGGCGAAATTCGGATTACAAAACGGGCCCGTTCGTTCGAGTATTTTGCGCAAGTGAGTCCAGCGTTTGCTTAAGTGATCGTTGTTCTGCTCCATTTCTTCTCGAATTGTAAGGCGACTTTATTGCTGCAGAATTATTGTTTCTGCACAAACAGATGAGAAAGACGATTTGGCCGCAAATTTTCATAAACATAAAGTGACAATCAAGGCAAGCGTTATCAGCCGCCTGTCTGAGCGTTACGCTGAACTACGAAACTCGTAACGGCTTCAGCTAGCCGCCGTATTGCACAATAGATTCGAAACGATCGTCATGGAGCATCAAAGGTTCGGATTTTAAACTAACGATTACTTTTGGGGCTCGGATACCCCATTAGCATGCAAGAGAATGCAATGCACCCACAACGAGTGACTGTTTACTGCGGATTTCGGTCAGAAGAAACCATCTTATTTTGCTTTATTTATAAACGTATATGCATCATTTATTTAAACATATCAAAGTGCTTTTAGTGCGCTTTAGATAAGTGATAAGTGCGCTTAGATAAGATAAGTGAAAGAATTAAAGAACAATGTAACGAAAGGTATAACAAAATAATATCAACATCAATGCGATAAGTTTGCATTATTGTTTTGATAACATTACGGTTTCGATGTCCTCAATTTACGACAAAATGGCAAACGGAGACTTATTGTTTGTTTTAAGGAAGAAGTTTCCTTTCGATGATGTGGGACATGCGAAACCAAGCGGAACAGGATTCCCTATACATCCTCCAGTGTTAAGAGACAACAAGGAATTGCACTTGACCGCCAGAAGAGATTTCTCGTTTTCGGGGTAAACAGTCTCAGCGTACAGCTCCCAAGCACGTTTGTGTGAACCTTAATAAAGTTACAAAACATATAAAAGAATTAGACAAGGTTTTGAAACAATAATTAAATAAATCACCTAACTACTTACAAGCTGGGTCAAGACATCCAGGCTGAACAGATACCACACTTGTTAGGAAAAAAGACCAATGTAACAATTGGAACTACCCATAACATTCACTTGCAACAATCCTTACCCATTCGGATAGAAGTCAGCATCACCAATTGGATCTCTTTTTCCGAGCACTTTAGCATTCGTGTGAATGATGTCTACGAAATCGGCATCACCCCGTTGAATGCCACTTAGGGACTCTCCCTCGTTAAAGCAAGGATTAGCCGGATCCAGACCCGTAATGCGAGGGATCGTTTTGTTGGTTAAAAATTGAAAATTTCTACCGGCAGCACCAACTATGTGCGCCCCCAGGCTATGACCTGTGAAAGAGTTCACCATTATTCCTGCTTTGGTAATAACCATTTTATCGATGAGTACTTACCGACCAAATGTATTTTCTCCAGGGGCACATACTTGATCAATCCTTTCAGTCCGTCCGCCAATCCCTTCCCCAGATCATTCGTATTGAATGCAGACCAGGTGTAAAGTGTGTCCACATACTCCGCAGTATCGATGACTACAAAGTTCCATCCCCCGCGTGCCGCATATGCCTTGTAAATGGTATCAATGGCACGATTGGGTTCGTTCACGTTGGAGGTCCAGCCGGTGACCAAAATGACGGTGTTGAATTGTTTGTTGAAAAGATCGTTTTTCCAAAGATCATCGGATTCCAGCAGTGGTATTGTCACATTGTCATCTTCGGTCATTAAAATGTAATTCATATCAGTAATGTTCACTGAATTTTCCGACTCGGTCGCATTCGTCAGTAAGGCCACTGAACCTGTAAAAAAGTACGACATTCGCTCAAAACTTGGAAAGACCGTTAAGTATTCCATTGTCTTACATATCTGATTGATCGTAGCAGCGATCGCTTCAGCTGGCAAACCTACAATAGATTGTTTGCCGAACTCCAGTAGTTGTTCTGGCGAAAATAGTTCCGGAACTTTCTCGACCACCCCCTTTGCCGTCTTGGCAGCAACCTTGGCGACGTCTCCCGTTGTTTTAAAAAATCCACCAAAGTCGATAGCACTTACTACTCCACAACAACAGCAGTATGCCGCCAACACTACGACGATCGTCAGCTTACTCATCGCTTTAACCGATCTGCGAGAGCGTGAGAACTAGAAACGATACAAAACACTGTAATAACAAAGCAGCATGAGAAACACTACACGGAAAACAAGTTCATTGTTCTTCTTTGTTGTGTAGTTCGAATTACGAATCATAAAACAGTTTTAATTCGTCTAACAACGTCCTAAAGCGCAGGCTACAAAAAATCCATCCGCTTAACATGCTTTCTCAGTGTTCGATTGTCAAAATAATACCTCATCTTTGCCCGATCACGTTATTCTTATGCTTGTAAATTCAGGTTCAGATTTTTTATCACGTTGGTTTCATTTCGTGTTTGGGATAGTTTCGGGATAGAAGAGGATTTCGCAAATGTTTGCATTTCATTTTTATGTGTGCTTTGAGCAATTTGCAGGCAATGTTCATTCGTAAATTCAAGTGTTTATACAATTCAAATTATTGTAAGCTCTGCCTGAAGTGCTAAGACAGCTCATTTTTGCTTCAATATTGAGGTCCTAAAAAGTGTACTTTACAGCAAACACATTTAAAACAGTGGAACGCAAATGAATTTTTTGCGTAAAATTTTCTACCTGATAGAATGTCAATAATGAAATTCAATTGATTGAATTCAATAATCATGATGTTTCCACGTGTTTCAAACTACATTTATTTAAAAACACTGCTCGAAGCGATAACTAAGATGTCGATTCATATGAATTGCTAATAGCTAATTTCAGCATTGTGGCCCACTGTGCTCGATATTGTAATGCGACTCAGGTGATGAATGAATCAGGTACGTGTTTGAAATCTATATCGTGTCTCCGAACGACTTTACTTTCTGTTCCAGTGTATATTTTTCGGCTACATTATAATTCTAATCTCAATTTCCCTACACTTCTAAAAAGTTTTACATACCACGTTTCCGATTGGCACTAAAACACACTAACACGTTATTCACAGTGGCCAACAGAAACTGATTCGTCCGATCAGCTTCAATCGAGGTGTCGAATCGAACTAATCTATGATCTGGCGAATATTATATTTTATAGGCATCGGGAATCCGATTGCGTCTATCGGTCGGCAGGCCGCGTGGCCAGCGTGGTTATTTCGCTACCGTTCAATGAGATACTGGCGCCAGATACTACACACTCGGTGTAGTATCTGGATGGATGCTCACACTCGGTGCAATGTGTAGTTAGTGTGAGTGCAGCGTCCACAACTGGTTGCGGACCGTTTAAATCGTTGTGACGAATCCGTAAATCACTGCAAAGTATGTGCGTAAGCATGGCTGTCCATAGATCAAGATAAAAAATGAAACGTTGCACGCACGTTACCTTGAACATGACCAGTGTCGTCATGCAATCGACTCGAACTTCCGAACGCAGCGGTGCATCTCAAGGAGAGCAAGAATCGCCTTTTAGCGGGACACTTATAGTCACTCTGGACGAGCATCACGAAGCTGTCTAATATACGAATATGATAAACGAAATATTTGTGGAATTCTGCACAATTGTGTATTCTGTATTGTGAAGGCTTAACAGTTGAAAGATTTTCAATCACAGCGATGCTATTTTAAATAACTAATATTGTATCAGCGCTATGAAACTTCCCCCTTACCTTTGAGTAATGAATCACCGAAGCAGACGACAGATTCGGCTTGAGTATCTGATGCATATTTAACAGGCAAAACTTTTTTTTGTTATTTTATCCTTTTTTGTCGAATACTGAATATTGAGCAAGAGAGGCTAAACACGTTTGCGTGCTTACGTGCTTAGAGACTGCTTACGTTTGCGTGAAATCCCACGGACCTTCAAATGTTCTGGTTATCTTACAAACAACATAAAAAAATCTTTGCACCACACAAATAATTTGTGTTTCCTGCAAGCTTCCGTTTCCACTATATGCTCAATTTTACTTTATTTGAAATATTTACTTTATTTTTGGAATATCGTTATCTTATGCGAATTTTCATGTTTGTTAAATATGGAATCACTGAATATTCTTCACCTGACTTTGAAAACAATCACTTTTTGTAAAGGAACCTACTCGAGCAAGCCTAATTAGATATTATCTAACAATCTATTATTTTTATCGAATATTTCTTGAACCATTTCAATCACAGCTAACTATATTAAAAGGTTTTACAAACATATTTCAACTACTCTGTATTATAATTTTAAATTTAGCCGCCCATTGCCGCCGCTTTTTGACAGATCAGCAGGCCGTCAAAAGTTTGTTTTGTTTTGAAAGTGTGTTGTGCGGATTTACATCGTAGCTGAGATACGACGTTACAATTTAGAAAGAAATGGCTTTATTAAGGAGATTATTGAATGATCATTGGCGAAAATGTTTTGTTCAAATGACCCCACGTTTAAAATATAAAATAGGGCCCAGCCATACCCGCCATATGTTTAATTACACATCTCAAGCACGTGAGTCGAAGATTGCATCACTTTCCAGGCGTAGTTTTCATCGATTGACTATTTACAGCCTTCTGCTCAGTTCCTGCAGACTCTGCGAAAGAAATAGGACGAGTGGAACCTCGGAAAATGAACCTCATATACACATGCAAGGTGTGCAGCCACCGAAACGCAAAAATTATTTCCAAACAAGCATACGAAAACGGAGTCGTGATAGTAACATGCGACGGATGTAATAACAACCATCTCATTGCCGACAATTTGAAGTGGTTCTCGGATTTGAACGGAAAACGCAACATCGAAGAAATATTGGCAGAGAAAGGGGAAAAAATCACAAAAATCTTTGAAAAATAAACTTGAGTAACCGAACAGAAAAACCCATTGCTACCAACTTGAGGGAACGAAATGCTACGCATGATTTTGCTGTCATTTCTTGACAACCTCTGGAACGGTACGCACACATGGCAACACATTCACTTCGGGAAAGTGGCAAGTGAAAAACTGCCGCGTCAAAGCAAAACGTGTGCAATTCCGCTCGAGATATTTTGTCATCTTTCGCCATTCAGAATTCCGATTTCGAAGGTGCTTTCCGCGTGGACTGATTGCTCGGATCGGAGCATCGCAACGGACATCTTTGCGTCAAGTGCCGGGAAGAGATACATTTGTGTGGTCGCTGTGACAACATGCCCCCAGTTGAGAAACAGGAAGAGGTGGAGAGTAGTACCATCGACGATCCAGCCGTCGTCGATAAGTACAGAGTTGCCGGTGAAATTGTGAATCGTAAGTGTTCGTTTAAAATTAAGAGCAGCGGAGGGTTATCGGAAAACGCCAATGTCCTGTGTAGCGTGAGAGTCCTTTCGCTCAGTCGTGGTGGAATATAATTCGTGCGTCGCAGACTCTCAGTTTAATTTGGGTTTTGGTGCCTTTTCTTGTCGGTTGTGCGGCTAAAACACACTACCACATGCTAGCACGTGAACGAGTGATGCTACACAAAGGCACCACACCCGGCTTCCGACACCGGGAAAGCCACGTTTTCTTGAAAATGATATTGATGGCGAATCAACGTGAATGGTCTTATCAGCGATGCCGGATGGCAGCTGAATCTGGTTTCAGCTGGACCCTTGAAATCTTCACTGGTTTTTGTGAGGCGAAGGCATGAAATCAAAAATCAGTGTGTCTATAACCTCCAAAATGTGTAACACACTTTCACCGTGCTTTCCATCATAATTGTGCACAAACTTATCCGTGCCGTGCGTAGCTCAAAAATAATTGAATAATCCTGTTATGCTTCATTAATAACCGAGTGCTATTTAACTATTCTTTAGGAACGCTTCTAACGGCGATTCGAGCATGTGTTGTCGGTGCGTCAGCCAAAGCGATTTGCCAGAAGGGTGACAGCATGTTGCTACAGGAAGCCGAGAAGGTGAGTTTCTAATAGAATTTCGAATAATAACCCTCCAAGTTGGGTATGACCTGTTCAAAATTACAACAATATCGAACCTGGTTCAAAAATAGAAGCCCTTTTAGCGGCGGTACTCCGTATCCTATCCGTTAAATCGCGTTGCGTTTTTAACCGAGAGAAGCGTGAGTTCAAATCTCGCTTTCCTTTGAAGTGAACTTTTATCGAACAATAACAAAAATAGCATTGTTGTGGCGAGAAATAAATGTTTCTTCCGGTTTTTCGGTGTTGTCCAATGATTAAAACCTTTAATGAAGAGCCAAAACACTAGATAGTATCTGATTATTCCCGTGATACGCACAATGATATATGAGGACAACACGATTTATTTTTGTTTTGTATAAATCAAAGTAACTA
>NC_071285.1:41666160-41739249 GCF_943735745.2 Anopheles bellator | reverse complement strand
TATAATGTACACTGTATGTTTGGGCTTTTCAGCAATACAAAAATGAGGAAGGTATGAAGAAAGGTGTCGCCTTCCCGACATGCCTGTCGGTGAACAACTGCATCTGTCACTTCTCGCCGTCTCGCAACGATCCCGACTACGTGCTGAAAGAGAACGATGTTGTGAAGATTGACCTCGGAGCGCATATCGATGGGTTCATTGCAGTAGCGGCTCACACGATCGTGGTTGGTGCAACACCGGAGTTGAAGTGCAAAGGGAGAGCGGCCGATGCCGTGCTGGCAGCGTACTACGCCAGCCAAGCTGCGTTGCACCTGCTGAAGGACGGTACTGGCAATTATGCGATCACGGAGGCAGTGCAGAAGATTGCCTCCGCCTTCGATTGCAAACCGATCGAGGGCATGCTGAGCCACCAACTGAAGCAGTTTCGAATCGACGGGGAAAAAACCATTATCCAGAATCCATCGATTCCGCAAAAGAAGGAGCACGAGAAGTGCCAGATCGAGAAGTACGAAGTGTACGCCATGGATGTGCTGATCAGCACCGGCCAGGGACTTGGCAAGGAGCTGGATACAAAAGTGTCCATCTACAAAAAAACGGAAGAAAATTACCTGCTCAAGCTGAAATCATCCCGTGCGTTCTACGCTGAGGCAAGTAATTCCGCTTTTCATCTGCAAATGAAGGACATGCGAACGTATTGAGTGTGGCCTTAATGGCAGAGTGGTACGCCTCCTTTCTAGGAGAGAAGAAGATGCGGTGGTTCGAATCCCCCTTGCAGTCTTTCTCTTTGTGTTGTGCATTAGAATTTTTGTGTAATTGCCCAATGATGAAAACTAAGCGCTCGAGGGGAATGTTTAGGCAAATGGCTTACGCGTGTTCTTTGCTAAAATAATGTCAGACCAAATCAAATAAACCAGAGCTTGGTTCATGTACCTAGGGGAGAGGTGATAACAGGGGGGGCTCTATTACACCTTTCTGCACCTACTCCCCTTTACATTCCATTTTCTGATTGATTTAGGCGCTGATCCTTTCAGTTTAAGTTCGCGTGCTCGTCAGAAGCATATGCAGCCCCAATGAGTAGTATAAAGATTATGAGATCTGAGGGTACATGCAAAAATGTGACACCATGGCCATGTTACGATGCCACATGCAAGTTAGGTTTACAATAGTTTTTTTAATGCATTTATTTTGTTATGTTTGTTTCGCGTTACAGGTGAAAAAAAAGTACGGGCCAATGCCATTCAATCTGCGCAATTTCGAGGAGGAAGCAAAGGCCAAAATGGGCGTTACCGAGTGTGTAACGCACAAACTGGTGGAACCTTTCCAAGTATTATACGAAAAACATAGTAAGTTATATTGAAAAAAAAAAAAAATAATCTGCAAGGAGAATTGCGTACTGCTGTTTTAAAAAGTTTTGCGACCAGACACCTTGCTAGAGTATTCTCCACTGATCCTTTGAAACCTCTATTCGGATGTTCTGTGTGTTCATTCACATTAATTCGAATTGGTGATATTTCTTGATCCCGATATTTCAAGATTATAATTTAAGGCTCAGACAGCATTTCATATTCCAGGACTCTCTCTTATTTTGCGCCATGTTGTCGTTTCTAAACATGCTACTCGTACCTTTCTCCACCTTTTCAGATGAATTCGTTGCTCAGTTCAAATATACGGTCCTCATTTTGCCGAACGGTATACAAATTGTTACGGGCTACCCGTTCGATGCGACATGCTACGAGAGTGAGCACAGCGTTGAGGACGAGGAGATGAAGAAGCTGCTCGCCACGGACCTGGTTCTGGCGAACAAACATAACCCGTTGATCACTCTTCCCGATGCTTCAGGACTCGGAAAGGATAAGAAAAAGCGGCGCAAGAAAAACAAAAACAAGGCTGCAGCTGCTAGCGCCGATAAGGCGGAAGCGGACAACGAGAGTGGCGAAGATGAGGACGATGATGCCCCAACGAAGGCATAACAGCAGACCGATTGACTGTCTTTTCTCATCGATTACTCTTTGTACCGGATAAACACACTTGATGTCGACTCAATTAAAGTTTCATCGATCGGTGGAAACTCCCTTTGTTTTCTACAACCCATCAAACAAACTGCCTTCCTTCGCATGGGATTGCGATTGCGGTCGTGATCGTGTCTTAAAATAGCCTGTTGGCGCTCTTAGCGCCATCTCGCGGCGAACGACGTCTGCACGACCTTTCGAAATCGTGGTTTTCTTTGTGAACATTTCAATCCTTTAACTAAGATCGGAAGTAGTCTGCGTGTAGTAAATTATTTACTATTCCTGCATTAAGCGTAGTTTCTCTGTAGGGTTTCGATGTGTCAACCTAAACTTTGCTCTCCTTCGTAAACGTCCGAACTGACCTTGTGTTACTTCATTCAATTTTTCAATGTTGATGTTTTTTCGTTCACTTTTTAGCCGTTGTAAGCTAGTGTTTTTAAAACAATCCTTTGTTCGAAGCATGGAATGTGCAAGCCCCAACTTTGTCGCCCTACGTATGTTTACATTTGTTTACAATAAACTCTTTAGTACATTTCGTAAAAAACGCGGTATGCTTGATTGGCGATCGAAAACGAAACAGTAAACAGATTGACAGTGTACTTTTGTTCGGGTAACTACAAAACAGGGCAATACTTGAGTCCTTTACGATGGTCATATGTTCATATGCTGTAAACTTTTTATTAAATCGACAATGAAGTTGATTGTCGACAGAGAACTGTTTATTTTTTATCCTGCGGTGCTTCGACAGTAGGTGTTTGTGGCTGGGCATCCAGAACTTTCTTTACGGCATTCGATCCTTTCATCGCCAATTGTCCAGCGTAGCACGGGATCTTACGGATGAAGTGAATCGTGCTCTTCACGCCTTCATTGTAATAGTGTTTAGTAACAAAACACATCTCGCCGCTGGACGGAAGCGCTGGTACCTGAAATCGAACGCAAACATAAAGTCCCAAACTTTAAATTGTGTCTCCGCGTCCTACATCCATGGGAATTTGTTGTTTCAGCGACTGCACATGTGGCCGCAATGCGGCGGCGTAACGCTCGTAAACCTTTTCCGTGTTTTCATCCCAAATGCCTTCTTTTTTGGTGTAGTACACGGTACCGCCGGCTATACCAGTTTTAATAGCGAATCTGAAAAGTGAAGTCACAAAGTTTTCGTGTTATTCCTTACATTGTGTGCAGCCTCTGCCGTACATACCGAAGCATTTGATCAGCCGCAGCGTGACCCTGGCGATGAACCGACTGCGAATTTGATGCGAATTTTTCAAGTTCGCGAACGATTCGTTGTACTGTTTTTATTTTACGTAAGTTACGCAGAAAATCGCAGCTGTCTTGCTGTTTCGATGACATTAGATCGATGAAATAGGGTTAGCCAAACGAAACTATCATTCTATGAATATCGCGTGGACGACATAGTGACGAGATCGTCTTGTTGCAATATTTGGGACTTATAATAAATGTAATGCGTGTTCTGGCAGCATCCCTTCGCAGTGCTGATTAATGGAGAAACCGACGTAGCGTAATTCAGCTAATTTTTCATAATCTTTTCTTTGTTTACGTTCCCTCTAAGTGTTGAACGATACACTGCAAACACGGCTCATAAATGGGGTAACTGTCAAGCCATGATCCGTGTCATTTCTGTATCAAAGCTATTTTCGAGGTCTGTCTTTCGATTCAAGGTGTGGTTTTATTTTACCAAGAACTTTTGCATTTCTACCGAAGGAGCATTTCGTAGAGTTCCACTGAACTTACCAAAGAGAGCCTGATTTAGCGCGAGCCTATTAAGTGTAAACTAAAATGACCGGACGGCTACCAGCCTGTGTGATCGATGTAGGAACTGGGTATGTGTCATCGATGAGAACGATGGTCAATAAACAATCGATTGGCCGCGGTATCCAATACCCTAAAACGAGAGTGCTGCAAAATCTGTACGGCTTTGCAAAACTCGTTCAGTTTGCAGTGATCTAATTCCAACATGCCACCCCTGGTTGTCTTTTTATCTTATCACTAATCGGCCACCCTCTCGGTCTATCACACATACATACATCTTACAGCTACACCAAGCTTGGTTTCGCGGCGAACAAGGAACCTCAATTTATCATTCCTTCCGCAATTGCTATTAAGGAGTCGGCCAAAGTCGGTGACCAGAGTGCTCGGCGGGTTACCAAAGGGGTGGAAGATCTGGACTTTTTCATCGGGGATGAAGCGTTCGATGCCACGGGGTATTCGGTGAAGGTAGGCGTTGCGATGAATCACCGATGGCGGATGTGGCTAGCACTCTCCAATACATTCATTACAGTATCCGGTGCGCCATGGATTGGTCGAGGACTGGGACTTGATGGAGCGGTTTCTCGAGCAGTGCATCTTCAAATATTTGCGCGCCGAACCAGAGGACCATCACTTTCTGCTTACGGAGCCACCGCTCAACACGCCGGAAAACCGTGAATACACCGCCGAGATCATGTTCGAAACGTTCAACGTCCCGGGCCTTTACATTGCGGTACAGGCTGTGCTGGCGCTGGCCGCCAGCTGGGCCTCGCGTCCCGTGCAGGAGCGTACCTTAACGGGCATCGTAGTGGACAGTGGGGACGGCGTAACTCACGTCATTCCAGTCGCAGAAGGCTACGTGATTGGATCGTGCATCAAACACATTCCGATTGCGGGCCGCAACATTACCTCCTTCATCCAGAGCTTGCTGCGCGAGCGTGAAGTCGGCATACCGCCTGAGCAAAGTTTGGAAACGGCAAAAGCAATCAAGGAACGTTACTGTTACATCTGCCCGGACATTGCGAAAGAGTTTGCGAAGTACGATTCGGAACCAGCCAAGTGGATGCGCCATTACGAAGGCATAAATGCGATTACCAAGAATCCCTTCGGAGTGGACGTTGGATACGAGCGGTTCCTGGGACCCGAAATCTTTTTCCATCCGGAGTTTTCAAATCCGGACTTTACGACGCCCCTGTCGGAAATTGTCGATACGGTCATTCAAAATTGTCCAATCGATGTGCGGCGACCGCTGTACAACAACATCGTCCTTAGTGGCGGATCAACAATGTTCCGCGATTTCGGTACGTTTGGCGCGCAGTGCTGAACAAATGGAATGGTGTTTGAATTTATTTTCTGTTTTTTCATAGGTCGCAGATTGCAACGCGATATCAAGCGAAGTGTTGATGCACGTTTGAGAATCAGCGAGAATTTGAGTGAAGGAAGAATCAAGGTATTAATCGGCACAAAACCGACAACACAAACTAAGCCTAAATTTTCCATTTCAATGTCTCTCTGCAGCCTAAACCGATAGATGTTTCGGTTATCTCCCATCATATGCAACGATACGCGGTTTGGTTTGGTGGTAGCATGCTTGCTTCTACGGTAAGAACGGCAGGTCTTCTATCGAGGTCTTGCTCTCACAGACATGTAACGTCTATTTTCTTTCCAAACCCTGTCTATGCAGCCGGAGTTCTACCAGGTTTGCCACACCAAAGCCGCTTACGAGGAGTACGGGCCGGGCATCTGTCGTCACAATCCCGTTTTCGGTACCATGACATAGTTCAATTTGCTGCGAGAAACTAACAAAATGAGACACCATAACAAAACAAGGTGCACTTCCGGACATTATGTACCAAACTAATCTGCGATCCGTGGATTACTGAGTCCCAATTATTTTCCATTGATTCTTCAGTATTCTCAATGAGCTAACGAAAATTGCATCAGTCAGCTTTGTCGGCATTTGTTTGCCTTCAAGAGACCGACGAGGATAAAAATGTATTTTAAAACACGTAATGCAAGCAAAGTGTCAATAGCATAAATTTAAAGTTCAACTTATCTCTCGATCTTTCCTTTGTTGCACAAAACCCGTTGGTTACTTGATTAACCTACCGAAGGCGATTAACTAATGATGGAAAAAATAAAAAATAATAATTAAATATAGAATCAATTCGGTAATAAAATTACATGACTTGAAAACAAATTACATTACATTAAATTTAATTACTTGTTTTTCAGTGTGATCTCACTTAACTCATTTTTCGTTCTCACCTCACGATTTTTGAGTGTGAAGTGATGTCGAATCTTATCGTTTTCCAGTCAAAAGCAAAAAAGCGTATTGGTGTAGGTAGAATGAGTCCGTCAAAGAAGGCTTCAGAAGAGATTGCAAATGCGGTCACCATTTTCAGTGCACGGTCGTGTGTTGAGCCTAATTTTGGGTGAAAAAGTCGATGGGAAGTGTGTTTCCATAGTATTCAGTGGTCGTGTGAATGTGAGCTGAATTGAGTATTCGATTGTTCGGCCTTTTGCAACTTGCGAAGCACAGAGCAAGTGATATAAAAACACAGCGATTGGAACAGTACAGAAGGGTGGGCAACAACAGAAGCACTTCACATTTTCATCACATTGCCTCACCAATGTCGCCCACTGTCCGCTGCCTTATGATTCGCAATCGAAACCAGTGCCACGGAAAACAATAATGCAATAATGGATGCAGACTGTCGATATCTCGCTTGTTACTGTTACTGTGCGCTTGTTCACGAAACTGTGCCGCTTTGTCGAGGGTGCGTTTAGTGTGTGGCCGAGCAGAAGAAAAGGAAGAAACTAATAACAACCAAAACAAAAAACGTCGTCGTTGATCGTCTCGCAAATCATCGTCAGCATCGAAATTTTGCAACTATTTCATTAAGGTATGCGCGCGTTGTTTTCGCTTCTTTTGTTATCGCGCGTGGGTAATGTCCCATATTAATTGCCACCTGCCCTTGAAAAAGCTGTGCAAGTAAACTAAACATGATCCGACTTGAACATCGAAAGCGATTAACTTTCCAGTCTTAAACTCTCCATGCTTTTGTTTTCCATAAATACGCGAGAGTTTCGACGTGTTGCCGTGCTGCTAGTGGTCTATAAATCGACTTCTAAAGAATGCGCTCGAGAAGCTGAAGAGAGGAAGTTGAGAAATATCGAAAGTGCACGTCGGAGTTTGTCGAACATTCGCAATCAGATCCGATGGTGGTTGGAACATATATTTGATTTTTACAAGAAGAAGAAGAAGGGCATCATAGCGCACTAGACTAATGCAGCAACTCGAGCAACTTGTTTCAAAGAACATAATTGTTTCGGACCCTGAACAATGACTGTTGAATTGTGCTAGAAATATCGATATCTGCGATCAAACTGCACGTTTTTGTGTGCCCGTAACCCAAAAATCAATATGACCTGATGTGACGGTCGTGTAGGAGTAATCTTATCAATAAGCCTCTTCTCTGCCGCTATCGCACTTTTACGTTGTTACTGTGAAGTAATTTATCATTGCGTTTCTCCGCGTGCTGCAAACACCTTTCACCTCTCTTTACAAGGCTACGTATTGCACGGTAAAGAAGTAATTTTATTTCAAAGTTGGCACGTCTGTTGATCTACTCCAGTAGAATAAGTAAGTTACATCTTGGGGTTTCGAAGGTTTTGGTTTCGAAAACCGTCTCTGAGCAACGTGGAGCAGCTGCGGTGGCCTTCCCAAAAGACCCAGTGCCAATCTCGTTTCGAAATCAGCAAAAAGAGGTGAAAATTACCTAATTTATTTCGAAGCAAGTTGCCAACGGTTCGTGTTTTGGCTCCACCGTCTGTACTAAGCATTAAATGTCCATTGTTGAAGCATTAAATGAAACATATTGACAGGCCGGTTCAGAGTATTGGTAATTCGATGCACGGTGCTGTAGAAAATGATGTGAATTTGATCGATCCAAGTTGGTCCAAGGTCCACAAGAATGTATTTTGTGTGTTCTAGGCTGCAAATGTCTTAAAATTTTACTATAAGCTAGCATATGTGGAAACGATCAGGAGAAATTCACAGGGCAAACAATTTCGGAACAATTCATCCGCTCAACGCTTGTTGTAATATTAATAATAGTAGTTTTAGTTACTCCCAGCTATTCACCTTATCCATTCCTTTAAAAATGATGCGAATGAACTGCTATAAGTAGTAGTTATTACTTTCATTTAATCAACAAAATGTATACGTTGATTTCTATGCACACAACAACGTTGTAAAATATCGATCACCATTGGGTCAATGTACGTTAGCACCTAGTCCGACCTTTAATAATTAGGTTAACACTTCATTGGCGAATGGCGAATCATGGCATGCTAGCGTTGTTGTTTGTTAACATTTTGGTTTTTTATGCTGCGAAAATGTGCTTTGCTTTCTTGGGTAACATAGCAATTTAATGCTAATAATTCTTGTGGAAAATCATGATAAAAATAACATTCGATTTAATGGCCCATTGCGGTCATCATTATCAACACATCGGCTCGTCACGGTTCTTATTCGTTCCCTCTCTTCGCTGTTTCGACAAACAACTGAAAATGTAATAATATTGATTTTTTTTCAACAGAAATGTAATACAACAATTGGCTTGTCAGCTGGAGCAAAAGCAAGAAAGAAGACATCCATCATTTTCGATCAAGAAATCAAAAGGCGCACGCCAGATACCGGAAACTACCATTCAAGTGACATTCGAAAGCACAATACGCTGTTGTTCGAGCATTCAATGTTCAGAAGCCGGAGGATTGAATCCAAAGTTGTAGCTGACTGATTTTGGCAGGAGTGAAAAATCGTCCTCCAACTCGACACGACCAATGCTTCCCGCGGGCTCACATCTTTGTAGTACAAACTAACAATTGTTTGGTGAACACAGGGAATTCTCGTCTCCTGATGAATCCAAGATCCGTTTAAAAGCGGCTCAGAGCAAAAATAATACAACATAGCAAAACTATGGCCCCGAGTCAAAAAGTGACAAAAAAGTGGGAAATTTTTGCCGGCAGGAACAAGTTTTACTGCGACGGGTATCTGATGACGGCACCGAATTCGGGAGTGTTTTACTTTACGGTGATACTCATAACCGCTACAAGTGGACTATTTTTTGTCTTCGAGTAAGTTCATATCGATAAATGTTGCTTTGCAGTAGTTTAGTTAACGTATTCGTGCCTTCTCTTCCTTTCCGCTAGCTGTCCATTCCTTGCGCAACGGATAACACCTGCGATACCCATCATAGGCGGTATACTGTTTGTCTTCACGCTGAGTGCCCTCTTTAGGACGGCATTCAGTGACCCGGGCATCATTCCACGTGCTTCCCAGGATGAGGCGGCCTACATCGAGAAGCAAATCGAGGTGCCGAACTCGCTGAACAGCCCCACTTATCGTCCACCACCCCGCACGAAAGAGGTGTTCGTGAAGGGTCAAACGGTGAAGCTGAAATATTGTTTCACGTGCAAAATCTTCCGACCACCACGGGCCTCACATTGCAGCCTATGTGATAATTGCGTCGATCGTTTCGATCATCACTGTCCGTGGGTGCGTAGAGGACGAGGATTCGGATTAGAACTTTTCAACAGTAAAATGTGTAGCGAACTATCCCTAAAATCCTCATCTCTTATTTTAGGTGGGCAACTGTGTCGGTAAGCGAAACTATCGATTCTTCTATATGTTTATCGTCTCTCTGGCGTTCCTAGCAGTATTCATATTTTCCTGCACAACGACCCATGTAGTAATGTGTAAGTATCTCCGTGTATTTGCATGGAAAACTATAGTCCGCACAAAGCTGAATCTCTTCCGCCCGCGGGCCACTTTTTCAGTATTGAAGGAAGATAATCAGTTTATTGACGTTGTCAAGCGGACTCCTTCCAGTGTGATAATAGCCGTAATATGTTTCTGTTCCGTGTGGTCTGTCATCGGTTTGGCCGGTTTTCACACTTATCTTACGACGAGTGATCAAACAACGAATGAAGATGTTTGTATTTAGCTCGCTGCAACAGACCTTTCCTAAGGTTAATATTTTCTAATGGATTTGTTTTCGGTTTCCAGATCAAAGGATCGTTTAGCTCCAAAGGAGGTCAGCAATCCATCAATCCTTACTCACAAGGCAACATTTGCCTAAATTGTTTTCACATACTTTGCGGTCCCATTACGCCATCCTTGATTGACAGGTAAGGAGTTTAGTCACGATATTTGCCAACTGGAGAGACGGACCAAAACATTTCTTCAACCATTTCAGACGAGGAGTCGTTACGGACGAGTATCGCACGCAAATGCAAGCCACTGACAAGTACAACAGTGCTACCGTGCCGCCATTGGTCGTGATGCAACCGGCAATGGACACGCTCAATAAACATTATAGTTTAGATGTAAGTACAAAACTATCCACGAAAGGGTAAGGCTGACCGACGTCAACCAACTGAACTTGAATTTGGTATAACTTTTTTCTTCGGACGTTGGTTCGTAGAAAACTGTTTTTTTTTCTTTAGGATCCTTGATAACGAGTCAGTTATATCGAGTTGGATCCACATTAATTGTTTAAAAACGAAATTTAGTGAATCAAACATTTGTCTTTTTCTTTCTTGTTTCAGCATGAACTCCAAAATGCGGCCAATGGAACTGGCGGTGGCGTGTATCGTCAGCGCAGCTGCGATAACTTACAAAATGGTAAGTCGCCATCATCTCCCGCTAGTAGCGGCGCTACATATTTAAACAATCTGAACCTAATTAACGCAAGCAAAGCGAGTACTAAAATTAACACTAACCAACCACTGAACCATCTGCAATTATCATCACAATCTCCATCACAATGTAATAATTTATCCTTGTCTTACGTGAACCTCTCGCCAAAACAACCGCAACTGTACCATTCCGCAACTTGCAATCTTCTTACTCTTTCGAATAACACTTCTACGTTCTCCGACAACGCGTCCTTTCGTAACAATGCACATCATAACCACAACTACCACCAACAACAACAACTTCTGCAACCGTCTAATAATTTGCCAATCGGAAACGATACGATCGAACGGGAAACGGCTAACGAAAATGCTTCCCTGTTCGGGGATGGCATCGATTGTTCCCGCGCGGTTTACGATAACGTGTCGCTGCATTCGTTGTGCGTTCCAAACCACCACAACCTGTCCGCCGGATCAGTGCCGATACCGTCGAACTTTCAGTATTTTGCTCCCCAATCGAACTACAATACGGGTAGCGTTAGTCGTAGCAGCAACTATTGCTACAGCGACCAGAGTCAGTTGTTGGGTTCATCGCACGGCGGGGGAATGTCACCGTCGCAGATTTCGGCCCCGTTGCTGGGAGGTGGTGTGTCGATTCCGCTACTAAAAAGTCAGTCGGATTTCTTGCAACATCCTCATCATTCGTTAGCACCGATGCAGCGAAGCGGTGGCGGAACCGTTGGAAGTAGTTGGACGGCTCACTTGCAACAGCAAACGCAACATCAACCACTGCACATGAATCTCAATGTGACACTGCCTCGATATCCGTATCATCGAAATCGGGCAATCGGTGCACGGAAATCTTCACACGATTTGCAATATCCACTTCAGCAGCAACATCTACTTCCACACGATCCGACGGGCACAAAGTTATCCGGATACTATAACGCCACCGGTTACGGTACTGCTGCGTACTGTGACAGTGCATCGCATCTGAGCGTAACAGGAGGCAGTAGCAACAATAGCTTGAACAATCACTTCCATGCTGGTCCGATTCCCTACACTAACGGTCTAATGCTGGCAAAGGACACTTCGTCGGCATCTTCCTCGTCGACGGCCTCATCGTCTTCGGCGTCTTCGTCGACTGCAACCATATCATCGAACACGACCTCAGCTACTTCGTCACTCGATCGACGCTGCGGCAATGGCCTGCTACCGTCCGGTTCCGGCTCCGGTTCATATCTGGCCAGCTACGATACGATTACGCTCTCCGATCAGCACACGATCGGATCCTCCGTACCGCACACTTGCCCGAGTAGCCCACGGACGATGCGATGCAGCAGCCCGAGTTGTCAGAGCGAACTGGATCCAATGCTCCACCCGAAGGTGGCTGGAGTGACCAAACGCTCCGGTAGCTTTCATCGCCACCGGCACCATCACCAAGCTGATACCGGGGGCCAGCTGTACGGTGGGAAGTTTTACAAGAAAACAAACTATCAAGTAAAATCATCTCAATCTACGCCGCCGCTGGCACTCGCTTCACCATTGGCATCGGGTGCAGGAGCGGCTGGCACCAATCCGATATCGCCGGCTCTGTCGTTCAGTCAGTTCAGTCCCAGTTTCTGGAGTGCTAATACGTGCGTGTCGAGCAACCGGAGCAGTATGTTGAGCACCACGTCGACCCTTGGTGGTGTCACGGCTAATAGTGGCACCACCGCAACACCATACGGCGAATGTATCAATATGTCCACCGGTGGTGGAGGATCGTCGGCTGCGACATCCGTCGAGGTTGGGAATGAGAATGGCGGGCCAGTGGCGTATCATAAATACGACGACGCAAACAAAACGCCCGGGGTCGGTGGCAGCAGCAACAACAATGGTCCCAGTGCCGGAAGCAGTCCGTACGTACAGCGGCGTGGCGGAAGCGAGAAGCGCTTCTCAAACGTTTTCGAGTATCAGTTTAACAATTTCGACCTAAACTCGATACACGAGGATGCTACGAACGAAACCTAGCATATACTACATTTTTAGTTTTGTAATTTTTTATAATTTTCTACGTCAATCCTTCTCGATCTCGATCTCGTCACAATAGCCACACAACACCATTATTTCCGCTTCCAGTTCCTACCACACTAGCCACAGGCCACAGCACAGGTTTTTGCCCTATACAAACAAGGAAATATTATCTCTTTTGTGCTAACAATTTTGCATCGTCTTCGCGCAGCGAGTTGGTAACAAAATTGGGTTTCGTTTGCATATCTTTCGTTTGCTTTGCATAGTAATACGATACGTTTGGCCATTGCATGAATGAATGCTTATTTTGTGCTGACCTTTGGCGCTGACAATGGATAATGGCTTTGAGTTAGGGCAAAGATGTTTTTGTTTCAAACTTGATTGTTCTACAAGCTTGTCATCAGCATCGATCTTGAGATGTTGTAATTTACTTATTCGATTAACGGGTCTTCTATGGCCTATCCCTGAAATCAACGCTGGGAATACAAGTGCATTGGTCACGATAATGGGTAGTCGGTAAATCGATGAGGGTCAAGAACTGGTCAAGAGCAAGGGCCAATTCTGTCCAACGGTGGTCCTAATCGGTGGGCCCTCCCGTTGTGATGATGATACTGAACCATGCGCTGAGCGGGTTGGTGTTTAGTAAGGTGTTTGATCAACCCATCGTCTGCTTGAGAGCGGTTCAATCTCTGACGGAGGAACGAATTCGAAAATGGAACGTGTCACGTGTGGGTGGACTCGATCCCGATATACATGACTCAATTGTTGTTGCATTCAACTATTTTTTCCCAGGGATGCAATCCAAAGAAAATGGCCAAATTTTTTAATATGCCAACATTCTGGAACGGAATCACGGAAGAATCTCATAGTTCATGGTTACCATACGACCCCCTGAAAAGGGTCTACATAATGTTTCATGTACGAAATACACTAACTAAAAAAATTACAAAATTTCTAAAAATGTACTAATTAGTCCATCATCGTTCGAGCATTCTTGACTCCCTTGCCGTTGCTGCAGTAGTGCCACAATACTTTGCTCATAGCGCATTGTCTTAAGGTCCGCTGAAAGTAGTGTCCAACAGCTATAGTGCCGGAATAGACGCAGGTCGCTATGTAAGCCAGATTGCCAATTGCCACAAGCGTTTCAGTGGATTATGTTTTCGTTGCTTGTTTGCTACATTCGTTTGTTTTGTTTTCGACACGGCCATTTTCCAAGAAAAAAAACAATTTCTAAAAACAACACATAGAGCAAAGGAAGGTGTTTCAAAACGAAATTGAACGGAATCCTTACAGGTAATGAAAAATGGTAGAAAGTTTATTGTTATGCATGATGTGATAAACGAAGGTTTTCCACGTCCCTAGGACGTTCTGAGTCAGGAAGCCTAAAAGGCTTGGGTGAATCGCGCGAATGGCTAAATAAACCACTGAATAAGAGAGCTAATAACCATATGAAGTAAATGCTGACCACAAAGAAGATTTTCTGAAAGTCTCCCATTGGCGTTCATAGTTTGTCGTCAACAATAAAGATATGGTTGTGTTATAAAGTTACCTAAACAGTAATGCCATAAGAAAAACAATCCTAAAGAGGAGGTTCTTTAGGTTTGTGCTCGTTTTCACGTGTTAACAACATTTTGACACTTTTTTAATAGTTTACATGAAAACGCAACGTTTACTTATCGTACAGTTGAGGAGCCGCAGGTATCGAGCAATCTTCCCGTGCGAAGAAATTATTCAATTTGGAATCATTAGCTCTTGATATCTACAAGGAAGATAGTAAGTTTGTCATTCCCTGCAAACGATATTTTAAAAAACCCATGGACATTATTTACCGTCGAATCAACGATAAGCTATGCAGATAATTGTTGTTAATTGATTGTTTGTGGTTTCTTAATGAAAGTGCATTCTTTGCTGTATTGTAAACTTCAAAATAAACTAATAACCATTCACTTGAGTTAGATTGAAGAAATTTACTCATTTCAGTCAGAGCGAGATAAACATTTAAGCAGATACTTTGTACGCAGTCGTTGTTGTTGGAACAGTGGGGAGCTTTGAGCCCAGGCCCATTCTTAATACTTTTCTCTAATTCTACAACTTTTATTTGCTCCGAGTCCCGTAAGAGATGGTGCACATCTCGCGGTTTAACACACGTTAGGCGCTCTAGGTGGTGGTGGGTGAGTTTAACGATATTTAATCATATTACCCTTTCGCCGACACACTTCAGTATTTTAAAGTAATATTTATTCAGTTTTTTACTTTCGTATCTTTCCAAATTCTTATCTCTCTCGCTCTCTCTCGTTTGCTTTACTTAACGACCTGACCTTTCCCTATAAATTGCCCCACTGACTGATAGTGACTTTGGGAACTCGGACTTTTACTTTCTGAGAGGCGCAGTATGCATCCTAATGTCTGCGATCTTTACTCTGTTCTTCTTGCCCTTAAATCAATCCTTTTCTCCCCATAGCTGCTTGCTTGTAGCCAATGTTTTGCGTTTTGCTCTGATGTCGATGTTTAATGTTAATTTGGGTTACACAATTGGGTGTTTCGGTTACCGTTCTTGTGTAGCCTTTCCAGTCTTAAACGGTCTACTGCTGAAATAAATTGTTCTCGTTTCTAATAACCCATTTGAAATAAACAAGGTTGTACCTCGAGCGCAAAGAAACATTATTCAAAACTGATGGAGCAAAGGGTTGTGATTATATTTGCACATTTTAGTGTAAAATGCACTTTTAAACATTTTTAACAACACACCACAGAAAGTTTGTAAACTAAATATTGGACATTAAATTAAAATAACTAAATCAACGCTGATAATGCTGTATATAACCAATGATATCGACAAATATTTTTATCATATTTAAATGATCCACGAAAGCTACATTCTTTTTATTTTGGAACATTTTCATACTTCATCCATTCTGCACATTATGCTACGGATGAAACTAAACACTAGACTCACGTTTCGTTGATCTTTAGTTTAGTCTGCCTCGTCATTTGTTAGCAAACCGTTGCGCATTATACTTGTTCTGCATCCAGTCGAAAGTTGCATCTCGTGTTTTATAGATTTTTCATTTCAACTAGTTATCACAAGCATATTGTACTACCTGAACTATCAATTGCTATCCAAATTTAAAAAAAAATGAAAACAGTTTTGTTTCTAAATGCTTGGGCTCGTCATTATAGAATGATACTAACTTTGCTCTTTTCGTATTTCATTTCTAATGCAGGAAAGTCCAACAGTGTAGCTCACCTGGTGGAGAATGAAGCACCACTGTCTACGACGGGCAACGTGTCGGCGATAGAAGATACGACCACCACCACCATCCTGCTAGATGAAGATGGAATTGAACTAGAACCAACGACCCTGACCGACGGACCGCACATTGGTTCGCCGGATGACGGAAGCAACCAGCTAACCGGTAGCTACACGAATCTATTCCGTGACTCATCGCTCGGAGTGCCCGGTGGTGGTCCCGGACCGGTGACTTCGCACAGTGCCAGCAAGCTGCATTACGGTAGCCTGCTGATGAACGATTGTGACAAAATTCAGAGCGCCGACGAAATCATTAACGTTAGCGAGTTGATGATGGTATGCAGCGTCAGTGGGCACGAGAATGTCTACAGTAACATCCCGCCAGCCCAGGTGTCACCGTCCGGGTCAGCGGTTGGGCTTTTGTCGCCCAAACGAACCAGTCAGGGAAGCAGTAATTTATCGGGGGTCGAGCTCTCGGTTGGAAACGGTGGTACACATCAGCACCATCACCAGCACGTCTACTCCAACGTGAGCGGTGCGGCCGGAATAGGTGCGAGCGTTGTTCTGGATTTTCAGCCCCCGGCAAGTAGTTTGGTGGGCGCCAGCTCTCACCAATTAACGAGCGGAACACAGCACCTTCCCAAGCATTCGTCAAGCGGAAACCATCCGTCAATCGAGCAACCGCTGACTGATCCCGCACTCTTGCTTAGTTCCTCGTTCATTGGCAACGATCTCGATCTCGACGATCCGGTGTTAAGCAGTGCGTTCGCCACACCAAAAGCGGCGCCGTCCTCGGGGAAAACGCAACCTTCTGAACGAGCGTCGCACGCACCGCTACAGGCACTGAAAACGTCGCAACCGATCACTACGATCGAAATGAAGAATGTCATCAAAATGCTAGATCCGAACGCGATCATTCAACAGTCAGCAAACGGAATGGGAATCGTACCGACGAGCAGCGCCACCACATCGACGACGGCGCAAAATGCGACGATCAACAGCAACGTCAACGACGGGGACGGTTCCCCCCGGTTCATTTCACCCAGTGCCAGTCGGATGCGATTGCTGCAAGAATCGACTATGATCGACACGGCGCTCGATCTCGATAGCTTGGACGGATCAATTGGCAACCATTCACAGTCTTGTCTCGTAAAGACAGCGATCGTATAGAAAGTCCCTATCGGTCGCAGGCAGCACGTTCACAACATTCTTATAAGACACTGTTCTGGTTGGTTCAAACACACAAGCTTCAAGCGTGCTCGGCAGGGAAAAAGTGTAAATAGATCATGCATCCTTAGGAAAATCTCAGAGAAAAGAGCATTTTGCCGCCCGCAAAGAACGAGAAATGGCTGATACGCCGAAATGAGATAAAACGACTAGTAGAACCGAAGTACAACGATTGGGATACGGACGATACCGGCGGCAGCTGAAATGGTGGACAAAATCACCGAACCAATGTAGCAATGAACAGGTTGAAAACAAAACACAAATACTGGCAGCATTCGTTCTTAAAGGTGTCATTTTCAGTCAGTAAATATATTGAACTCCCAGACGATTTAACCCTTCGTCCGGGGGTGGTGATACTAAAAACAACGACTCTTTTGCGTTTGAATAAAACACTTTGGAACAACAGATGTACATTAGGTTTGCTGGAAATTTACTACTGCACTCCAATAGACTAAAATCGAAGCGGGAAATGAGAACATTGTTGCAATGCGTTGAAGTTTGTTGAAATTAGTAAACACTTGTGCGTGTTTCTATTGTTACTGAGCGGAATGATTTTGAACCGAAAGTGAGTGAAGAATGTAGACGTCTCTGTATTCGATAGCAATTATAATAAAGAGAACTATACAAACCGAAATCACCAATGGGCTGATTGCGACTTTAGACGACAGTAAGACACGCAGGATGTAGATATGATGTGGTTTATTCCGAACATTATTCTTTGTTACGTAATTGACACTTCACTGTTGAACTGCCTCTACATGCATCATCCTTACAGTCTATTGACCGCGATCTGGCTATGTTGAAGTTACATTCCTTCGCATTATTGTCGTCCAAAATCTTACGCTTAAACAATCGCGTTTACATGGTTCAACTAAACCTCACAATATTTTCCAAAGTTCGCTCGTGTTTGCCAATTTCCGTCTGCAAATTCTTCACTTGAAGACTGAGCTACTTGCTTCATTGCAATACAATCTTCCACATCTTGACTTCGTGGTTTAGCTGCTGTCGCATTTCTCACATCCGATATACAATTTTATACAACTCGTCCTTCTTTACGACACTTTAGGTTTCAATATCCTAGCGTTGGCCAACGCTTAAGCCTAAGGGGGCTGTTTGAGTGATTCGTCGTTGCGATTACCAACTACATTACATTCTACAAGAATTCAGCCTGGAGTAGCACTGACAGGTTTTAAGTATGCTTTCTTACATCAATGCGTGTCTAAGATTCATTTTGCTTTCTACACACCGTTGCTTGTTTTGCATAATCCTAACACATTGCAGAATGTAGCTAAAATATAGCGATGTCGATTATCCTATTGTGCTGGATATGCGAGAAACAATAATAATAATCATAATAGTAGTAATAATAAGTTACGGTTACCTGTAACCAGTTCCTTTGAGAGCGTCGATGGTGGCAGCAGATGTAGTGCAAATAATATATTTTCCGCGTTCAAGCGTCCATTTCTTACTTTTAAATTAGACTTCCTGAGACTTGTTTATCCATTCGCATTCGGTATCGGACAAGATATCACTGGGATCGTGTCGTATGCTAGGTAGTTCAGTTTAATTAATTTAAAAACAAACGGCTAAACGTAATTATGTGTTGAGCGCGCTGAATAACGATTGTAGGCGCAGCCCCATCTAAAGAGAGACCAATCTTCTGTGTCAAGCTGCTGCTGCTCGGTAAGCACTCTTGTTTCGCAGTTTAAAGTACTACACTGTCACGCCCGGCACCTAAACCTGACGAGAGTCTTTTGGCTGCTACGTTGTTTGATGAAGTAAAGTTATCCAATAACAAGGCATTTTTCGAGCGGTGCTGCTTAAACATTATGCGTCGCGTGCTGGCAAAGGCGTGAGGGGCGATTTAGGGACTGCTACTATCAGTGGTTCAAGATGAGCACCATTTCGTCGTAGATGGCAAAGTAGAAAGCAGACATGAAGCACGCCTTCAGCAGCGCCGGATAGAGGCCCTTGTACAGCCCGATGAAGCCCTCCTGCCGGGCGATGCTGTACAAACAGTGGAACATATTATCACACACAAAGTGGCGGCCGAACGTCTGGCGACTTTTGGCAAACCCCTGTATCTGTAGCCGCTTCTTGGCCAGATCGAGGGGGTACACTAGTAGCTTGGTGCAGATGCCGGCCAGCCCACCGCAGATAAACAGCTCGATGGCGGGCAGCGTCTCGCTCGTGCTTATATTAAAATACTGTCGAAACATGCTGCCAAAGATGTTGTAGAACATAAACTGGCCGCCGGTGAGCGGTGCTATCTGCAGTACGCTTGGCCCCAGGCCCCGGTACAGACCGCGGACACCCTCGTGCAGGTAGATAAGCTTCAGTCCCTGCACCGAGCTGCGATAGCCTCGGCCCGGGTCTTGCGATATCAGTCTCGTGCGCACCACATCTAACGGTAACGTAATCACGGTGGCGACCGTGCCGCTCGCGGCGCCGGAGATAAAGTTGCGCACGTTATGGTGCCGCTCGAACACGTCGATCGTGCGCATCACATGGTTGAAACGCTCGTAGGACGAAAACTGTGCCATCCCGTAGATGATGGACAGAACCTGGGCCGGGTTGTGGCCCTTCCAGAAAGCGCGCAGCCCCTCCTCGCGGTACACGAGGCGAGTCGATTGCGCTATGGTGCGGTACTTGGACGTCACGTGCTGTTCGCTCAGCGGTTCCACCTGAAGCTGGAAGCGTATTTTCAGCACGTCGAGCGGCTGGCAAATGAAGCGAGTAATGCACCCGGCAGCGCCTCCCGCGATGCCCGAGTTGGAAGACGTTTCGTTCTTTTCGCGATCCATATTTTCACGTGTTGCCACACAGCAGCCGGCTGCACAGGATCCCAGTGGGCTGCCCTCAATGCATTCGTTCAGTCTAAATGGAGGCCGTTTCCGGGGAAGTCAGAGCAGCGCCCACCGCCGAACTTCGCACTCTGCATGAGAATGTCCCGCGTAAGACGATAGTATGCTCGCGTGGAACGCTGGAACGCGGTTCGGACGGAATTTCTCACCTCACCTTGGCTGGTCCCGGTCGTGGGTGTTATATCACCATCGAAAACCGACGACTGGCCGAGCTCACTACCACTTTTCGCTGTCGCACGCTGCGCTTACCGGCGAGATGGTTAGCACCACGAGCAACGTTACACTGCCGACGAAGCGCCAACACAGCGACAGCAGGAGCCGAGGAAACACAGCTGATCGTCGTTCCATTTCCACAACATCCACGTTCAAGGTTGTACCATCGTGGCTTCCGCCTTCGGTGACGAAGCAGCGCGAACGGAGGTCACGTTCTCAAGCGTTTTGGTACCTTCGCCCTGTGTTGCGGGGGTTTTGGGTGCCCCACTGCCCTCCTCTGCTCGCGGCCCAAATTTGAAGGAGATGCGCATTCACTTGCCGCGACAAAGTTGTGTCGTGAAACACTTTGAAAGGCGACCGAAACGAATCGATCCGAATACGAGAAAGTGCGCTCTGACACTGTTAACACGAATTACGTTTGATCGCGATTCTTTCTGGGACCGTCATCTGCCAGCCCTTGGTTACGTGCGACGATTTGAAAAACAAAAACACACCACCAAGCAAGCCAACCATGTGCGTGGCTATTTATAGTTCGTGTTGATTTGCAGGGTTTTGCGTGAGTGCGTGACACACAAAGCTAACCGGCACCGCGCACGAAACAGGGCCTGCGGCGTAAACAAACTCTCCGAAGATTGCTGAAGACCTTATTCGTCGTTGACGGATCCACGGGCACCGCCACTGTGACAACTCGCACGTGCGCCACCTTGAATCCTTTAGTTTCTCCCACTTTCACAGTAAAACAAGGTCGCAAGGCCCATTCACCACGGCACAGGCATTCGGTCGAGCGACAACAACGAACGGTTGTTTCGGAGCGGCAATCGGCGCGAGTGAGAGCAGCCTTGTTTACGTTTTGCAACATGACAGCAGGTGTCACTTTTCTGAACGAAGAATTTGGCTGGTTTTCAACGAAGAAAACAACGGAACTCGATAAGAATTTAAGTTCGACCCCGAAAGAACAATTACAAACCAAACCAAACAATTATTTACCAAGTTTTTTTTTAAATTTAAAGACGGCCACAATGAAGCCAGCAATATAATTAAGCAATTAATCCAGCCGGGGCCGTAATCTGTGCACCTGTTTCATTCGTATGATCTACAAAATTGAAATTAATCGATCACGCATAGTGTAAGAAAAAAGTGTAAATGCAAAGTGAAGCGCCTGCTTGGATAACGAGTAGGTAACAAAAGTTAGCTTATCAGAAACATCGCCTACTCGAACGATATCTGCCGTTTCGCCTTCAGGATACTAGGAGTAAGGGCACCACCGACCAGCAGTTTGTTGTTCTTGTTGTGCACATTCCCACAGGCAACCTTGTCCGCCCGAAATGGGCTCACGTTTTTCTGATCCCTTCCAGAGAAGGTGAACATCTGCTTTTGGGCTGAGGACCGTTGCCGAAGTTCGCTGTCGATATTTTCTCTCAAAGCCGTCGTAGGAACACCACCACCCCATGTTTCGGACGCACAATCCGAACTGAAGCTTGCGTTCCGCGCCGGTGGTTTTAAGCCGCTTGTCCCACTGCTCGTCTCTGAAACTTGTGACAGATCGCAAACGGACGAAGTTTGTGAAAATGCCCAGCTCTGGCTTGCACTTTCCAGGGAAGTTATGCAAGCCATGGAGACGGCACGTTTCGATTTGTGCATCTCATACTCGTCCGGACCGATGTAGCCCTTTAACTTGGTCATGTTTCGCGCATTCAGTATGCGCGTCTTTTCGCGAAAATAAATATCGTCCCAACTTTTGCCTTGTATTACTTCGTACACATGCTTGTTGGCCAGTCTGTTGAGGGAGCGGAAAAATTAAATTAAATTTTCTTTTCGTTTGCCTTTGGCCTCCAAATGCGCGGAAGATAAATGTTTCTTTTACCTTAGCAATTTCTCACTCGTACTTCTGATCAAAGGATCGTTAAACTCTAAAAACAGTCTTTTCACTACACGCACCAATCTGGACGCATGTTCCTTGAACAGTTCGTGTTTCACCGATATCTGCTTACTCTGCAACGCTTGGGAAACAGCCCAAAATAGTTTCTGTAGACATGAGAAAAAAAAATCAACGTTTGTTAACAGATTTTTTTGTGTGTTCCGCTCAACACCGTCTAATACCTGTCTCTGTATTTCGGTGAGCGTCATCGCCGGTCGGTTACCGGCATCAGGAATTGTGGCAGAGTTTGCACGAAACAAAGGTTTACCACCGACTCCTGTTTCACCTCCCGGTTGCGTTTGCGCCGTCACGCTTCTTATGGTTTGTGCTCCTACGCAGAAGCTCTTGCTGCGCGCTAGCTTGAGTGAGCGAGGTGTTAGATCTTCCTCGGCTAATCCTGTATCCGTGCGCCGTATTTTCTCCGTTCTTTCGCCAAACCCAGGTTCACAACCACTGGTATTCTCGTTATCATCGGCAACCTCCGGAGAACGCCGTCGCTTTAGACTAGCAGAGCAACGTTCACTATCATTTTCGACACCAGTTTTCTGAGGTGAAAATAGAGAGCGTTTGGACTTTTGCAAACGTGTCTCCGAAAAGAGCGAACGATTAATTTGTTTGCTGCGGCTAGTCGCTAGGTGCTGCTGGTCTTGGCTGGAAGTGGCAGGACCGTTCTGTGGGCTAAGGAACAAGGCACGTTTGGACGATTCTCTTGTTGCTGGTACGTGCAGCTGTTGCAACGAGGATCTCGCTGTCGGAAGTGTAAGTTTTTTTGCTGACGATCCCGGTGTTCGGCGGCGAGGTGATGGCTTTGCCCGTCCGGGCGTACGACGCTTGGGGGTTTTAATTTTATTTTTGCGTCGGTTGTCGGATTTTCTATAATCGAACATATGTACAATATGTTAAAGAAATCTCTCCGGGACCTCTCTGCATAATAGCGCATACTTACTTGGGATCCATGAGCACCTGTCTATTGCACAGTCGGAATGAATTCAATCTAGATAGGGAATTTGCGGTTAAGGGACCGTTGCCGGCAATGCTGTCGTTGGCTTTGCCACAAACACTGCTGTTCAAAAGATTCGCCGACGAAAAAATGGCACGCCTTTTCGCCAAATGGCTCAGGCGGTTGCCAGGCGATTGATTCAACATCCTGCAAAGGGAGTAAGGAAAATGATAAAACATCGTTCCGAAAGGCAAAATGAGCATAGCAACGCTTCCGCGTACGTACTTCATGCGTTGGTTTCGTTTTTTCGCACTCGTCGGCGAGTTGGTCACATTAAAGGACGAACTAGTTTCGGCGCCTATGTACCGTTCGACATACTTTAGTCCAAGAAGTTCCAGTTTCTCCGTCACCGTTGATTTATTGTAATGCACTCCATGCGCGCGATACTGTAAAAGCTCGGGCCATCCGATCGATGGCAGCTGGTCAGTAGTGTGCGTTGGTTTGCTGAGGCATTGATGTTCTCTACTGTCCAAGAGGTTTTCGTTGGCAGCAGTAGTGAAATATTGGGTTGAGTTTTCGTGGAACAGCGTTAACATGTGGTCGACTTCGATATGCGAGAAGGTGAGAGAGGGTGGTGGTGGTACTCCAGAAAGCGACCCTTGCAAACGTTTGAGTAGGATACGTTCAACATGATCGTTGCGATCTGTGTCGTCAAGAAATTCCAAATCCGTCGGCCCCAGTCCGGATCTGTTCCATGATTTTGATCGTCGCAACGTGTCGCTTTTCAGCTTTTCGCATTCATCTACTCGGTCATCCTTGCCGTTGGTGTTGTCATTTTGAACGGCATCGACCGTATCGTCATCAGCAAACAAATCCGGAGACTTTTCGTTATTGTAGTGCATCCAGAAGCTGTTTTCTTTCGCCAATATTTCTGCCGAAGCATTTAGCTGCTTCTTCTGTTGCTGATTGTGCTCGGTTCCTGCCTCTTTACTCTCGCCGTCAGTTCCTATATCGATGCTTTTTGTGGTGCCAATAAGTTCACATCCGGTGCCCCCAGCAGCGCCAGCATCGAGAGTAAACACTGTGGTGGTAGGTGCTCTACTATGGTCATTTTTCAAATGGTTAATTTTTCCGTTGAAAGAAAGATCACTGTCCATGGACGAGCCACCCGCGTCCTCTTGTGCATTGTCCTCTGCAACTATCTTGTTGTCCACCGCGTTGCAGCTGTCTTCGGTGGCTAGCAGTCCCGTAATCCGATTCCCGTCACTAGAACCTTCGGTTTTCTTCTCGGTCGATTGATGTTTGCCATTGCTTTCGTCACTTCTTTTACACTCCTGCGAAGGATGGTTGGTACTATTCACAGTAGCGTCATTTTCGTTACTCTCGCCATCCAAATTAGTATCTTGTCCGAAGCTGGAATTCTGTGGAGGCAGACACAGGAACCATTGCTTAGTGGTGATTCCGCAGTCGCGCAGCAACCATTTGAGAGTCGATCACTTACCGTCGATATGTTGCCTAGCAACGCATTGTCACTTAGTCTCTCTTTGGTTATCATATTTGTATTACTTTAACAAACAGTTCTTTTAATGCGTTGTAGGTTGTTAATACACATTTAAGTGAACGCTAGGATTGCTATTGTCGAACTAAATTAACTCTGTTCTTCGTTACGCTCATAATGCTCGCAACCACAATGGATTACACGTAACGACGTAAATTAAGGAGACCTCATTATAGCGAAAAGTGGATTCTTTTGTTCACTAATCGATCAAGCCCAGGTAATTCGGCGCGATTTGCCCAAAAATGTCACTAACCTAGCTTATGAGACGAGTGCGTGTGTGCGCACGGTGCAATACCTGCTGGGCGGCAAATCTTTTTTCACCAACGTCATCAAATTATGTGACTTAATATTTGTCGCACTCAAGATAAATCTTTACCTCTCCACTAATCTCTGTTAAGAAATTCACGTTCGCACATCGAGAAATTGTAGTTCAAATGCGCGAACCCAATACGCATCTAAATTAAAGCCATCTGGCCGCACTGTGAAACATAAATATGAGGCGTTGAGGTTGCTGCGATAGGCGGGATTTAATTCTCGAAGTGCGTTCTGACATTTGTCGTAGAGCTGCTAAACGCATCACCCTGTTTCTGACAGTGGTTAAAGTTTGTTTTCCCGGCGAATCTGTAGGATATTTACCAGTTGCGAATAAAATTTAGCAGTGTCTTTTGTTTAAAATCCTTTCCGAAGTTTCTTTTTTTCTCTAATATGAGCTATTGCACAGAGTTGTACGACAGAAAGTACAACAGTTTCACGTGAGATTCGAGACCGGCTTCTCGAATATTTGACAGCCGTGAAATCGAGTGATTTCTAGAAACGCAATCAAAACAGTGCCGATGTAAACAATTATAGTGTAGCTTAAGCAAAACGAATTTCAATTTCTGGGTCCAACATGCCTCTAACCGCGGAGCAAGCAATGCTACAAGTGCAGGTAAGCTTCCTAAAATCTCTATACACGCGGTGGCTTGGCTTAAATGCATATATGATTCCTAGGACCGTCTAAAATCACTCAAGTCTCTAGTTTGTGAAATCGAAACTGAGCGCAAACGCATTGAACCAAACATCACCAATATGGTGCGTTTATCGAAGATTGCCAGTGATGATAAATCTCCTGCCCTGAACCATAAGCTCAAAACAATCTACAAAATCGGTTTACAAGATGCGATACAGGAAGAAGCTCTTATACGGCAAGCATTGGCAAAAATTCAGGACATTCGTAACATACGCAATGAGCGGCGGATACAAGCGCGCAACGCTGGAAACAAGGAAACCATCCGGCGAGGCGCATTGATGAAAATGCTGCTAATATCGGCCCAAACATTGCCTCTGTTTGTCAGCAAACCCGGCGAAAAGGTTCCACCACTGTGCGGCTCCATCCCTGCGGACAATAGCTACATAGCCAAACCGGGCGACATGGTGGCGGCGCTGGTCAAGAGCGAGGAGGGAGAAGAAAATTGGATTCTCGCAGAGGTGGTACTGTACGTGTCCTCAACCAGTAAGTACGAAGTGGACGATATAGACGAAGAACAAAAAGACCGCCACGTTCTGAGCCGACGACGGATCGTGCCACTGCCCCTTATGCGTGCCAATCCCGAAACGGATGGCCAGGCACTGTTCCCAAAAGGAACCACCGTGATGGCGCTCTATCCTCAGACGACTTGTTTTTATAAGGCCATTATAAATCAACTTCCACAAACGGCCAACGAAGAGTACGAGGTGCTGTTCGAAGATCCTTCCTACCCGGATGGATACTCGCCGCCACTGTTCGTCGCTCAGCGCTACGTGATTGCGATAAAGCAAAACAAAAAAACCACCTCTTGACAGCCTCAAGGACAATCCCAAACGCATATCTCCAATGCTATGGCTAGTGCCGTGGTCAGTAGTGGGTCTTTTGCAACAGCGGGATGCGTTGCGGGAGTAACTGGCAGCGCCCATCCTTTCAACTCTTCCGTGCATACGAAGGAAGAGCCAATAGTAGAAGGCTTTTATGCCGATCAGCAATACTAATTGTTCATTGCCAAAACATTCACAACAAACTCCGAGGGGTTTGTTATATGATAAAGCGAATCTGGTTGCAGCATCATACTTTCTTCAATCCATAAACTTTACAAAATACTCATCGTTAAATACGTTAGAGTTATTTAAAATTGAATGTCCCTGAGTGTAACATTTGAAAATATCAATAAATAATCGATCGTTCATCGACAGTAACAAAGATCCGTATCTTAACACTCATTGGTATGCCTCGTCCAGCTTTGTATTATTTTCTTCTTTGTACGTGACGATTAAATAGAAATGTAAAGCAAACCAGTTTTAAATCGATTCAACGTATCATTCATCTCCAAGCACGAGACGTTTCAAGTACAGTATCTTTAAGCAAGTATTAGTCGAGTTTTTGTTAGTTATTGTTTTTTACCGACGTTAGACCGGGACATACAATCGACAAAAAGTAAAAGGATGCAATAATATCGGCTTTTCGAGAGTGATTGGACGCGAGTTCGCCTAATGCTCACCTGCAATGCCGTTATCGTCCCGCGAGTCGGTGAGGCATTAAAAATAAACCAACGCGTTTGATTTAATATTTTCTTTTATCAAATACCTGCTCAGCTAGATAGCTTCGTAGTCGAGAAATGTAACCATCCAGCTTAGGTTGTTATCATCATTATTTGCCAACTGTCGAAAATGAGATTAGCAACAGATTTACTACAATTGTTATCAGCATCTCGTAGATCATAGCACAAAGCACATCGCGTGAGCTCGATCACCGATAAAAGCAAGTACTTGGAAAAACCCATGGACCTCGCGAGGCTCGACGATGGCGTCGTTTAGCATGATCTTTTGCCGAAGTATTGATGCTCGATGGCAGTTCCAAGTTTCTAGGTATGATCAAGTACGGCAAACTAGCCGCCCATTTCGTAGGCACATAATCCTTCAACGAAATTGCGCACGAACAACGCACACCTGCATCAAGGCGTCCGAATCGATTAATGTCTCTTTTTTATCAGCGCTGGTGGAACCGCAGCTGCAATGACGTTCGGCTTCGATAAGACTGGTAAGGTCTTATCCGTTAAAAAGCCATCGGTTCGCTCGGTTTGAACTTAGTTTTGGTGAAATCCTCAAGATGAAATCGCTGCTCGTGTTCGCACTGCTGTTGGTCGCTGTTACGGCGTACGTGCCACGTGACAAGCGCGTTGTTGGGGGCGATGTGGCCACACTCAGTCAGTTCCCTTACACTGTCGGTTTGATCACTCGCATCAACATCCTGCTTACTGGCCAGTGTTCTGGATCGTTGGTCTCGGCCAACTTTATCCTTACTGCCGGACGCTGTGTCTCCGGGTAGGACGTATTTTGTTTGCGTACATCAAGCTTCGGGCTTATGGTTAAATATGCGTTACAGAATCCAGAGTGCCGTCGCTGTGCTGGGCGGCCTGCGCATCAATGATGCGAGCGAAGCCGGAACGCTGCGAGTCACGGTAACGGACTTCATCATCCACCCGCAGTACGAAACGGAACCCGACATCTTCGATGTGGCGCTTGTCCGAACGCCACTTCCCGTCCCATTCTCGGATCGTGTCCGCCCCGTGCGTCTACCAAACTTGCGCCAGGTGGAGGCAACCTTCGTCGGTCAACAAGCCACCGTCACTGGCTGGGGTCGGTTCGGTGAAGGAACTGCCAACTCGGAGGTGCTCCGCTTCGGACGTGCCCAAGTCATTTCGACACTGGCCTGTCGCATTAGTCTGCCGACGAACACGATCGCCGATCAGCACGTGTGTACCGACGGAGCGGGCAGCTCGCCATGCCAAGGTGATGTTGGGGGCCCACTTACTATCGTCGATTCCGACGGCACTACCACGCAGATCGGTGTGTTCTCGTTCATTTCGATCCTCGGTTGTGAATCAGGCCGTGCCGCAGTGCATACCCGCATGTCATCTTACCTCAATTGGATCGGCGACAACTCGGACGTCGAGATCCGTGACAACTTCTAAAGCGTTCTAAGAACGATCCTAGGGATCACCGGCGTACGGGGATTGTTGATAAAATCCAAAAAATAAACCCTTGGCCCCTGGGCCTAATCTTATCTACCTTTCTGCTGGACGTCATTGAGCGCCACCTGATGACGGCCGAAAATCTGTTGCTAACCAACCAGAGGAAAACTAGAACAATCGTCCAATTCGTGATCCAATCTGTTTTCTTATTACGTTTCGATGTTGATAATCTAATCGTTGGATTAGCAACATCGATAGTCTGTATAAAAAACGAATGCCAGGACATAATTGGCAGTCAGAAGTAGCCTAACTCTCGTTATACGTACACGGAAACAATGGCAATCGTTCCGAAAGCATTGCTAATTGGGGCGATTTTATGGATCGTGGGATGTGATGCTGTGGCTTCACTCCCAGGACACCCCAATGAGCGGGTCGTCGGCGGAGATCTAGCAACCGTTGGACAGTTTCCGTATGCCGTGGGTTTGATAACCCACTCGACATCCATCTTCACAGGCCGCTGTGCCGGATCGTTGGTTTCGTCCAACTACGTTCTCACGGCTGCAAGTTGTGTCCAGAGGTAAGCATTCCGATTGACCGTAACTTCCATCAACTAATTCGTTATTTGTTTCGCTGCCTTTCAGCGCTACGTCCGCGTTTGCTTACATAGGAGGGCTGCGAATGGACGATCAACCACAGCAGGGTCAGGAACGATTGCTGATTGAACGGTTCATACTGCACTCGAGCTTCGTTGATGGTGGCGACAGCTTTGATGTGGCACTTGGTCAGCTGCCCCGCAGTGTGGCCTCAACCGATCGCATTCGGCCTATTCGTCTGCCGAACATGAGGCAAGTGCAGGCCACCTTTGCTGGCCAGCAAGGTACCGTGTTTGGCTGGGGTCGTTTCGGATCAGGAATTAGTAATTCGGCCGAGTTGCGATTCGGTCGAGCCGAAGTTTTGACCAACCTGGCTTGCCGAATCAATCTGCCAACGAACACCATCCTCGATGTACATATGTGCACCGATGGGGCCGCAAGCTCACCGTGCGCCGGGGATAACGGAGCACCACTTACCATCGTCGATGCGGACGGTATTACCACACAAATCGGTGTGTTTTCGTTCAATTCCATCCTCGGCTGTGATGCGGGACGTGCCGCCGTCTACACAAGGCTGTCGGCCTATCTGGGGTGGATCGGCGAAAACTCGGATGTAGTTATTCGGGAGGACTACTAAAATGTGAAACTGGAACAAGAGCTGAGTTCGTGTAAAATGCTTTTTATTACATCCGAAATGTACAAACTGCGTAAAGTCGGAGGAATGATATCTTTGCTCTTTTACAGCTACGCCACAACGGCATCGGAGTTGCTTTCGATCCAGTCTAGGTAATCGGTAATACGCGTGTGCACGGAGGGCCAACCACGCTCGCAACCTCTCGAGAAGCTATACGAATGCACACCAATCAGGAAGGTTTGACCGTTTTCTGTCACCGTTACCGGACCTCCCTCATCGCCTACACAGGCTGCACCCGTATCCGTCGATGTGCATATGTTACTCGAGCGTAGGTACAGCGGAAAGCTCACCAAGCAGCTGGTGTTGGTGATGACCCGGGCGCGGAAATACAGCAACCGCCGAACGGGGACAGGCTCACCGGTACTCGAACCCGTCTGACCCCAGCCAGAGATGGTAGCCTCGTAGTTGTTGAAGGAATGGCCGACGTACAGACGCGTAGGAAGGCTGACAATCTGCACTCTATCGCTCAGGCGGGCTGCGCGAGAAAGCGTCAGTATGGAAAGATCGTTTGAATCGAAGAAGCTGCTATGGTTCGGGTGAACCAGAACCGACGAAACGGTGATAAAGTCCTGTACCAACGTCATATCGTATGCTCCGAGCATCACGGTGATTGTTCGGTAGCTGAAATTGGAGGAGTACGTGGAAAACCCCGGAATGACCGGCTTAAGGTCGAAAACCTGCTTACCCATCGACACAGTTGGCCGAGGAAAGAATGTGCTGGAGGGATATGAGTGTTCCGCCACAGAAATAGGTTCGGGAAGCGAACGTAACCAGCACACCGACAATGAACGGAACATCCGTCGGTCCCGCTTCGACGCCATTGTTAATGCGTCTGTTCGGTTCAGCAGCCAGGGAACTCTGGGGGGCCGCAGCGGTCAGTTGGTAGATGAGAACCACTAGAAGCAGCACAGCTACAAACCACTTCGACCCCATGTTGGCACTACTCTGCAGAAGGACCCTCGAAAACTGTCTGTATAGATATATAAAGCAACCCCTAGGGTTTTCCACGGATTCCCACCCGATAAGATGACCAAGAACAAAGTACGCCATTTGCGATTAGTTGACAAAAGTATCTTTATTAAGCGCCTATAAAGAGCAATTGGACCGTCATCGAATAGCTGTTTATCTTCGTGGCAGTGTTCGCACTCTACTGACGAATGATGGCGTCGGTGTTCAATTCAATCCAATTCATGTACTCGGTAAGACGGACATGCACGGCAGGACGGCCACGCTCGCAGCGCGATGCAGTAAACACGTGGATACCGATGAGGAAGGTGTCTCCATTCTCGGTCACAGTCACCGGAGCACCCTGATCGCCAACGCACGGCGCCCCCGAGTCAGTGCTCGTGCAGATGTGCGTGTCCCGAATATTGGTCAACAGGAAGCTCAAGCCACAGCTAAAATTGGTGATAACGGGGCTGCGAATGAAGCGTAGATTGGGCATCGGAAGCGGTTCGCCCGTGTTGGTCCCGGTTTCACCCCAGCCGGAGATGGTAGTGACGTAGTTGTTGAACGAGTGTCCGATATACATACGCCGCGGCACGTTGATAATTTGGATATGATCTGAAATTTACGGTTTAGCATCTGTTGAAAGGGATTGCGAGTCGATTGCACGGCAAAGGGAACGTACCACTCCAGCGAGGCTCACGGGCAAGGGTTAGAATGGCGATATCGTCACGATCCAGGAAGGAACTGTAGTCCGGATGTACGCGGACGTGCGAGATTGGAACAAAGTCGGATGCCGTAGCCATAGTACTCGCTCCCAGCATGGCCGTGATGGATGTCTGTCCGTTGACGCAGGAAGCCGCTGTCAGCACGTGCGTTGGTGAAATGAGGGCACCTCCACAGAAGTTCGTACCAGACGACAACGATATCAGCAGTCCGACGGCCCACGGAACATCGGTTGGGCTAGCAATGGCACCATTGTTGATGCGCCGCTCTGGTGCATCCGCATGCGGATCGTAAAACCGTCGAACACGGGACCAGTCCACGTCCTGGGCGGTGCGAATTTCCCCGGTGGCTGCAACAGCAGCTACCAGCAGCAGTAAAACGAAGCACGTGGACATCCTCTTTGCTTTACCAACAGACGTACAATGAACAGCCCAGTGGGCCACTCAATGCCCAGTGCCACTGATTGTAATCGTGGCTCGCGATTTTCATTAGCTTATCGGCCGTGATTTTGCACAATGTTCGACTATGAACTGCGTACCAAAACCCAATTTCCGAATGGCGCACGACACCCTTGTGCTTTAAACGCGAATAGCTGGATGGCCACTGTAGCCCTTCCTAATCGTATTGTTTACGTCCCCGGGGGGGCAGCCCATTATTAACACCTTGCACCAACAACAAAAGAAGGATGACGGATTTCTGTTTTACCAGGGTCCCTAGTGAACTAGGTCCATCGTAACCAAAGCGAAATATTCGCTGTGCAAAAGTTATGCCGTGCATATGGTGGGATATGAAAGGTGTGGTTTCCTATGAGCTGTTACCAAACCTAATTGGTAAAACCTAATGATATTTAAATTGTCAAATTATGCAAAGTCCTTTTAATTATTATTAATACTATCGTTAGGAAAATGTTAGGTTTTGGTCATCTATGTGGTAAATATTTCCAGAGGAATATAAGTTGTACCATGGCACAACCGGCAAGCGTAAGGAAGCAGGGAGTCTGTTTCTATAAACAAAGTGTTCAATACGGCTCTGCCCGATCTGATAACAACCAATAATAACACCGATTTATCTACTCAAACAGGTTCGCCAGTTTGAACATCGTGTAGTTGGTTTTCTATTCTTCAAAGACGAAAGCTTATGCGCGAATGTTCGCACCGGTATAAATTTCAATCCAGTTAAGGTAGTCCGTCACACGGGTGTGTACCGCAGGCCAGCTTCTCGTGCATCCTCGTGAATACGTGTACGAGTGGATTGCGATTACAGTCGACTGTCCATCCGCTTCAATGATCGTCACCGGACCGCCCTCATCACCCTGGGAAAAAGAAAAATGTGTTCCATCATGCGGGCATTGGCAGACACCAGGTCTAAGCGACTTACCACGCAAGGGGCACCGCCGTCAGATGAGGTGCAGACATTGGTTGAACGCAAGTACAGTGGGAAGCTGATCGTACAGCTGAAGTTCGTTATGACTTGCGAGCGAACGGAACGAAGTTGCTGCATTGGTAGCGCTTCACCGGTGTTGGATGCCGTCTCGCCCCAGCCGCTGATGGTGGTCCAGGCGTTGGAAAACGAATCACCTACATTGGCCCGCCGTGGAAGTCGTGCGATTTGAATTTGCTCTGAAACAACCAACCCCGTACGATTAGCAAACTATTCTCTTCTATTGTGCTCTGTTCCGCCCAGCATTGCTTACCACTGAACCGTGGTGCCCGCGAAAGGGTCAAGATGGCGAGATCGTTCGATTGGAAGAACGAACTAAAATCGGGATGCACTCGGACGTGGCTGACAACGATGAAGTCCTGAGCGCGAGCAATCTCACTCGCTCCGAGCAGCACGGTGATGGACGACTGTCCCTCGACGCATGTCCCGGAAGTTAGGATATGCATTTCCGACACGAGAACACCGCCACAGAAGTATGTTCCCCGTTCGACGGAGACAAGAACTCCCACAATGTACGGAACATCTGTCGGTCCTGCGACGACTCCATTGTTGATGCGCGCGCTACGTGACGGTGTCGCAGGACCTTCGAGTTCATCAAGTTTGGCCAGAAAGCGCCCGACACTGCTCGCTGCTCGGCTAGCCTTGAAGTGAGGACTCTCCTGTACCGGTCGAACTTCAGCCCAGTTGATGTCTTCGAGGCGCGTAATTGCTGCGTGCGCAACTGCGCAAAGCGCTAGCAGGACGACCACGGATAGCGACTTCATCGTTCACTGATCGAGGATAAGCGCTCCCTGAATGTTTATAACCATTGCTACCGTTCGCCTGTTAATTGTCGTTCTAATCTTATCGTGTTTTTGCAGTGACTCCAACTGACGCACTTCTGGAAGTCCCACAGACTGGCCACCTGCGAGGTTTAATATCAACAAATGGTGATAAGGGAAGTGTTTTATTTTTTCAATTAACAATGGCATCGGAATTCTGCTGAATCCATCCTAGGTACTCGGTGATCCGTGTGTGCACCGAAGGACGTCCACGATCGCACCCAAATAGACCGGAAAAGTGGAACGAATGGATGCCAACGAGGAATGTACGCCCACTCTCGGTCACGGTAACTGGACCACCTTCGTCACCCTGCCCAAAATAGAAATAGAATTAAAACACGTTTCTTCGAGTAGCCGAATGTAATGACTCACATTACACGCTCCTCCATTGTCCGTGAAGGTGCAGATATGCGTATCGCGGATAAAGGTATGCGACAGACCGCATCTCAAATTGGTCGATACCGAGTCGATGGCAAAGTGTAGATTCTGAATTGGAATGGGCTCATTTTCGCGACGTCCCAAGTTGCCCCAGCCGGCGGTCGTTGCAGCCCAGTTGTTGAAAGAGTTCCCAACGTCACTCCATCGTGGCAGTTCAACTGGGCGAATGGTGTCCCGGAGCGGTGCCTCATGGGCGATCGTCAGGATGGCAATATCGTCCCGATTGAAGAAAGAGCTGTAATTCGGGTGTGATAGGATGTTTGTAACTCCGATGAACTCCTCCACACGCGTCATGTCAGATGCTCCCAGAAGGACGGTGAGGGTGTTCGATCTGCGATTAAATGAACGTTAGTTCGGCCTCTTCAAAGTGACTTCATTTCAGAATCCAACCCAGATATGCACACAGCGGCCGTGAGCACATGTCGTCGCGAGATCAACACGCCACTGCAGAAACTGTGCGATGATGAGCCGGATATCAGCACACCAGCTGCCCACGGGAACTGCGTCGAGGAAGCGATCTGGCCATCGGCAACGCGAGAGGACCGAACATCCTCATCAGTGAGCGGAGGTAGTCCTTGCTTTGCGCGAATAGCATCGGTTTGCTGGAGCGTCCTCACCAGTGTCCAATCGATCGTGCGTGGATCGACGGCAACCGAACTGACTGTGGCAACCACAACAGTAACTAGAAGAAGCAATTGTCGCATGTTGGCTTTCAAATACGTTTAACAGCGGGCTAATCACCGGATACAACTGTTCGATTATTCCCTGAGAGCTGCTAAATTTATGTAGCGAACTCTTATCGAATTTACCCGGTCGTTATCATTGATTCTAGCTATTTCCACCAAAGATAAGAGTAACACAGCTTTGCCTGATTTGTTTTGTAGTTCGCCAGGTTAACCTGTTAAACTGTGCCTCTTTGTGTGTTGGTTGTATTCACGATTAAATCCCAGTTGGAACATACAGTGTCCGGCAGGGCTATTGCACAATCCAGCCTAATTTACCATTTTACAAAAAATCCACTATGATTTACTAACTGTATGAATGTTATAAGGAATATTTTAAACACCTCTGTGTTTAATATTTTTTTTAATATCTCAAAATTGATAGCCAATTTCGACTATCGAATTGAGCTATTTTGGTTTTATTCAATCATTACGCCTCGTTGTTGTTTGCGCATATTTGCATGATTTCTGGCCTTATCCGAGAACAACACTCTTACAAGCTTAAAGTGCGATGTTCTTGTTCTTCCACAACGCACATTTCTCTACTGGATCACAGCGTCACTGTTGGCCTGGATCCATCCCAGATACTCGGTGATACGAGTATGCACAGCGGATCGTCCACGATCACAACCGAATAGGCCGGAGAAGTGGAACGAATGGATACCAACGAGGAACGTACGGCCGCCCTCAGTAAGCGTCACTGGGCCACCTTCATCACCCTGAAAAGATTCATGAATCTCGTAAAATTACTCGTTCTCGCCCTGTTCGAAGCTCTTCTGACTTACGTTGCATGCTCCGCCATTATCAGTGGATGTGCAAATATGAGTGTCGCGGATGAAAGTATGTGAAATTCCGCAGACGAAATTGGTATTTACGGAGTCGATAGCGAAGTGCAAGTTCTGGATTGGGATCGGTTCGTTCTCTCGACGGCCAGTGTTTCCCCAGCCAGCGGTTGTTGCAGCCCAGTTGTTGAAAGAGTTGCCAACGTCACTCCATCGTGGCAGTTCAACTGGGCGAATGGTGTCCCGGAGCGGTGCCTCATGAGTGAGCGTCAGGATGGCGATATCGTCGCGGTTGAGGAAAGAGCTGTAGTTCGGGTGCGACAAGATGTTCGACACCCCGATGAACTCCTCCACACGCGTCATGTCAGATGCTCCCAGAAGGACGGTGAGGGTGTTCGATCTGAGGTTAAATGAACGTTAGTTTGGGCTCTTCAAAGTGACTTCATTGCAGAATCCAACCCAGAAATGCACACAGCGGCCGTGAGCACATGTCGTCGCGAGATCAACACGCCACTGCAGAAACTGTGCGATGATGAGCCGGATATCAGCACACCAGCTGCCCACGGGAACTGCGTCGAGGAAGCGATTTGGCCATCGGCAACGCGAGAGGACCGAACATCCTCATCAGTGAGGAGAGGTAGTCCTTGCTTTGCGCGGATAGCATCGGTTTGCTGGAGCGTCCTCACCAGTGTCCAATCGATCGTCTGTGGATCGACCGGCACCGAGTACGCGGCGCCAACAACGGCAGCTAACACTAGCACTATGGACAACTTCATCGTTACCTACTCGTCGGCTGAACAGTAACTAGGCAAGTCATTCACGGGCGTTGATCGTTTTATACCAGGTAACGATCGCTACACAGATTAGATTCACTAAAGTAATCCCCATACTTCGTGATTTTACAGCATTGATATCTGGGGTAGAGATGAGGAGAAGCCAAATAATCTTAATCCCACTCTTGATAACGTAATGGCCACTTTCTTTGATTGCGTTATGACGAAAAAGATCACTGCGGTGATCTTTTCTTTTTCTGTTTTTGAACGTAAAACACGATAAGATGGGTTGCAATCCATTCCATTCCATGTTGAAATCGTAGAATAGCTGGTGTTTATAGAAGTCTGATAAAGGTGAAGAAGTCTTCGTCGTCGTTCGTCCTTCTTCACATATTTAGCATTCTCCATTCCACCCCTTCAAATCCCTGAGTTTACGGAGATTGTACAAAAAGTGTGCTTTATAGGTTTGCAGTTGGGATGCTTTATTTTTGCTTTTATGTTACGCCCTTATAACAACATCCGAATTTTCTGCGATCCAGTCCAGGTACTCCGTCACGCGAGTGTGTACCGACGATCGGCCTCGATCGCATCCAAAAAGTCCATCGTAGTGGAAGGAGTGTACACCGACCACGAACGTTTCGCCACCCTCCGTCACGAAAACTGGTCCGCCCTCGTCGCCCTGTTGTGCAGGGTGATAATTAGCGTTTTAGGAGTAAGAGAAAAAGGAAATAATCCTTACATTACACGGTCCACCATTGTCCGTGGAGCTGCAGATATTGTTGTCGCGAATGAAACTGTGCGAGATGCCGCATACAAAGTTGGACACTACTGGGCCGATCGCAAACTGCAGCTGTTGCAGTGGAATGGGTTCGTTGTCGCGATTGCCAGTATTACCCCAGCCGGCCACCGTGGCCGGCCAATCGTTGAACGTGAAAACCGTGTGGTAGCGGCGCGGTAGATTAGCCACCTGCACGGTGGGCGTTAGGTTTGCTTCGTGGGATAGCTGCAGTATGGCGATGTCATCACGATTTAGCAAGGAGCTGTATCCCGGATGTACGATAATGTGGGACGGAATGTTGAGCACGGGAATGATCTGCTCTATACGCGTCATATCGGTAGCACCTAACAGAACGGTGAACGAGTTGCCACTAGGAAAAATAAGTAGAATATATTACCAGCTTCTAGTGTGTCAATTAAAAGTCCTTACCCCACTATACATGCAGCTGCCGTAAGGACAAACCGAGTCGAAATGAGGGCCCCGCCACAGAATGAACGAGCTGAGGAACCCGAAATCAGAATACCTACAACGAAGGGAAACTGTCCCGGAGCCGCAGGTTGTCCATCTCCGACGCGAGGTGACGGTACGGTATGATCGATGGCCAGCGAACCGCTTACTAAAGCGAACACAAGAACGAGTGCTCCGAACGAGGAACGCATGTTGTCTTTACTGCACTCAATTCGAACGCACAATTTCGACTGTTCAAAACGGACCTCGAAGACGCAGTTTCGGGGAATGGACTTTCCCAGAGGAGTTAAAAAAGGCCAAAGATTATCCAACGCCGGGTTGTGCAGTGATAATGCGAATTATGGTTTATTGCCGTTTGATAAGATAGCAGGCCAAACGGCGGTGGGCATGTATCCAGACTGATCGCAGATTTGCAATGACGTACTTCACAGGGGTTGCGGATTCATTGCAGATTGCCAGGGTTACAGTCCAATGATGGCGTCCGAGTTGGCTCCGATCCAGCTTAGGTAGCTCGTGAGTCGCACATGAACAGCCGACCGGCCACGATCGCAGCCAAAGAGTCCCGAGTAGTGGAACGAGTGCATGCCAATGACGAAAGTTTCGCCCGCTTCCGTGATCGTTACAGGTCCGCCATCGTCTCCCTGGGTTAGCATAGTACGTTAAACGACAGGTCAAAGTAGCATGTCACAGGAACTTACATCGCATGGTCCGCCGTTGTCCCCGGAGGTGCAGATGTGATCGTCGCGTATGAAGTTGTGTGACAGCCCGCACACCGTGTTACTAACAACCGGGGTCCGGATCGAAAGTAGGTTCTGAATCGGTACGGGTTCGTTGTCCCGGTTTCCGGTGTTGCCCCAACCGCTGACGGTGGTACCGAAACCGTTGAAAGAGTTACCAACGTGAGCCCAGCGCGGCAGATTCGCAATCTGAATGTACTCGTTCAGCGGTGTAGGACGATCCATGGTCAGAATGGCTATGTCGTCCCTGTTCAGTAATGAGCTGTAGTTAGGATGGATGAGCGTGTTGGCCACACCGATGAACTGTTGTATGCGGGTCATATCGCTGGCACCAAGAAGTATAGTCATCGTCGGTTGGCTGTTGGGTGATTAAAAAAAACAATTTCACGGCGAAGAGCCAAGAACGCACTACAATATTGGATTGATAGTTACTTCGAGACACAGCTGGCCGTCGTAAGAACGTGTGTTTCGGAAATTAGAATACCGGCACAGAATGCATGGCGGTTAGAGCCAGAAATTAGAATCCCTGCGATGTACGGGATTGCCTGTGGATCCGCATCAGTTCCCCCGGCAATGCGCGACTCGGGCCGGCCCATGGCCATCACACTGCCCACGCTTATGGCACACAACACTAAGGCGAGCTTCATCATTGATTGACGAACAATTTCGGACTGAGCACAGCGATTCCACGTTCAATGTGCACCGACAGAACGGAGTGACCGCAACGATAAGGATGTCAATGATTAAAATGATACCGTTGATACCACTCGATAATTCCAGCTTGCAATTGTAACTCGATCAACGATCCTAGCATAATAATCTTCTGAAACTCCCAAACTAACGTAGATAACAAAACCTAACATTCGTTCTCTTAGTGCACAATTCAGGTTCGCATCGAAAATCACACCGATCAGGCCAACTCGCGGGAAAACAGAAGCCCTGATGCGCCATGTGGACCTTTGCAGAGCCTTTCTTTTATTTGGAAGTGCATTTACACTGTCTGATGTTAAGAAACACTGCTAATATACTAATCAACACAGCGATTTAGCAATGCCAATTATTTTGGGCAATTAGACAGCAGATCGATGATGAACGGCAAAAACAAAAGAGGACCCAAGTCACTTTCCCAGGGAACGCCGAAGAACCGGCAGACGCGGACTGATTGAGAACGCAGGAGCCCAAATCTGATAAGAACATATTTCAATTGTTTGTAACTCGGAATAGAATCCATTTACGAAAAGAATCATTCGGGGTTTTCCATTAAATGGATGTACCAAGTAACGGCCACGGGCATGTGGTACGAAGTTTTAAAACTATTGTAAGTTTCATCTTTTCATCAGTTTCATCAATATCCAAAAACAATCAATACCAGCAACAGATGAGTTGAGATTAGAACATCTTGTGGCTCCTCAAGGCAACTTTCCGCTCAAATGATGACGTTCGTTTTCGGGACATTTGAATATGAACCAGCTTCTATTAAGCTTTCGGTTAATTGAAAAAGTTTTCAAAACGCTTCACAACCGCTGTTTGTAGGAAGCCTAGCCACGGGCACGATGGCCCAATGGCCTAGCAAAATAGGAAAAATCAATGATTAAAACTGGTTACGATAATTGTTGGATACAAATTGAGTGTCCGAACCAAAACGGCAACACTGTAATCCTAATTCATGTGGTGATCAGGATTCAAAGTACAAAGTACAAAACACGAACGAAGTATCAAAGTACATCAAAGAACAAAGTACGAACGGCGATAGTTATGAGTTTGAAAAAAAATCGAAAACGTTTATCAGCGCACAGGTAGACCAAGAAAGTTCTGTGAGCTTGGTGAGCGTCAAAAGCGGCAAATACAGTTTAGAAGAAATGACAGAATTTTCTAAGAAAATGGCGCGGAAATAAGGTTATTATCATTCAAGTCAACTGGAAACTCCTGGGAGCAAATGACTGGAGTAGAAATTTTTGGGTTTTTGATATATCTATCTAAAATCTACTTTTTGGCTATCTAAAAATCAATACGAAGGGAATCATCGCGCTGATCCCACACGATTCCCTACGTATGAAGTTGTTGAGGAAGCTAAAAAACTATGCATTCCTCAACTACCTGAGTTCTGTTTTAGTGAAACAAGTGTGAAAGTAAGTATCAAATCCCTGATAGACAAAATATGGATTAAACATTTTGGTGTAATGCAGATTGCATAACTTAGGGGGTTAAAAACCTTACTACGGGGCCAGACGAAGCGTAACGTAATGTTTTTGGAATTTCAGATTAATGCCAAACTGGTTGCGCTTCTGTCAAAACGTATATGTTTTGGCCGAGGGGTAATCAGTTTGGCATTTTTGGCAGTTCGAGTGGTTTCAGTTATATATTCTTCCTTAAAACAAATATGTTTGCCTTTGGCATACCAATTGCCCACTGTGCGGCACTTGGTCAGGTTTCAGGTTCGAAGTTTCAAAGTTAGGTTCAAAAATCTTAGTCGCTGTCAGAAAGAGAAAACATATTTCAAATGTCAAAAAATCAGCGTGCGGTTGTGTTGTGTTTCGTCGTTCGGTCTCTAATTCCGATTTTCGCAGCGATTTAAAAACGGTGAATACTCCGATTCAGAACCATTTCACGGTAATGGGCAAAGTATACGATTTTCCGTTCATTTGGACGTGTTTTCCGGTTCCGGTTTGAAGGTGGTCGTTTCGTCGCGGTAGTGCGTCTTTCTCGGTAGGTTGTCGGCCCCTTTTCTCTCTGTGCTAAATAGCTGGCACAAAGATCTAGAGACCGATAGCCAGGGCACGGCGCGATGTTGACATAATGGCGCAGACCACGGGATTACCAGTGAATGGGGCGCACGGAAGGTGGGTCAGGTGGGTCAGGTGTGTCGGGCGAAAGTCGTACGATGATACTTGAAGTGGTAACCCGTTTTCGATAGTTGATAACGCGAATAGCATTATCTTGTTCCCGTTCGACCGATGCCCGGGAAACGATAATGTTCGGAGCGCTCCCCAGCCAAATCCCGCAGAACTGGGCATTGTCGTGACTGCTGGCTGTGTGTGTGTGCCTCCGCGAGCCTCTATTGCTGCCCTTTGTCCAATGGTGGGGCCGAAATCGTTTGCAAAATCGAATTTTGGCAAATAAATGTGTGTTCCATTCGAAAGTGTGATATGATGCTGGTTCCTTCGAAACGGGCGTCTCCCTTTGTTACCGGCCCGTTGCGTGACATTCGCTCGATCATCTGTTCCTGGATATAATGCTGATCAAAGGAGCACTGTTTACGTAATATCCGGGTCTGACTGTCGTCGCTAACTTGATGGATGGGAGCAAATGTAATTTGTGATTAGAATCTGTTGTTCTGGTATTTCATTGTAACCATTGCACAGGTGCCTAACGAGTGGATGAAATCTAACATTTAACAAGTAAAAATCAATGCAACAACAGAATCAAAACAAGCAAGCAATGTATTCCTCCTTAGTTAAAAACAAAAACTATAAACAACAATGCCCGATTCGCAATGTACAAAATGCACGTGCTTTGGTCATAATGTGAGACAACTAGCGGCTGCTGAGATCATCAACAAAAACAATAAAAAAGGGAATTTCTTTTATATCTGAATAAGATAGCTAAATTTACCAAATATAAACCATAAAAGATGATAAATAGAATACATCTCTTATTATTTGCTGCGATTGATCAATAAGAGAGTTTCTCTGCTGGCATTAGCTCATCATTTTAAAGAGATTAATGATGTATTTTCTTTTTTTCTACCTCACGTAAAATAAAGAAATTAACCCCATTGACCGGATCATATGAACTCATTTTCTAATTAATTTTCCTCCACTCACTGAACGCTCCAGTCTACAGATATCATTGATGGTGTTTTACATAATTGGCTATCATTAACTATGATTTAGTAGCTTCCCTAGTCGCACCCACCTAACCCTCCCCTTACTTCACCCTATTCCATTCTTTTACACCTCGTAAAACATTAGTTCCGTTCTGTGGAGGTATAAAATTAGTTGGCAGAAAGAAGGCAAAACACGGACCGCGCGGGTCTAGAGAATGCGACGCCAAGTATGCGTCACTTGGAGAACTTATAAGATGCCATTTCCGACACGAAACTTTCCCCCGACAGTGTCTTCGGCGTGGAGCTACAGGTACACGAAAAGAAACTTTCATCTGACGCACTCCGCTGCCGGTGGAAAAGGTCTTATTTTAGGCCGAAAAAGAACCCTCTATCATCGCGCTGGAAGCTCGGTAGGAAACCTTTCCTGGGGACCCTTGAGCCCGAAAAGAGGCACCCCAAAGCGCCAGTGGAAATCAGGGTTTTGAGTTTTGTTGCCTTCCCGTAACGCTGCTGGGGGCCTACGGGCAGACCTCTTGATGGGGGTTGGTCACGCCATGATACTACAACCTTGGCGAATTACACGACGCGGGTGATTCAAAACGGAAAAGCGGGGGTGGGGCCAGTTTTAGTTCGTCATCTGGACGTCATCGTAGATTGTAGGATTGCGTGTAGCACCAATCTGGTTGTACGCCATCATCGGCCCTTTGGGGCATTTCGAGTTTCACGGAGGGGGAACACTCGCTGTTGTATTCAAGGCCGTTTCTGCTGCAATTCCAATCAGCCGCCGCCGGCAGTCCGTCTCGGTGTGTGAAAACTGTTACATTCACTTACCTAACCGGTCGGCTGTCACGGTTCGACGATTACGACTACATATTCTTCGTGGTGCCACAATGTTTTAGTTATTGACCCAAAAACGAACGCATCAGATATTGTCAATCGGCAAGTTGTGGCGTTAATGTGTGTGTTGAAAATTTTGCAGCAATAGAAAGTGCATCAGCTAAATCGCCGGACTGACAGAAATATTTGAACGGAGGTGCTCGTAAAACACGAGCAAAGTGTTTGTAGTGTGTTTGTAGTGAAAAGTTTGGTGTAAAAGTCAACAGAATGGTTCGGTCGTTCGGGAAACTGTAGTAGCTGATGCGACAGCGGCCAAGGGTTTCCGCTGCTAGGCCGCTATTGCCGGTGTTTCGGTGTTTGCTTGCGGGAAGCTGATCCCTGGATGATGATGGAACCTGCTCACAAGCCGAAGATGAGCCACGGTGAATTGATTCATTCTTCGTTGAGGGTGGACGAATCCTTGGACGAAGATCTGCGATCGAAATCGGAAGCATTCGGAGTCAGCAACGGCGAAGATCACCGACAACTGCAGCAACCGACGGTGTATCTCACCGAAACGTTCTACATCAGCTCGAAGAAAAATACCGTCTTCGAGGTGCGGCTCACCGACAAGGGTCTCTGTCTGAAGAAACAATCGAACGGGTCGACCAAGGAGCAGACCATCCCGCTGAAGGACATCATCGGTTGTCGCTGTTTACGCAGCAAGCGTCGCACGCGTGGTAGCTCCTCGTGTACGTGTGCCTCCATCTCGAATTCGGGCGCCCTCAAGGTGGTTGAGGAGAACTCGGGCGAGCAGGATGAGACGGACGTGAGTGCATATCTCTACATTTACGCGTACATTCTGAAGCGCAACCGGCGCGGCGGGTTCCGCGAGCGTACCACCATCACCCTGCGCTTCCGTTCGTTCGATCGCTACGAGGACAACAACCGCGAAGCGCAAAAGTGGCGCGCCGCCATCAAGTGTCTGATCGCCGGTGAACCGGCGTTGCAGAAACACACATATCAACCACGCGATACGCGCAAAATGCTCGTCATACTGAACCCAAAGTCCGGCTCAGGTAAGGCGCGGGAAATGTTTCAGCAGCGCGTGGCACCGATCTTTGCCGAAGCCGAAATCCTCTACGATCTGCACATCACCAAGAAGTGCAACTGGGCGCGGGAGTTTGTTCGCCTGCGGGACATCTACCTCTGGCGGGGGATCGTCGTCGTCGGTGGCGATGGCATCTTCTTCGAGGTACTCAACGGGTTGTTCGAGCGGGAGGACTGGCAAACGGCCATCGAGGAGTTACCGATCGGCATCATTCCTTGTGGGTCCGGCAATGGATTGGCGAAAACGGTGTCCTTTTTATATGAGTGAGTATGATCATGCTGCTAGTTAGAGTTATTTATTTGTTATTAATATTATTAGAACAGGCAGAGCCGCGCACCACGAAGCACACTCAAGTTGATACACTGTCAGCATCGCCGGAACTGACCTTTTGCGCATAGAAATCGATTAATCGGTGCAGCGAGCCGAATGATCTATGGACAAGCCACGCAAGCTAGAGTTTATTATGTTTTACTCTTGAGATTGTGACATTTTGGAATGAACCTTTTGTAATTGTATACTGAAAAAGATCCAAACAGCATACGTGTTTATGTATCCCTTCGAAAGGCTACTTAATCCATCATGTTGGCATTCCGGTTCCAAGTAAAATCAGAATATCGAATTATACTGGACGTGCGATCATTCGATCCTCTATCTTTCAGTGGGATCCCCCGTTACCTTCAGATATGTGAAGTGGTAATACGCCTTTGTCTCACCATTGCGCACCGTTTCTCAGATGAAGAGAAACGTGTTTCAGGGGGGAACTTGTAGTGCAGCTCTTTCCTACGACACATGTTTGCGCAGTTGGTTGGGTAGTGAAAAAAATACCAATCATTGCTTCACGGTGTTACTTCGATCCGATGGCGTCGACGATGGCTCGTGTCTCTTTTAATAATAAGGAACTGACTATAGAAATATATCGTGTGAAGAATATCATTCGATTGGGTTTGAATAACTTATCTGTCCTTAACACATTAATCATCGATAGAAATCATCAACTCTTATGGCTTATGGGGTATGGGTTGATGGCTGCAATTATGTCATATAGCAATGGGTTAATGTTGGGAAAATGTACTTAAAGCCAGACTCTCTGGTTGTTCATGTGGTTGACGGCGTACATTTCTCCTGACCGCATAAAGGGCAAACACAAATGCATAACTCATTTTGCATGGCCCATTTTGTGTGCGTGCAATGTATACTTCAAAGTACATCCCAACCAGAAGCATGTTCCGGGACTTTTAATTTACACCTTCATCACCTTGCAATGCAAGTTGATTGTTCTTTTTCACGTGTGTCACGAACCGAAGCTGGAAGGGATTTTTGTGCTGGTCCAGGGAATAATTATGCGGCAGTACTGTTTCCTGTCGTGCATTGGACGAATCAAACATCAAGATTTAAATCTCACCTTTTTGATGTGGCTGATGAGAGAGGTAAACACCCTGTCCGATAAGAGCATGCCACCAGACGACGGCACACGCGATAATGGTGTTCTTGCCCTACGGAATTAACTAGAATGCCAACTTTTGCTGATCGGAACATATACATGTCCCGGAACATTGGGGTGGAACGGGTTGAGTCGATCACTTTCATTTCCGGGCCTCGTCGACGGTAGCATTGACGTGTAGCATTAGCTTACATAACAGCCTCAAGCTTGGCCGCCTTCAAGTCTAGAAGATAATACAAGTTTGATGCTAGTTCAAAAATATTACACGTTTTAACTGTGAAAGACTCTTTTTCATAATAAATTGTGCGATCGACGCAATGTTTACAGTACAACAGTTGGCCCAAGGATTTATGAATATCAATAATACCCTATTGCATGACCATGAATGCTATCATCCCACGGGCCCACGAAACCCTAACAGCGGGGAAAGAAAGCTCTATCTATCAATCGATTACAGTTGTTTGTGGCCAACAGTGGCAACCGCACGCCGTGCCGCAGTTGTGTCAGCCAATGTCGTGTTTGCAGATAAGAAAAAAACACTGCTCACTTTGCCGCCCCGCCAGTAGTAGACACGTCCGACCGACGGCAGGCTGAGACACGTGTAGCAAGGGTTTTTTTTCCACATCCCGTCCGGGCGAATCTATGAGTCGAACGCAGTATTCGACGTGGATTGACACCAGCCCGGAAGATAATTTCACGATCCGTGCTACGAAGCTTGCGGTCGGTGGAGCTTTGTTGCAAACTCATGGTTTCCTCGATGGCGGGCTTTGTTGATCTGTTTGCCAGCATTTCGAGGCTGTGGGTGCTTGAATCTTGGCCCCCTTTCTCTGAAACTGCTTATTTACCCGGCGCGTCTAATGGCGGATCCACTCGGCCGTTGGATTTTTAACAGGGTTTTTTCTCGCGCACTTTGTGTTCTTCTCGTGCGATGCTCATCCACATTTTTTTTCCTTTGGCCCGATGAACCCGCGATAACCTACATGCGCGGCAATGCGTCAAAAATTATCCATTCTCCGCCGGTGGTTGAGAAGAAACAAATAATCGTTCGCGCACATGCTCACTATCGGTCGCAGGATGGTACGTGCGTAGTAATTGAAACGTATTATTGGTACAGTTGCTAAGATAGTAAATGCGTATTTTTTACGATAGGCAAATATCGCTCGCTGCTTGTTACACGCCATTACATTATTTAACTTGACCCCCCCTTATCACTCTAGCGCATCCAACGGTATTGTATGAATGTTGCTATTAAAGTGCCAAGGCGATAAACAATCAGTTCAGTTAAGTTCCGTGTTAATGGCGGCCAACATTGCGATTCGAAAATATAATCAAATGAAGCGAACCAAATCGAGTTTCATTCGTAATCGAATCATCGCGGCCCGGGATGAAATGGAATTAAAATTTGTACACTCTCTGTAGCCCCGCCAACGAAGCAGGCGGCGGCTGACAAAAAGACACCATGCGATGTGAAATAGAGGATTTGCCATCGCTCCGTTGCGCGCACCACTTGAAATTTTGCGTCAAACAAATGCAACCATCATCAGTTCGGATAAATAAATTCATCTCTAATCGAAAACCACAAGTCATGCGTATAGGCGTGTGTGTGCAAACATATCAGTGTCATTTGCGTCAACAACGACTCAAATCGGGTGGCGATGATTTCGAGCCTTTGTGATGATCGTGCTTTGCGTCACAGATGGGCTACGAGAGGAGGTCGCGCATCCTCCGTCCACTGCTCCACTTTTGCCGGTGGTTAGTTTTGTTTGGCAGCCCTTGAAGGGAAAGAAAAACGCTTGTTTTGTCTTGCGTAATTGAAAGGACAGCGCTCAACGGTCATCACACCGCAAACACGGATAGAGCTAGGTGCAGTTCCTTGCTTGGAAGAAAGTTTGTAGAGTAGCCAACCGGAGCCGGCTGGCAGGCTGGTTCTGTGGAGGGAAAGATTTTTATGGGTTGGCCTAGATTTGTATGGTTTGGCGCTAAGCAGCGACCAGCCACAACCCTTGACCACCCTCGTCGGGGCGGGTTCCTGGGCGGAACAGAGTTTGACCGCAAAAAGGATAGGACAGCGGTACACCGTTCGCTTCACGGTCGATGCTCGTCATGTGCCACATTGAGGGCCGGCAAAAAATACTTGCCGGCAGCAACGAGACCGGTGGCCAGTCTGGGAGAATCGAGTTCTCAAGGGACCTCTCGAATGGGATGTTTGATCGATTTGTGGTATTCCACATCGACCAACGAAGACGATGAATGGTGTTGGAAAGTTACATTACATAACATTCGGCCGGGGCCCTACGCCAATGACTTGGTGGCCCTCAGGTGTGCTAAACTCGATGGACTTGTTAGTAAATCATAAACCACACACCGTTGCCGCGTTCAGCGTTTGCTGACACGAAACCGACCGAGGTGTTGCTCGTCATTCTCGTTATACGGTGCATAGATATTCGCTACAACCTTTTGCGAAAGCCCTGGCAGAGCCAACGATTGAGCAAGGATCGCACCCCACGGACTGCGGTTGTGAGACACGGCACGCGGTCGATTCGGTCGTTGATAAGATACTCCTAATCATTGACGAATGACTTGTTTTGGCGGGGTGCACAGCTGGGGCGTCGTCTGCGCTCGATGGTGTCACGCCTGATGGCTAGTGACAAAATAAGGGCGACTTTCGAGTGGGATGGAAATTGTTGCTTCACAATTCATGCCGCCGCAAATGAAACGCTAAAAGCCGTGTCATAAAGCCGGCTGTCGCTAATATTGGGGATGTCATGTGACAACACAGGCACAATTCAACGGCTCTCAAGTGGGACATAGCGAAGCCGCGGAGTGTGGCGTTTTGAGGCCAGACAAATTGTATGCGCGGGCGACCGGCGACGGAAAGGGGATTATGGCGATATCGGGGTTTCAGTAAGAGTCGCAATTGTCGGAAATTGAATCCAACGCACAGGTGTCATCGTTTTGTGTCGCTACCGGTTTGATCCGGTTCAACATAATCGGCAGAATAATCCGTTCCGGATTATTAGTGTCACCATTCAACTCGCTGTCCAATCTCTTTTCCTTTGTCTGGGAAGCGTAAAGTACGCTGTGGAAACCTGACATCGGAATTTGCAGTTTTGCGAAACGCATTCTCGTGATTCGTAGTTGCAGGCTAAATTTAGGTTTCTTTTGTAGATATTTCTGACTGATTTTGAAATTTCAAACAGATTGTAGCGTAAGCGTTTGTAATTTATTTTTCAATTTCAATTAACACTGATAAAAATATTTTCTTTCTTCGATAAACGCTTTTCAGAGAGCCTTTTGAAACGAAACCCGTACTGGCATCAGCTTTAATGGTAGTTAAGGGAAGACATTCCATGTTAGACGTAGTTAGAGTCGAGACCCGCACCAATGTAAGTAAACAAAAACAAGAGGTTTATTTCTGTGGGTGCCGTTCGATAACATTAGCCGTTCTTCTTCTTCGCAGATAATGTTCTCTTTCCTCTCCGTGGGATGGGGCCTCATATCAGATATCGACATTGAGAGCGAACGGTTACGCGCCATCGGTGGTCAACGGTTTACCGTGTGGTCTGTCCACCGATTGATCAGCTTACGGACGTACCATGGGAAAGTATCCTACATTCCGGCACTGGCTAGCCAAACCAATGGAACCACGATGGCTAGCAGCCACACGAATGGGCCGACGAACAACCGATCAGGTGCGATCGGAACACTAAAGCACAGCGTCAGTTACAACACCACGTTGAACTGCCGCGACTGTCGTGGGGGAACCGACGCAAGTAGCTGCGACGCCTGTGATACGAACTTTAGTGACGTGCTTTCGCTGGAGACGGGAATGAATCTGGATTCGTTTCGTCCTCGCATCGACAGCTGGTACTCGGCAACGTCGCGCAAAAGCACCTACTTCTCGACGGTGGACAGCGTGTACGAGAGTGATAAGGCTTCCAACGATGGCAGTACCGGACAGCAGGTTGGCCCCAACGGTACCGGGCCGTTCGTACAAATGTATGGCCCACCATCGCGATTGCCAGCCTTAACGGCTGCTATTCCCGACACGTGGACCACCTTGTCGGGCGAGTTCGTGATGGTGCACGCCGCATACCAGACACACCTCAGCACCGATTGCTACTTTGCCACGCAGTCGCATCTCAACGATGGCATTATATGGTTGCTGATCATTCGCGGAGGAGTTTCTCGATCCCAGCTCCTATCGTTTCTGCTGGGGCTGAGCAGCGGGACGCACGTTCCGCTGCAAGGGAACGATTACATCCAGATGGTTCCGGTAACTGCCTTTCGCATCGAACCAAACGGCACCAATGGGCACATGACGGTGGACGGGGAAAACGTTGAGTGTGGCCCGATCCAGGGTGAAGTGTTTCCCAGCCTAGCAAAAGTGATGGTGCCCAAGTAGACGGGACCAAATCTGAGCAGAGGATGGTTTGTTTTTGTGCTCTGTTTTCTGCGGCTATTGGAATGTTATGGTGGAATGTTTTTTTTCGTTTGTCAAACCCGTCCACAGCGGAATGTAACATTTGTTGAAATTGATTTGTTATGCAGAACAGCGGCAGTCTTATAGGTTTTAAGGGAGTAACGTGCGATAGATGATTGGGGAGGGTTTATACCTACATCTTCTGGATGGCAAAAACAAAATGCAAAGAACAAGAGAAACGGCTGTTACCTAAATGTGCTAGTTATTTTTGTTTGGGTTGGGTTGAAAATAATTAAGTTACATTCTATAAAAATCGAAACGTGTGCACACAAAACATTTTTTTTTTGTGAGGCAGTCATCGCAGAATTCAGACAATTCCCGAAATTCGTGCCAAACTGATTTCATTCACCGGCTTTTCTTTCTTGGTAACTCCTGGTACCTATCGACAACGAAATGGCCCGGAACTGATAGTGCACACAAAGAATAGTGCATAACAGGATGCATTTAAATTGCTCGAATCCATTCCACGCGCTCCATATCAGTCGAGCACTTGCTAACATGCGACGTAAACGATAAGCAATTGTACCGATTTGCCATCAATTTAAAAAAATCAAGAAAAGTAGCAAAACGGTTTACAAAACAAAGTATTACCTATTCCAATAAGATTAATGTACATGCGCATCATGAACGATTCTGGCGCGAACACTAGCCTTTCCGGATAGTGGCCGGGAGTTGGTAGGCGAAACAAGTAGAATAGAATAGAGAAATCACGGAGGTGGAATGATTATTGAGAAAAACCATTTTAAAAAGACAAAATACTTCATACCAGTCACTAAATCGTCGACATGCGACATTCAAAACGTGTCAATAGTGCAAGCAATTTAGCTAGTAGCGTACTAGGAATCAAATTTATAATATCTTTCAAGCATTACAAAATATATTCATAAAATAATACACCCAATGAATACAAATTCATTGTCACCAGTTTCCCGGGCAGTGCATTTATGGTTGCCCGAAGATATGAAGACGAAAGTAAAATATCTAAGGCGCGTATAGGACGGAATTACCGAAAGGCGGGTTGGCAGCGCTTGCCGAAAAGTACATTGGCTTCCTGGGAGGCAACGGATTGTTTCACAAACAAACAAGAGCCGAGAGTCGAGTGATCTGCAAATACCTCTACTTTAAGATAATCTTTTCGCTTCGAATTCTGCCTGCATTCTAGTCGAGGGGCGTACCAACGGCAAGCACCATAGATTACAGTTTCGATTAAGCTGAACCACCATTACGAATGATGTGTGGGTCGCAAGTAAACTTACTCGAGCGTAATTACCAGTAGATACGCACGTTCATAATTCCACAGTAATTCCAGTTTCAATGCGTGTATAGCCGTCCATGAGTCGAAGGCAGAAGTGAACAGATTTTCAGTCGATGCCGATAAAAATGAACTATGACTGTGATTCGTTACATTGTGCAATGCACGAAGGTCAATTTCCTGGTTTTTTTCTTCCTGCCGTCCGATGGCACTTTCTCTTCTGTTTGCTGCTGAGTATGGTTTACAGTAATTTTTGTTATCATTAAAAACTGAGGGAAATTTTTCCAATAAAGCGCACGGTGTGGTGGTTTACAACTTGCGGCTGCTGGTTTCAGTTGATTTGCTAGATTTGGAAAGAGTACGGGCAAATGGTTAATTTGAGAGCGTTCTAATAAATAGTTAAACAATTTGTAAGATAAGAAACTGTGTAATTTTTCAACGAAATCAACGGCATTCAAAACTTAAAAGATGCTCTGCTGAATCGACGTTGAAAACACACTCCCGATGACAACAATCGATGAACGAAACAAATCGACGTTGGGTTTGCAGTTGTGTAGGTAGGTTAATCAGCTGTCAAGCGTCAGAATCAACACGAAGCAATTGATTGTAAGTTTTTATTGCGTTTGGAGGAAGTTGTCGGAATTCGTTCGTTGGAAAAAGGGAGTTTCACGTACAAAGTTCCCGCCAATGTAGTCGCGGAAGCTTAAATTATTCAGCGAAATACAAGTGTTTTGGATTAGGCAAGAAACCGATTCGGAAAACACCTGCTAAATACATGTAGTTGGACGCACGCACCTAAGACCATCCACTTTGAAGGTGAGAGTTGCCTGAGCCAACTAAAACCAGAAAATAATCACAAAGCTTGCGGTCGGGAATGAGCTACGCATCTTGTGCGACCTTTATCTTTGCAGCGACCAATCCTGCGGCAACGTTGCTTTGTCTGGAACGTTCTGTGTAACTTTAATTATGCTCCGGCAAATGTGTCGCATTTGCATTTAGCAACATTCGATAATTATTGCGTGTGATACTTAACCAATTAACGTTTATTTTTCGTTTGCTTTTGGGGTGTTTAAGCATGTTGCCATAAACAAGTAGCAAAAGTGTGTAGTCCGAAAAACTTTAATAATATCAATTCCTCTTTGTGTTTGAACGATCCTTTCAGACCATTGTTTTCATTCTCTTAGACTAGGATAACGTAATGGCAGTCTACTGTTGGGGCAATACGGCCCACGGTGAGCTGGGCCTTGGCGGGATCGAGGAAGAGCAGGTATGTCACGCACAATTAGCTCCCGCAACTGTACAACACTTAAGGAAAATATCGGAAAACAATGTGAAACCTTTGTATTGCTCGTTTTAGGTGATGGTACCGCGGAAGATGGATTGGTTGCATGCGCACGACATTGCACAGGCGGCTTGCGGCGCCAGCCACACGTTGCTGTTAGTGAGCGAGGGAAAGCTGTATTCGTGTGGCAACAACGATCACGGCCAGCTGGGCCATGATGTCGAAAGTTTGCCAAACAAAAGGCCACGTATGTCGCGATTTAGTATGTAAATTGTTCTACGATACCTTATCAGTTCTTTTCGAGATTCCCTTCTGTCAAGCATGGTTCGAAACGATAGTTATCTCCCCCCCAATTGAGTCTTTCCAACACTCCGGTTGACAGTGCAAGAAAAAAACTCGCTGCTAATGGAGTTTCTTTTCCTGCACAGTTGGCTTTCTGAAGATTCTATTCTTTGGCAATTACAGCTTTTAGACCTTCCTATAAACGCTCTTTAACACCTATGGTTTCGCAGAACGTTTAACGTCACTCGAAAACTACATCATCACACACGCCTGTTGCGGCATAGCGCACTCACTAGCGCTCACCAATTGGGGACAAATATATAGCTGGGGCTCAAATGCAATGGGTCAGCTCGGACAGGATGTGGACGTGACACGCCAGCCATCACCACGACTCATTCGGTCGATTGCCGCCAAACAAGTTGTGCAGATCGCCTCTGGGCAATACCATTGCTTGGCGCTGACCAACAACGGCGAGCTTTATGCTTGGGGTTCGAATGCTTACGGTCAGCTAGGTATTGGAACGACCAATGAAAAAGTGGCCACACCGACGCTAGTTGTATCGTTGGCCGGTGTGCCGATCGCTTTCATTGCTTGCGGTGGAAACCATAGCTTCGCTGTATCCAAGTAAGTACAGAATTTCCCTCGGAAGCGTTGGAATTTCCATCATACCGTGTGACGGTTTCTCTTTTTGCAGATCCGGGGCCATTTTTGGATGGGGAAAGAACACATTCGGACAGCTGGGGTTAAACGATCTGAACTCCCGTAGCTTTCCGACTCAACTACGTACGCTACGCAGCCTCGGCGTGCGGTACGTCAGCTGCGGTGACGATTTTTCCGTGTTTCTGACCGCCGGCGGTGGTGTGTTTACGTGCGGCGCCGGTTCTTTCGGTCAGCTGGGGCACGGTAGCTGCAACAACGAAATATTGCCCCGCATGGTGTTCGAGCTAATGGGTAGCAAGATCACGCAGGTTGCATGTGGTCGACGTCACACGCTAGCGTTTGTGCCTTCACGGGGGAAAATCTACGGTTTCGGACTCAGTGGCGTTGGGCAATTGGGAATCGGTATCGTTGGTATCTGCAACACCCCGCAGATCGTTCGCGGACCATGGGTGAGTAAGCTTTGCATTTAGAACACTGCAACGGTTTGCTCATTCATCCATGCTCGGGTCTACAGCTTACAACCGATCAAGATATTGATGACTGCGAAGTTTCACAAAGGATCGTTAACCGTATATTCTCCGGCGGTGATCAGTGTTTTGTTTCGATGTTCTCCAGCGAAGAATCGGACGACTATCGGCAGTACGAGTACGTATCGTGATGTTTTATTTTTTCGAACGGAATTCATCGCAAATGTCCGTTGACTATTAATGGTAACACGTTTTTCTACGTAGCAAAAATACACAAATTCTTTCCCTGTCGCTGCAACTGGCGAGAGAGCTCGCGGAACTGAAGCCTGAGCAGACGGTCGAGCTCGATCTAATGTCCTCGCTGGAAACGATCTTCAAATCACTCGCCTGCCTGAACGGATCGCTACTACTGCCGAACGATCAACACTTCTGCTGTACCTCCAAACATCCAGGTATCGATATGGATGCCGCAACCGAAGCGTTCGATTTGGTGCGCAAAATTGAGCATGAATCACTACGCCAGCTGATTCGTGATTCTATCACGTCCGATCTGCTTGCGTCTCTCGTCCCTTCGCCTGCGGACGTTGAAACGTTGCGCATCTATTTGCTGCTGCCACTATACCACGAGTTCATCAATCCGAAGCACTACCAGAAGCTACACGCCCCGTTCAGCAAGTCGGTTCGAAATCTACAGAAGATACCTTACGAAATTGTGACCCGTTGGTGGGCCTTTACTTCTCGCGATTACTTCGAGCGGTTGGTAGAGAACTGTAAGAGCGTCGTTTTGTACATCGTGCGTTACAAGCTGCCGAAGGTGGTGATGGAGCGAGAGGAGCACCACGAGCTGCGGTACGACGAGCAACTCGTCTCGTTGCTCGAACTAATGGCCATTCTCTATTGGATCAATCACACCAAACGAGAAAGTAAGCTGGCATACGAGCACTTCCACATCGGGGAAATAGCTGAATTGATCGATCTGCCGCAGGATTACTACAAATGGACACGCGACACGACGGGTCAGTACTTTTCGCTATGCAACTATGCGTTCATATTTAATGCCGCAGCCAAGATGCTGCTACTGCAAACCGATCAGATACTGCAGATGCAAAAAGCGATTAGTACACCGACGGCAACGTCGGTTTTGCCGTCACTCTTCTTCCCGACTGTACCGCTAGTGCCGCAGTTTATCGTGCTGAATGTGACGCGCGAAAATCTTGTGGAAGACACGATCCGCGAGCTGTCGCAGTACGCAGCGAGTGATCTGAAGAAACCGATTAAGATCAAGTTCTGCGGCGAGGAGGGTGAAGACGCGGGCGGTGTACGGAAGGAATTTTTCATGCTTCTCTTGCGCGATATTCTGGATCCAAAGTACGGAATGTTCAAATCGTTCGAAGAGTCACGGACGATCTGGTTCACGGAGGATTACTTCGAGGGAGACGATAGTATGTTCGCACTGATCGGCATTCTGTGCGGTTTGGCGATCTACAATTTTACAATCATCGCGATTCCATTCCCGCTGGCGCTGTACAAAAAATTGCTCGGCGAGGAGGTGGATATGAGTGATTTGCGCGAGCTTACACCGACCGTGGCACGATCGATGCAGAGTGTACTGGACTATGAGGAACCGGATCTGGCGGACGTGTTTGAGTTAACGTTTTCGACCACCCGTGAATACTTTGGCGAGATACAGACGATCCCACTGAAGCAAGGCGGTGAAGAGATTCGGGTGACGCAGGAGAACAAGTACGTATAGGGAACGTAAACAATCATCAAGTAAGAAGGGTGAATCTAAATGTGTTTGTTCGTTTTCTCTTTCTATCTTTAGACATGAATTCGTTCAGCTTTATATAGACTATGTGTTTAATAAATCGGTAGAAAAATCATTCCGGCAGTTTCTCGCTGGTTTTATGCGCGTCTGCGGAGGGCGCGTGTTGCAACTCTTTAAAGCGCACGAACTTATGGCTGTGGTAGTGGGGAACGACGAGTATGATTGGATGGCGCTAGAAGAGAATACCGAGTATAAGAATGGGTACTCATCAAGTGATCAAACGGTAACCCCACCAGCCTTGTGTTCGCTATAACAAATCATCATTAATGTACGATCCCGACGGTATGCCGCCCTCTGCTCGTTACAGATTCGTTGGTTCTGGGAGGTGTTTCACGAGTTGCCGCTGGAGGAGAAGAAAAAGTTTCTGATCTTTCTCACCGGCAGTGATCGTATACCAATCCTCGGGATGAAAGCAATAAAGGTAGGTGATTGCTGTTTCTTCATGAACGAACGATTCACAGTAGTAGTTTCCTGTTTAACGCTCCTCGTTTGTTCGTAGATCTGTATTCAACCAATGCCGGATGATAAATTTCTTCCCGTGGCCCACACTTGCTTCAATGTGCTTGATCTACCCCACTACCAGACAAGGGAGAAGCTCAAGTACAAACTGCTGCAAGCAATACAACAGAATCAGGGATTTAACCTGGTGTGATGAGCGGGGAGAAGAATGATATGAATTTTTCTCTCGCTGCGGTCGTTTGAGTGTTATTAGGTGTTATTTTTTTCACTGTAAGCGACTAGCAGTGTAAACTGAAACCATAACAAAATGGCAACGAAATTTCCCGGGTGTTGGTTTGTTACGGTCGTTGCAAAATGTATCCATTGGCGTGAGGGTTTACTCGCGCTAAGAACTGAGATTTCCTTTTCGTTCCACTATTCTTCTACATCCAACTTCATGTCACTCCAAAAAGATTTGATTTATTATTTCGACACTGCCAATAGGTTGTGCTTTCCTACGCGATCGGTTATTGTTTTGTTCTCGCACTGCACCGTTGTTGAAAACTGTTGACATGAAAGGCGAAACAGGGGCAATAAATGAGCGTGAAGAAGTGTTGGAATAATCGATCCAAAAATGCGTGTTTTTTTAAATACAACATGTTCAACAAAAGCTTTATTGGATAGGGTTCCTCTTTGTTTTTGGTGCACGATTGCTACTTTCGTAGTTTTGCTCGAATTTAATGGTAACCATTTCGCAAGCTCTACAAGCCGTGGGGTGGAGTACTGTGTGCGGTCAGTGCTCTGCGGTGCGCTGCTGCGCGGCGTGTACTAGGATATACTTCATTGTGGAATGCGATCCCTCAAGTAGGACATGATCGAGTCCGTGCCCTTCTCCAGTATCTGATGCCGTGGCTGCCGAAAGCTATTTCCAATCAGCTCCAAAGTTCTACAGTGCGTTTAAGAGAAAACCAACGACGAATGATCATAACGAAAGGAAGGGCGACGAAAAAGTGACAAATTCTTACGTGATGTTCTTCAGTGTACCCAGTATGGGAGGCACATGTTTGATGTTGTTGTTTGCCAGATCCAACGTTGCCAACCGCTTCAACGCACCAAGTCCGGTTTCAGAGGCGTCGATTTCCTCGATTCGGTTTCCACTTGCTAGGAGAATTTCGAGTCCTTTCAATTCGTAGACACAGCTCGACAGGCACCGCAGCTGGTTGCTGATTACGTTTAGCTCACGCAGTGTCACCAGCAGCCCAATAACGGCCGGCAGCTCTTCGAGTGCATTGTTTGAAAGGTTCAGATAGGCGATTTTATCGAACTGTGAAAAAAACGACGGCACGGTTCGGAGCAGGTTGAAACCGACGTTCAACTCGGTAAGCTGCGCAGCGAGTTGCCCGAGTCCTGATGGCACTTCGGTAAGCTTATTTTTGCTAATGTCTACATTGTAAACGGCGGCTTCGCGGGCGTCCAGAAATACGGCTTCCGGAATGTCGACAAGCGCTTTCGAGCTGACGATCAGTGCGCGCCCCTTTTTCATCTGGTACACGTCCGGGAATGTGGCTCCTTCGTCGAAGAAACCTTTCCGCACCGTTGACGATGCACCGTCGCCGGAGCGGGCTGGTTTCGATGAGTCCCGCTCGCGAAGTGTTTTCAGAATGCGTTGAGTACCGCACTGAATGATGTCGCGACGTATAGACCGGATCGGATTTCCGTCCACCTGCAAGCTAACCAGGTGGGCCAACGTAGAGAGACACGATGGCAAACTGCTGATCGTGTTGTTGGACAGATCTAGCCGTGTCAGGCTGGCCAGCAGGGCGATTTCATCCGGCAAACGTTCGATCTTGTTGTCGCGCAGATCGAGCACACGAAGCTGGGGTAAGTTTTCGCAGAAATCAGCCGGCAGCGTGCGAATGAAGTTGTTCGCCATGTGCAACTCCTTCAGGGCCTCGCAGCCGGTAAAATCGGGTAGCTCGTCAATGTCGTTGTGCTGTACGTAGAAGCACTCAAGCTTACGAAGTTCTCCCATTACGGGTGGCAACTTTTTCAAATCGTTTTTCGTCAAGTCGAGCTTGTGAAGGTCTGCAACGGAACAGGCAAAATCATGTTTCATAAGGTCGTAAGACGCGATAACGAAACGATTACCACTTACTGCGCAGATTAACAATATCGTTCGGAAGCTCCGTTAGTCGGTTATTGTTCAAGGTTAGCTGCTGGAGTCGCACCAGAAACCCAATACCGCCCGGGAGCGAGTTAATGCTGTTGAATGAAATGTCCTGCAAAATGGGTGTTATGGTTTTGAATAAAAAGGTTAGTGTTGGAAATTAGCAACTATGGTTAATAATCAGTTGTCCGTGAACCATGAGTGAATATTGTTAATGCTAGTTTAGCATTAAAAGCATGGACCTAAGCACGTTATGCTCCATTTCAATATCCGCAACGTGTTTTTTTAACTTTGCTGGAGTTACACTTTATGTAGCTTTTCTTACCAGTGTTTCCAGCATGATCAAATCACTGATATTCGAATGGACCTCCGGAAACTCGTTGTGCGACAGATTAAGATGTTTGAGTTCCTTCAGTCCGAAGAAGCTCTCCGGAAGTGCAAACAGCTTGTTGCGGGCTACGTTTACCTTGGTTAGCTTGCTAAGCGCACCGATGCCATCTGGAAGGCTGGTGAGTGCATTATCTTGCAACTGAACGATATAGAGGAACTCGTTAGTAATTCTTTGATTCATAGCTCGGTCGCTCTGCTTGCGGAACTACTTACATTTAGTACGGTGAGATCGGCCAAATTTTGAATGTTTTCACTGATCACCGTGAGCGTGTTCGAGCTCAGATCGAGCGATGTAAGGGATTTTTGGTTCCACCAGCTGTCATCCTCCTGCGGCGGCCGCACCAGATCGTACCGAACTTCCTTTTCGTTCTCGTCCGAGTCGCTCAGGTTCCACACCTTTTCCGGCACTGGAGGAATATAGGAAAGAGATAAACTTTTACCTTCAACATCGAGTTGCCAATCGGGATCCCGTTTAAACGGATGTCCACCGTCCCTAGTACCGCGTATTTTGCGATATCGACGCTTCGGATAAGGAATGTGCGTGATTGGAGTGCGCCTCATCATTGTCGATAAGCGAAGCCGCTATCACGGTTTAAACGCGACTCTTTGAACTCCAACTGTGGATTACTAACTTTCAGGGCTGATGTGCTGCGTAGGCGACTCTTTCGAACGGAACAAATGAATTAAACGTTGTGCTGTTCTGCCATTGCACGTTTTGGAAGCTGTTAGCGGGACTATCGGCAGCAGCGTAATGAGCCCAGTGCCCCCGAAGCTGATTTCATCGGCGGACGCCAGTGAGCCGTGAAATGATGTGCTATACCGTTCCAAAGGGGTAACACAAGATTGGATGCGGACACTTTGGATTTGTTTATACTACGTTCGGAAGATCGGCGGCGATCACGGTAAAACTAAATCACCGGCAAAGCGCCGTCGACTGGAACGGAATTGGCTTCGCTTCGGAAGGTGTGGAAAGCCGCAGCATTTGAAAGCGCTGCGCTGTGATGTAACGCCGTCGGAGCGCGTAATCGTTTGTATTGTCGCGTTATTTAACCTTGCTTGTTGTTGGAATGCTGTGCTGGAAAAGGGCAATACCCCTTTACCTGTGGCTAGTCCTTTTCCTGCCAGGTTTAGGACGCCCGTTTTCAGCGCCTGCTTGATCTTCACCCGCGTGAGGATTTGATCGTCTTCCTCCTTGTTCTGTAAGTGGAACACCGGGTTGAGCTCCTGCTGCCGGATGCGACTGCGGACGGGAATTTGTCTTGCTTTCATCGTTCCGATAACTGGCCGCTAAAATCAACTCACTGAAAACCCCAAACCTCAGAAGCAAACTGACCAAAACAAACCAACCAAACCACAACAAAAACAAAGAGCAAATTGAGAGAGTATAATTATTTTCCACTTCTCCTACAAATGAGAAAATGAGAGGGGAACCGCTGGGCGAACTACCAGGTATAAACGAGCCCGGTTTCGGTTGACAGCCGAACAGTTCGGCTGACAGTCCGTTCATTGTTTTCGCGCAGTTTTGTGCTACTCGAGCTTTGTGGTGGTGGAGTTGTGTTTTCCGGACGGGTTGTGCAATTTCATCACATTTTCATCCGAGTGCCGAACGCAATTATTGATCGGCTCGCTAATTGATTCGGCGGCTGCGAACCCAAGCAGTGTCCCAGTCTGTCTCGCGCTCTGCATTGGTCAGTTGTGTGTGTTGCATTCTTGCGAAATAATCGATCAGCTGTTTAGCCGACCCTCAAGTGGGGCTGCTCAAGTGTGTACTATTTACTGTGGCCTTTCACTGGACGTTTGATCTATTTTTGGAAAGTGATAGCAGAGTGAAAGTGGCAGACGGTTAAAGCATAAATAATTGCACCAAAACTTCTTAATACTCCGCTTTAGTTCACTTACATTACAGGTCCATACCGCAGCATTGTTTGCGGAAATCAGACATCTATCGACACGCAACGATCTGGATTCGATCGCAACACTACGTTGCTTAGTAACATAAGCGACGATCGCGCAAACCCCCCCTTCACCCTTTGGCGGTTCAAGGTCGACGAAAAGATTTTGCGATAGCCCCGGGTCGCCGACGCGCAAAACGTGTTCACCTTCCCTTTTTCGGGGCGCTCCTAATGATGTCCTTTCGGAAACTGTGCACTGCTTTGAACGCGTGCGGGTTGATGCATTTTGTTCACGAACGGTCTCATGGTCGCACGGTTAAGGTTTCGCGGTTGTTTTTGCGTGGACGAAACGATGGTTCAATAACCCACAAAGAATGGGCACATGTATATATGCACCAACTGCTTGGCGGCGCTTTTGGCTATTTATGAGTTTCAGCGTGTTGATAACTGAACTGAAACGAACTGACCAAGTCGCCACCACACTCGCGTTAGTTGACAAAGAGTTTGTGTCTACTTTCTTTGTCATCAAGCGCCAGTCACTAATGATGATACGGAGGATTGTTTAGCTAATGATAACCATATTGTGACATGGAATTATAAACCGTCCGAAGTGCGTCCAACGTGAGACGGGCATCACGCACGTAAGCTGTGATGTAACGTTGTTTAGTATTATCCAGTGTCCAATCTCGAGTAAAACAAAGGCTCTAATTTTATTTTGTCTGCCCACAGCGAAATGAAAAGAAAAGTGTGTGCCCGTTAGGATGTGTTTGGTTGGTGCGATAGGGTTTGAAATTATGGGCCCTAAGTGAAGCAAACCAAAAGTAGAAGTGTAACAATGGTGCTGCCGACACGGAAAATACAGCAAACCGCGCTTATGCTGACGCAGCTGCGAGCACGATGAACAAAGTGATCAACGGTCTAGAATTTAAACATAAAAACATCAACATTGTAGTTGGAACTAACCGGTAAAAAAGAGTCGACACCCACTTCCAGCCACCGAGACCGTGACAAATTAGCGCACAACCGCGCGCGCTGTTTGCGGCACGAAGTACAAACATTCCGCGCAATATGGGACGGCTACAGACGGGCGGGTCGGCGGCCCAATCGCTGATGGCCGCAGCGATGCACCACTTGAGCGAAGAAACCGTAACAACGAACACGACAACCGCAACCATTGCGCCAGTGCTTCTTGGTACCCTGGTGGCCGCACATAACGACAGCGACTTCAGTCCGCAGGACGACAACACGCCGACGATCTCGATGGACAACCTCTACCCGGCTCTCATACAGTGCTTTGCCATCATCATTTGCGGGTGAGTGAGCGGACGGATCCATTTGCGATTCCATTTCGGAGGATTGGGTAATTTTCTTCCAACTCGGATCGATTTTCTTCGCTGAATGCCCCGGCATCAACCGAAGCCGCCCGTTCCGAAGGCCAGACTTCTGCGTGCGTCAGAGTGGCGCGTCGGAAAGCTGTGGCTCGCAAAAGGTCCTGTGCCCTTTGGGACGTGGGCGACCGGTGCGCACTGTAGGGATTTTTCGTGTGTGCAGACGGTATAAAATAGCAATGTAACTATCGTGTTGTTAAAGAGTTTTAACCAAATGTTGATGAACTGACAAAAAAAATGATAAGACAGGCTGTTGTCAAGTAGGCATAGTTGAGTACTATTTTATTTCGAGTACTTAGAACAAAGCAAAATTTAAATTTGCAGTATAAATACAGAGCGTAGATGCTACAACATTTCAAATTAAGATGCCGATCCAACTGTTTGGTTTTATTGGAAAAGAACTTCTTCGTGCCAGTGACCTATAGTGAAGCGGTACCGTCGCTTGGAATGCTTCACATTTTTGCACGTCATCAAACACTCCTTTTTCCTGCCCTACCGAACATACCATACGAACTCTTGAGAGCGGATCAGACGGGGATTTTTCCCTATTTTCTCTCAAAGTGGTTCCTTTCGTACTTTCGGTACGCTGCTGGAATGATAAGCGGGTGAGCGCATTGTTTGTCCTATGAGACATTACGAGGTGCTTTGCTCGCCGCATTAGGAGTATCTCGCTTGTAAGCGTTCATTAATGAAATTACAGCCCATCGCGTAACGCACCGGACGATGACAAAAATAAGCCTGACGGCGGGCACGATTGATCGTTTGATGAAACATGCAAAATTCAATATTAATAAGCAAAACAAGGGAATTTCTCACACTAAACAGTACAGCCCGCTTTGGTTGGTTGCTACCGTAGCAGGTCACGTATTCGCACTGAAGGCGTCAACATGCAGCGGCTTTTCTGATTTATTTTTGCTGATCAAGTAGTTATACAAACGTGATGTCCAACTTAGCGCTTTCACTGCGAAATGTGCAAAAGCACAAATCAACACGCACGCGGGCTAAACGGGTTTTTAAGCCGATTGTCCGTTTCGCACAGCACGCTCCGTGATGGACACTACTGGCGGATAGCGGTGTATTTAAAACATGTTTTGACCTTAAATCAACCGCGCTTTACCCAATGGGAAGAATCAATTTACAGAAATATAGGCGACGTTCGACACAGTCAACCAAATGCCAGTAGCCCCTTCCAGGGTCTGGTGGCCGAAAAAGCGAAAAACCCATTGCCGTCGGGCAAAAGACAGAAAATCCCACCGACAAGACGGATTACCTTGGGCGGTTTCCCTCAGTCGCTCAACGCAATGCTTCCGGAAGGCGGAAACGTGGTCCGAACAGTGGATCCTGACTCACGCAAGAGTGCAAACGATCATTGTCTGCGTCGGCAGATCTGGTGGCCTCTCCGGAGGCATACGTTTCCAATTAGAGCAATCAATGCATGAAACCTTTCAGTCGCGCCACACCGCGGCTTAAAGCAACATCAAGCTTATATCGTCCATGATGGGGCGATGACAAGTTCATGGCGATTGCCCAAAGACATCAGCGGCACTTGTTTGGCGACATTATTCAATATAGTATGCACGAGAATCGGCATGAATCACTTTGCCTGTAGCAGAGGATACAAAGTGCGCAGGATGAAAAAGTTAACTTTTAATTCCGGCCAGAGTGTGTTACCGACGGAGAATGAATAGTCAGATTCATGTTTCACCACGTTGGAACGAGATACATTTTAACCGTTTACAGTTTTTTAATCTTAAAGTCAATAAATTGGGGTTGAAAATTTCACATTGTGTTGAGATATTTCATGTTGGCAAATTTTTGAAGTTAATCAAGAACATTTCTTTAAAATGTTACATATTTCATACAACGCTCATCTTGTCAGAATAATGTTTATTGTCACTTGGCACGCACAATTGTCTTTCTATTAGCCCCTGCTCATGACTAGTTACTGTAGACATTACTGTATTGTACAAATATAGACTCAACTAAACTGCTTCCTTTCCCGCCGGCTGAATTTCGTTTCCGTATCCGTAGCTACCTTGCCGGCCGCTTGAACATCATCAGCAACTTCGAGGCAAAGGGTCTCAACACGTTTGTCGGCACGTTCGCACTTCCGTCGGTAATTTTCTTGTCTCTGGCCGAGCTTGACTGGAGCACCGTGAACTGGAATTTTCTACTGTCGATACTGATCTCGAAAACGATCGTTTTCGTTTCGGTGGCCATCATCTCGCTGCTTGTCGCCCGGCCGGTAAACTATGGCCGCGCCGGCCTACTGGCCATATTCTGCACCCAGAGTAATGATTTTGCCATCGGCTATCCAATCGGTAAGTGGGAGCGTTCAATCGCGATGACCTGGTTCACCACGACCTCGGGTTTCACCGTCTTCCTTCCTTCTTTCAGTATCAGCGCTGTACTCGAAGCTACATCCGGAGTACGCATCCTATATCTATTTACTGGCACCGATCTCGCTCGCGATTCTGAACCCAATCGGCTACGTATTGATGGAAATTTCGAAAATCAAGGATAAAAATGAACTTAACAACGTAAGTGCAACTAAATTTTGTTTGTTTGATACAAACTGTGCGCCGAGAGTTTTCTTTTGCGCAAAAATGAGCTTGTTAACCTCACGGCAGGTTGGAAAAGTGGGGATGCATTGTCACAATTATTACATGTCGTTTAATATGACCACCGCCCCAATGATTGCTAGTGCGATGGTTGTATAATACTGCCGGTCATTATGGTTGCAAGTGGTTTTTGCCAGCCTGTCACAAAGTTTTTGCTTCAAACTACCGGGCTGTTTATCAAACGTGATAATTTTTTTTATTGCAGTAATAATATCTGTCAGGAAGTTGGGTTGAGGTAGTGGAATGGAACAGTTAAATGCACGACTTCCCACAGAAAATAGAATTGACAAGCATGGAAATGGTCCGAAAGGAGCACCCCTAAAAAGAGATTTTATTCAGATAGAATTGTAATGATGCGAGCTTCGCTTTTTGTTTAACTTGCTATTTCTTTACAGTCGACAGAGATCGAACAGGCGAACCGTCCACCGGCGTCCACGTGTCCGCAGCTTGCCACTCAAAACCGTCGCAAAATCCTCAAAGGCAAGGCGTTGGTCGTCTTCAAAACCATCGAATCGATATTTTTCAATCCCATCCTTCTTATGACGCTTCTGGGAGTTGTTGGTGGTCAAATTTTCCCAAACGGGCTGCCGGTGTACCTCTCGAGCGTTCTCCGTTCGCTTGGCAATTCTTTCTCTGCAACGGCGCTCTTTCTGCTCGGTCTCCGGATGGTGGGCAAAGCATCGACACTTCAGGGCCCGGGCCTTATTCTGCCGGGGATACTGATCCTCGTAAAGCTCCTCGTCTTTCCACTCGTGACGCGTCAAACGGTAAACATTATGAATGCCGGCGCCAACTTTAGTGAAACGACCGATCTGAGCACGTTCGGGTTTCTGTATGGTACCTTTCCGGCCGCACCCGGTGTGTTTGTCATAGCTTCGCAGTACAACCGCGACGTGGACTTGGTAAGAATGATCGGCATGAAATGGAACATTTTGCTGACTCTTTGCCAGCTGAATAAGTACGTATTCTCGTGTCACTATTCGCCATTCAGATTGCCAGCAGCATGGTAGCATCGACGTTTATCAGCGCACCGTTAATGTTCATCTCGGCGAAGATGATCACCATAACCAACCTAACGCCCGCCGATTATCTGCACGAGTTGGATAAGTTTTCGTTCGACATCAGCATAGTGGCGATCGTGGCCGGCATCTGGGTATTGCTACTGTTCGCGCTGACCCGCAAGGTAAAGCGCATGCCTCATCGTGTCACCTGCTGTCTGCTCGTTTCCCAACTCATCTGCAACGTTGGCGTTATTCTGTGGTCGACGCTCGAGCAAAACAGTCTGTGGAAGATGTACGCCCAGTTCTACTTTTTTACCATCGGCTGCTACAGCAGCCGGCTGTGGACGGCCTTCTTGGCGATCACGATCCTCTTTCTGCAGTGCCGCAGCCTCTGTTTTGTGCTCAAATTATGGCCAATTTTTGTGAGTATCTTGCACGCAGTTTTCAGGGAGTGGTGCTGTCTAATGGATTTCGTTTTCCCGTTTGTGTTAGATTGCTGCAGCCTGGGGTTTACCGACGCTGATGGTATCACTGCTATGCTTTCTCGATGGGAAAAACATAACACCGACGGAGAAGCGTAATCCCAGCTTTCAGTATGGCAATGCCCAGGCAGCTATCGCTGTGTTTCTGCTCGTAATGTGCTTCATCGTAACGGTGGGCTGCCTTATACTGCACCAGCGGTTCAAGAAGCGGCACGAGCGGTATTTGACTCTTTCGCGTGAAGTTTCCTCTCCGGACACCGACACTAGTACGCTCGCTTCCGGTTCGGCTGTGAATCTTCTGTCGCCAGCGGGCAATGGAAACAGCACGATCCATCGAAGACGGCGCTCCATCACGTCGAGTGATGATGAAATTCTTCCTGCCAATGGTGCTAATATGGTGGGTTCCTGCAGTGGTGGCGATGGTGGAGGACCAGCAGGAGGCGGATGTGGCCAAAATGGAGCCAACGGCTGTTGTAGCAGCGTATCGACCGTCAGAACTGTGGTTGACATTGAAGATCTGGGAATTACGAAAAGCGTCAACAATGACAACGACGACGTTGTTGGATGTACCTCTTCGGAGACTCAGCCGAATGGACTCTGTTCGGCGCAGTTTAATTGCCCAGCGGCGGCAAAACAGCAGTGTCAGTCACTGATCGAACGATACCGAGAACAAGCGAACGACGGATTGGAACCGCTTGAGTTTGACAAAACGATCGATCAACAGCAAATTCTGCGTCACATGGTGCTTTTGATACTGCTTCTCTGCTCCATGTTTGTCGGCCTTTCACTCTCTGTGTGGACACTCATCATGGAGGGTATGTCGGGGATCTACGTTGAGTTAACGTTTCTCGATGCGTTTCTCAACTTTGGCCAGAGCATTATAGTGCTCGCGGTCTTCATCACGGACACCGGCGAGCTTCTGCTGCCACTGATGAAGTTCTGGCGCAAACTGTGGTACGGTGCCAACTTGCTGCAGCTACCGATTTGGAGTGAACTGAGCATGGAAACGCGACACGTTTGCGATCAGTTTACGACGCACCATCTTGAGCGTTGCCGGAAAGCCATCGCCAAAGACATTCGGTAAGTGATCGTGCGAGTGAATGATGGAATGATGATCTTGCGATGAAGAGGTAATTTACTTAACCCTGTTTTCGTTCCGGTTGTAGCTGGCGTATCAAGGTTTATCGGAGAGTGTTCTACGGTACTGTGTTTGTCGATTGGTTGCTGGAAGTTGGTTTAGCGAAGGATCGAACCGATGCGACACACTATGCTCGTCGGCTGATCGATGGACGGGTACTGCGACACATCAACAATGTATACCATTTTCACGATCGTAACCTACTCTATACGTTCTGTGAACGACTGTAAGGAATGATGGTGCGTGATCACGGTCTGGCCAAGGCCATAAGCGAACATTACCATCCCAATCCGACAGCCACTATCGTTTCACGGATAAGAGATAGACAAAAACGATCCTTTTCGTTGTCAACCTCTCACCGTGAAAGGATACCGGATGGGAATGTGTGTGCTTGTCCGCGTCGTGTCCGGTTCAGAATCGAAAATCACTCAAGAGTTACCGTAAGTCAGGAGTATGAGCTCAATTGAGCTGATCGTTCATATGTTGAACGCTCAGCTTAATTGGCAAAACGATGATTAGTTGTTTGAATTATATATTTTAATCAATAACTGTTTTTAATGTAAAGTAAAAAGAGTAGTAAGATTTCAGTTGTCGCTAGCGTCTCTTCGACGGCATGTGATATTCGGGAGAAGTCAAGCCAAAAATAGTGAGAAAAGATCCGCGGTTTAGTATACTTTTGTAGATGGATAACGATGGATTGCTATTGCATCAAAGGCTTACCAGTGGAACCAACACACCAAACGGGCCGAAGAGCTGACGTCACAGAAGATGAGTATTATGTATGTTAAAGAAAGGTAACCAATGTTATAAAATAACGCATAAACGCTCAACGCTCTGCATAAACTGCACAAATGCGGCAAAAGTGTGTAGAAGTACAGTGTAAATGTTTTAGTATTTATTCTGATGTAAATAAATGGGCCTACGAAGCTAGATTCGAAGCGCGAACCAAAAACAAACATCTATTTTCGGTGAGAAGGCAGCAAGTTCGCTTCGTAATGGTAATGGCTCGGAATTTGAGGTACATGGTGCAAGTATTGCTTTACACGGCACTTACATGATCGTTGGACTTTGAAATCGTACGACAAGGGCGTTTCCGGCGCAAATGACTCCGTGCCGAAAAAGGCCCCAAGCCGACCGATTCGATGACGCGACATTCCCCATACACGCGCCAATATCTAACGAACTGAGGCCATCAATGGCGTCTGTGTTGCGTTCTGAGATTGATATCGGAGGACAGTTGCTGGATGTCGTTTACCGCCGATTGCTGCTGTCGATCTTCAGAACAACACGGGGCGTCTAGGTAGGGGTACCGCTTTTGTGATACGTTTATCGATGGTAAGAGATCTTCGTGTATATCTTATCGTAAAGAAGGGTATCAGACTGATATCGTGCAGCAGTATCGCCATGGTGAAGAAGTTGTCTCTCACTGACTCCGGTTGCTGCTATATAACCCTGTACTGCCAGGGTGTAGGATAGTGTCATTCGTTCGTAACGCCCCGAAAGAGTTCACCTTGAATAGCAAACTGCAACTGGGAGTGAAAACACCACATTCAATCGTCATCATGAAGGGTAAGAATCCATGATCAAGTGGTACATCAGCGAGTCCTTGGAAGAACTTATCGTTCTCGTTCGTTGCTTTTGGCATTCTTGGTGCGTAGCCGTGCTGTTGTTTCTCGTCGTAATATTCCTGACACTCGTGTCCGGACAAACGGACTGCGTTCGGGACGACACCGACGGACAGCCGCTCTGCAATGCAGCGGAAGTGCCACTGCAGTTCTGGCGCAACAACTGGGACCCAACCGCGTACTGGGAGTGCACAACCACCGGAACTGCTGCCACCTACCGTCGTTGCCCGACCGAGGGCATGTTCGACTCCGCCACGCGAACGTGCATCAACTGGTTCAATTGGGAGTGGACTCCGACCTGTAAGCCGCCGAGCCGCGTTTAAGAGCGGAAACGCGTAGACGGAGCCAGTTTAGCCTGTGAAAGAGCCAATGTTGCCGCGGATGATGCTCATACCCGACCGAACCGGGCGCCTCCACCGGGTCGCCCAACACACGAACAACCGACAATAAAGGCTTTAGAGCTTTAGAGTGCCAACAGTATTTCCACTGTGTTGTTTTCCTCGACATTCGCTGCATTTGCATTTGGCGTGGTTGTGTTCTCTCGGGCCATAAATGAAACATCACGGTCAACGTTGTTTCCTCTTGGTCTTCGAGGACTTGGAGGCTTCCGACACGGTAGCGACAATTCGAACGTGTTATCAGTAATTGGGCAGCAAACACTTCTTAGTAAATTAGAAGAAAGCTACCACTGTTCATTTTTTTATCATATACCATTGATGTTTAGATCGATTTTATCTCCAAAACTGGGACACCATCAGCGGCAACCACTACCATCGATTAGACTCGATCTACAGGTTGGTTGGAAACAATCAATAGCGTTGTACATAATCAGTAATTTTGAAGAAGAACTTTCATTCTTTCTCGGAAATTTCGGTATGACCCCGTGACTGACAAATGATCTGAAGGCCACTGTGATTAGATAATAATTAAGATTGACGGAATGAACACCGGTCTGAAGTAGACTACGAATGATCGTTGGTTCGTTATTTATTGTGTCAGGTTAAACTTTATTAGTCACACTCTCACTGACTAAACTCTTTCATGTTTGTTTTTACATTAAAAAAATGCATTTTGCAGCTTGCGAGCTTCAGACTCTCACTGTAAGGCGATTTTTAAAGAGCGAAAGGTAGCGCTAGCTTACGAAGATCTAACATTAGAAATCAAATGCGTGTTCATTAGTAGTTGGGTTGGGTGTCGTTCATTTCGAACAACAACTGTGCCACAGTTCGGCTCGATTCGACATTACTCAGGGCGACTCCAGCCAGATGTGCTTCGTACGCTCGCAGGTTGCTGGTTGTGGCGATAGAAGAAGTTCAAACGAGGTAGAGTAAAAAAAAAGATATCGTTATAAAATGTTAAAAGTTCGGTCTTCAGTTCTTCAAGTTCTTCAGATTTATCAGCTTACCGTTTGGCCGAATGGCTGTAGACAACTAGATTGCGAAGGATCAGAGCGGATGTAAGGCGAATACTCTTCGTCACGGGGCCCTCCATTTCATCCTAAAGATTGATTCATAATTCATAATTCATATGTATTAACAATTGTTCGCCGGCTCGGCTTTACAAATTGAAGCTTACGTATTAAGGCCTTAAATACTATGGAGCAGGAGGTTGGCGAAGAAGAGGGATTGGGCAAGCGAGTGGCGGGACACTATTGGAGATAGCCCCAACATGCGACAGCGAATGTCGTATGGGGGCGTGGCGGAAACAGAGGCGCCCAGGAGCCTACGAATGGCCAGCCTGGTGAACCGACGTTGCTCCTTTTCTAGCCTATCCATAGAGGAAGGCGACGAGGGGGACCGGACAACACAGGCGTATTCGAGGACAGGCCGGCAGCAGCAGTAGAAAAGAGAGGATCTGGGGTCCGCTGAGAGCCAGGATTGCAAGCGTGATATGTAGGGGAAATAGCATGTTCGATTCTAAACACGATAAGCCTGAGAGGCGTATTGAAACAGTTGCTTGTGATAATCAGAGCAGTGTTTACTATTATAAGATTTTAACGTATATCCAGCCTGGTCTGTTGGAAATCTCACTCCTTACCTGGAATTCTTTCGAGTTGACATATTCCATCGTGTGGCGTTTGATTGCGTGCAGGGCGGCAGGACCGGCCGCTGACAGTTGCCCCGGTCCGTTTGTGCTGGATGGTGACCCTCCGGCTGCTGGGGTCGATCCAGTTCCTTCAGAACCACTCGAAGGATCAATCTTTGTGCACGTCGCTGGCGCTGGTGATCCTCGACCACCGGTTGATGTGTTGCTGCCTCCAGATACGCCTACCGTCCGATTTGTAGCATTTCCACCCGCAGTGACAGTCGGTTGACGGATTAGCGTCACCGGATATGGTTGCGATGGGTGCTGTGGGCCACCGGAAAGTCTTCTCTGAACCGCTGCCTTAAATGACTGTTGATGAGAAAAGAAAGAAATGAAAACGCTTGCTATGGGCAAATGCACACCATCTAGTTACCTCTGCCGTGCAGTGGCGATCGAAGATGTGCGTCATCAGCGAGAAGCGCTTGCGGGGCAAATTGTCACACAAAGTTGCCCCCGGGCCCCACTGGCAGTAGATGTCCGCACTGAGGTCAACCGTGTCCGGACAGTGGACGAGGCACGCGTGTCGAAATACTTCCGTGGCCGAATTGAACTTTTTTCTCGGGCAACCACGCCAATCGCAAATCCACGGCCAACTCGGATCGACGTCTTCCTCTTCAGCGAACTTTTGCGGATCGGCAGGTGGTATTATTTGAATTCCGGGTTGGGAAGCAACATTTGCTTGTGGTGGGCTTGCGGCTCCAGATGTTACTGGGGTTGTGTTGGTGGTGGGGACATTGTTTGCCACAGTCGGGCCAGGAGTGGTCGAGGGTGATCCACCTGTTGTTGTCGTTGGCGCTGCTGGTGTTATCGTCGCTACCACTGCAGGTGCTGCTGGCGTTTGGTGAACTGGTGTGACCGAAATAGATTGCATTGGGGCCGGTGTTGGCGTGGGTCCTCCTGTGCCAACCACCGTTTGACTGATTGTTGTCGTTTGCGGCACGGACGGTAGAATGGGACGCTGAGTGACAAAGGCTTGCTGCTGCGAAGCAATGGTGACAGCACTGACGGGATTCGTCGTTAGTTTTTGCTGAACGACTTGAATGATTTGCTGTTTCGGGGTCGCCGATAGTGGGGTACTGGTGACCGCTTTGGGTGGGAGAATGATTCCACCGGACTGGCGCTGGATCGAGATGCTCGACGGAGGCCCGATCGTTACTGTTTGCTGTGGTGTCTGCTTTTGCATTGTTATGATTTGGGATTGATTCGGTTTGGTCGCTTGCGCTAGCTGCTGTTGGAGTACCTTTTGGATGATCTGTTGGGGTTGCTGCCCGGGGGCCGGCTGTATGATTTGCTGCTGAATAATTTGCGCCGGTCCGGGTGATGATTGTGCCTGGAACACGATTTGCTGTGTTGTTTGTGGTTGCTGTTGCAGCTGCTGGGAAGATGGTCCCTGTTGAATGAATTGTATTGTCTGTTGGCCGTTGGGAGTTTGCTGTATGATGTGCCCTCCGGCGTTCACAACCTGCGTGCCGGGTCCAATAGGTTTTAGCTGCAGTTGACCACTGGCCGACGTTTGTACTTGCAGCTGCTGCGGAGGACCTTCGAAGCTGATCGTATTGCCCTGTGCGTTCGTCGTGATGTAGATCGGTTTCTTTTCGATGATCGTCCCTGCTCCGACTGGGGTGGATGCTCCCGCTGCTGGAAGCATGGTGCCACAGGTTGAAGTCGTGGTCGCGGCCGACAGATGCGAAGATAGGGCTGCCGAGGTGAAAATGGCTGTTCCAGGCGGGTTCCCTGAAGTACCAACCGCCATACCGGCGTGGCTAACGATTACCTGACGGGGTAGCTGAGTCATGAGAATTTGTTGACCTTGCTGGTTGACGAAGATTTTTTGCGTTCCTCCCGCCGCTTGCGCTTGCATTGCCGCGATCTGTTGTGCTTGGAAGGTTGTTGCCTGAACATTGTGAATCTGGGGATGTTGTTGACTAACGACGGCCGGTGCGAGCGATTGTTGCTGCTGTGGTGGTTGCGGTTGCTGCTGTTGCGGTTGTTGTACGATGATGATCGTTTTTTGCGACGAACCATGCTGCTGCTGAGCCACCACGTGATGCGG